>NC_136940.1:12587887-13187887 GCF_949987615.1 Pollachius pollachius
TATGGATCATGGAAGCACTGATCGAAATGGCGAAACGGGCCGCTTATTTCAATGAAATGGAACTCCAGGTTCTCCTGTAGAGCTATGATGAGGAGAAGGACATTATCACAAGAAAAGGGAACGCTAAAGCCTCTGCAACCCAGAGAACCAAAGCCTGGCAGTGGATCGATGACCGCGTAAATGCGTTAGTTACATGTCAAAAGCATGATCCTTAATCTTTGAGCCATGAATCTATTAATATCCCAGTTAAGCATTCTTATCGCTCCTACCACATAACCCTTTTCTTCTAAAAAAATATGTACTCCGATGGCTCCCAAGCGGTCAGCGGATCAAGTAAAAATGAAGTATAAAAACATACAATCTGGTAAGCTTTTCCCACCATCGTATTGGTATATTTTGTCAGTCCACCATTTAAATTGTCACACCATATTTGTCACTCCTGCATTTAAATAAGCTCTTTTTTTTAAGCCAATCGTGAAAAGGCAGACAGTCGGCAGACTGGATCTGGCCCTCAAATTGTATTGACCCCGGTGGAGGAGCTGGCAATAGACATAAATTCAGGGCGCCCTGGCATGGAGGGGGTACCTGGAGGTACCTCCTCAGAGAGTCAGGGGCCATGTGAGCGTACCCCACTGGTTGTAGGTTTTTCTGTTTTTCTTGTATTTAAGATTTTGTTTGTCTTCGAAGTAACACATGCAAACCGTGTGCGTGCCACAGCGCAAATGTTCCAAATGTTTTTGTTTGGTAACTAGGTAGAAAACCTAAAAGTGACAATTCATCAACTTCACAGATCAAGATGGATTAGTGCTTGTAATGAAGTCGCCGGCTACGATCGAACATTCTCCAGTGGATGTATGTTAGGACTATTTTATACTTTCTGTTGTAAGCGCCACTCGGCATATAGTACTCAGCCAATATTGCTCTTTGTATGATAGGAGGCAGATGAAAATCTTGGTCCGGACGTGAATGGGTCATCTGAAAGGACTGAGATGTGCTTAGCATCTCCAACATTATAGATAAAACATTTGCCAAAAACAGAGGGCTACGCAAATAGTCTGGAGTGAACTGAGGCCAGGTCCTCGATTGGTAGTATTGGCTATGTAAGGCTGGAGAAGGCTATTTAAATATATTAAAGATTTGCGCGAGAATCTATATCTCTCCAGCAAAAAGTCATCCGGAAATGCCAAGATGTCGAGCCGTGGTCTTATTAATCGCTCCCGGTGGATTGCACGAATAATTTGCGCTCCGATATCAACAGGCCTCTCATCAAAAGGGCATGCCATTACAGATGCCCTTAAAATCTGAACACATAAAATCTGCGGTGAACGCGGGTTTAAATACCCAAAACCGGGTTATGTTCCAAACTTAACCTGTGCAAAACCTGCTCCGACCAGGTTTGATTCAGAGCATATGTTTCTATAGTAACTAACATACCGTGTTCATTTTGAAACGGAAAACCTAGCGTTACCGCAAACCCTGGGTTAACTTACCCGGTTATGTTATAAAACCGTCTTTGTGGAATACCCCACTGGTATGAGTTTAAAAGAGATAGAGGAAGAGGCGCAAGAGAAGAGGCGCAACGTGAATTGATAATTTTTTGACATGAGTGTATGCACAAACAAATTCTCACCGGGATTGCAATGCTGCTATGTTTACTTCAGTATTCCACTTAGATTTGAGATGGTCATCAAGAAGAGGACCAGTACAGGCCCGGAGGTTGAAGGTGGGATATACACTGTTAACCCTTACACTTTGGATGGTCATGGTATATGAACTTGATGAAAGTAATGCTGGAAACATGAATGTTGTATTATCTATATCAAAATGACACATTTATTAAATTCCTTTTAAGGCAAACACTCTGATTCACCAACAAGTGTGGAAAGTGTTTCAGAGGCATGTAAGTAAAGACATTTCTTTAACGTCTGTAGCTAACTTCTAACAGGCATATATATTAGGACACAACTACACGTGAGTTCTCAGTGTTCGGTTTTAATCCAGAACAGCCAAACGGAACAACGCAATGCATTAATGTGTATCATTCCCTAGGCTATGACACTGACTTACAGTGGTCAGTACCTGTCATTACATCTCCCCCTTTAAAGATGTTGCCCTTATCATTTCACATGAACTTCTAGTGTCTAGTAAACATTAAACACTTCTGTATATTAACAATATGTCTTGTTGAAACGTGACTGTATACAACCGTCAGACCTTAATGTTGTCTAATATAAATGATCTCTATTCATACTGTTACAAAACATAACATTCCTACTGTCTTGTCTTTCCTGAACAAGTGCATTTCCTGTAAATGTAAATTAGAAATAACAAAAGTGCATTTTCTGTTAATGTAAATCAGAAATAATGAAAGTGCATTTTCTGCAACCAAAATTATTCATTAATCAAACAAATCATTCATTGCTCAAACGTTTCCGTTTTTTTTTCTCTCCCCCAAAGTCAATACTGCAAAGTCTCTTGACCCTGAGTTTTCCCCCAAAACAGCCCCACAGTCCCTGTTCACCAGTTCAGTTTGACTGGAGGCTTGCTCACTCTGCCAGAACGAGTGACGATCTCAATCCCTTGCGGTCTTGTGGGAGTGTATTGTGACCCCGCCCCCTGTGTGTCCCCAGTGTCAGTATCAGTGACCTCTGGAGTCACCTGGTCAGAACTCTCACTGACCGGCGTAGACTGCAGGTGGCGTCTGTTCCTCCTGTAGCGCTCACCTTGTGCTGTCTCCACGACATAGGACCTTGGAGTGGAGCTAGAGCTGTGAACAACAGCAGGCGTTGTCTAATGTTTCTGTCCATCCAGTTGTATTAGTGTGGAGTCCCCCGGGCTCTGGGGTGGTAGGATCTTGACTTGGCGGTTGTAGAAATAGGCCTGCGGCTGCTTGGCTGCAGCGTCAGCCTGCCTGATCCCATCCTCGTTGGGCCAGTTAGGTCTCAGATTGTCCTGCAAGATAGGCAAGGTGGTCCTAATTTTCCTGCCCATCAACAGTTCTGCTGGACTGATCCCTGTCGACGAGGTGGGTGTGGCTCTGTATGTCATTGGGGCCAGGAGGGGGTCTTTCTGTCTCAATATAGATTTGGCTATCTGAACTGCCCTCTCTGCCTGCCCGTTACTCTGGGGGTAGTGAGGGCTGGATGTGATATGTACAAAATCATAGTCCTCATCTCCTTATCTCCCTCATCTCTGCTGAAGCTAGCTGGGGCCCATTATCACTCACTACCACTTCGGGGATATCGAAACGTGCAAATGTGGCTTTCAGCTTAGCTACAACCTGGTGGGTAGTAGTTGTAAGCAGATTCAAAATTTCTAGATATCTTGAGTAATAATTTGACACTACCAAGTAGTTGTGCTTTTTGTACTCGCACAGATCTATAACAATTTTCTGCCATGGCCTGGATGGGAGCTCACTGGGCATTAATGGCTCCTTTCTCTGAGTGTTTTTGTTCTCTCTACAGAATGTACACTGCTGTACTGTTCTTGTTATCCCCTCAGCTATTCCAGGCCACCATACTGATTGGTAGGCTCTTTCCCTGCACTTCACCAGGCCTTGGTGACCATCATGAATTCTTTTTAGTATGACTTCTCTTATTTCAGTTGGAATGACAATGTGTTGGCTTCTAGTGACTAAACCTTCTACCTCTGATAGCTCTCCTCTCACTTTGTAGAAGTCTTTAACTGCCTCCGGCACCTTACTGTCAAAATAGGGCCACCCATTCCTAATGAAACCTATGACTGTCTGGAGCTGCCTATCAGTGTGCTGTCTTAGCTCTGCCATTCGGTGTGGTGTGGCTGGGACCTGGTCCACAACAGCCTCAATGTGTGCTGCTACCTCCTCATGACAAACCCCATCCCCCTGACACTGCTCTGGGCCCCTAGAACAGTGTCAGGGGGATGGCACTGCTCTAGGGGCCCAGAGCACTGCTACTGCTAATGTCTTACCAGGTGCATGCTCTGCGGTGGCTTTGAACCGCATCAGTCTCATCAGCAGCCTCTGGCACCTGATTGGGACGCAGTCCAGATCCTTGCTGCTTATGCGGGGTACCAGTGGTTTGTGATCGGTCTAAAACTGTCCAGTCCATACAGGTACTTGTCGAAGTGTTCACAGGCCCAAACGCTGGCAAGACACTCCCTCTCGATCTGCACGTACCTTTTCTCTGTGTCGCTCAATCGTCTGGAGCAGTAGGCCACAGGTTTCCAGCTCTGTCCATGCTGCTGGAGTAGGACGCCCCCCCAGCCCGTAGTGTGGTAGAAAATTACCGCGTTCTATCACTTCAACTAATTAAGAGAGCAAAAGAAATCGAGGGGTCCGGAGCAAGTATGACAAAAAAGACTTTATCGTTAAAAAAGACCACAACAAAGCCGAGTAGTTTGCAAAGCACTGCCGGTCAACAGATCCCGGCCTCTTTTTTATCCTCACGTACAACGCTGTTTCTTGTGAGGTGTCCGCCCACGGCCCCCCATGGCCGATCAATCATATATTCCTTTCCACGAGTGGCCGGCGACACTACTCTTAACCCCTGGCGTGGGGTCAGTACACTTTGACCACATAGCCTCCGGTATTGTGTTGGCTTCTCAGCTCTAAGCTCTGAGAAGCCAACTCAGCTCTGATCCCAGACTCCCTGGCACCGTGCCAAGTCCTAGATGAGAGTTCAGAGGCGCTTCTAGCTGCTTTCTACCATTAGATATATAGGTCTAATAATAATCATGGTTTGCCTTAGAATATAGTCATTAATTTCTTCCATAGTAGCTGCTGGCATCTGCTTCCACGATGGTGGGTAAGTACCGAGGCTGTGGCTAATGCAGTCTTTAGATTTCTGAAAGCTTCACACTGTGCAGGACCCCACGTCCACTCTGTATCTCCCCTCAGTAGCTCATACAGTGGGTGGGCCACTGTTGATAGCTCTGGGATGAACTTGGCTAAATCATTCACCATGCCTAGGAATCGCTTGAGTTCTTTCACATTTTGTGGTTGTGGAAAGTTCTCTATTCCCGTCACCTTACTTGGGTCTAACCTGACCCCTGTCTCGTTGATCACGTGACCCAGGAAACAAACCTGTCGCTGTTTGAATTTGCATTTTGCTTCGTTGAGCTTGAGCCCCGCCGCCTTGGTGACCTTCAACACTTCATCTAAGCGTCGGTCGTACAGCTCCTCGGTCTCAGTATGGACCAAGATGTCGTCCATGAAGATCTCTGTTCCTTCCAGGCCGGCCAAAGTCTCTGCCATTTTCCTCTGAAAGATTTCAGGCGCTGATGTTATTCCGAATGGGAGACGTCGGAAGGCATATCTCCCAAACGGAGTGATAAACGTAGTGAGCATCCTGCTCTCTTCATGCAGAGGAATTTGATAAAATCCACTTGCTGCATCCAATGACGTGAACACTTTTGAACCAGTGAGCCTGGGCATTATCTCCTCCACTGTAGGTAGGACGTACTTCTCTCACCTCACTGCTTTATTCAATTTCCTGAGGTCTGCGCATAGCTGGACCTCTCTCTTGTTCGGCTTAAGGACCGGTACCATAGCGGCGCACCATTCGGTCGGCTGCGTCACCTTTTCAATAATGTCCTCATCCTCCATGCGCTGTAGTTCCCGCTTCACCAGCGGTACCAGTGGCAGGGGTATTTGTCTGGCTGTTGGCACTGCATATGGCTAGGCATCATCATGCAGGGCTATTCTGACTGGCTCAGTTTTCAATAGCCCACTCGACCCAAACACACTGCTGGCCTCATTCATCCTCTTAACTAGGCCCATTTTCACTGCTTCCTTACGGCCCAATAAGCAGCTGGTTCCCTCCATCACATACACTTTGAAAGAAAACATTTTCTCTCTGTATCTGGTGGTGCCTTGGAACACGCCTGCACATTTGAGGTCACCTTCTGGGCTTACAAAGCATGTGTCTGGAGGCCCTGACTGTATTTTAGGACTCCTCTTTTTAAATGTCCCTTAATCGATAATGGTAGCGTCAGCTCCTGCGTCGATTTTGAAGGCTACTACCACATTGTTTATGGTTAAGCTCACAGTCCATTTATTTTCTCCGTTCTTATGATCAACAGCGCCAAGGAAATACGTTTGTTCAGGCCGTTCACTTGTGACGTCCCTGACTGCTTTAGACTGACATTTACGTTCCCAGTTTCCATTCTTGTGACATTTATTGCACTTACTTTTTAATGCAGGGCAACGATTTTCATTAGAATGTTCCGGCTTACCACGTCTCCCACACTCCTCCTTTGTGTAGGCTCCCTGGCTGCTGTTACCTCGTCTCATGTTGTCATGGCTTTTCTTTCCATACTGTCCACTTTTCCATTTCACCGCGTTAATGCTGGCCAGCTGAGGTTCCGGTCTGTTGGTTTGAAGACACCACCTTTGCGTGGCGGACCCATTCAATAACCCGCGCAGGAGTCAGGTCTGCTTTGAGCTGGAATTGGTGCGAAAGTTCTTTGTCTGCAATTCCCACTACAAGAAGAACCCTTATATGTTCCTCTCTCGTAGCTCCGAACTGACAGTGTTCCGCCATTTCATACAATTTCCTAATGTACATCTCCGACGATTCTCCGGAATGCTGACAACGTTGGTAGAAGCATGCACGTTCATGTATGACATTGCGTCTTGGAATAAAGTACTCATCAATCTTTTCCATGACCACCTCAAAGTCGTCTTTACTGTCTTCCTCCTCGAACTCAAACAAACTGAATATCTTTTCAGCTTCACTTCCCATCGCGTAGATAAGTGCACTCACTTGAATCTAGCCGTCTTCTTGGTTGAGCTTCGTGGCTAGCCAATAGCGGCAAAACCTCTGTTCCCACTCTGGCCATTCAGTTGGACTCTCGAACTTTAATTCCCTCGGCGCTCTAAACTTCGCCATAACGTTCGTACTGACACACTGTCTGACTATTCTGACATCATGTAACGTCTGTAGCTAACTACTAACAGGCATATATATTTGGACACAACTACACGTGAGTTCTCAGTGTTCGGTTTTAATCCAGAACAGCCAAATGGAACAACGCAATGCATTAATGTGTATCCTTCTGCTTCTACTTGGCACAGAACAATGCCCCTAGGCTATGACACTGACCTCTAGTGGTCAGTTTAATTTCCCCAAAATAGGAAGAATTACTTTATGAGCAACACATGTTATAACTAATGAAGTGTACCTTTTTTGCATGCAAAAAACAAACTGAGCCAGTCAAACAACCATAACTAACAGATTCACTTACAACTTGCATGCAAAAAAGGTACACTTCAATAAATACACAAAAGTAGAATCATTAGGGAACCATGATTCCTAATAATAATGGTTATTAATATTGATTTGTCTACATCACTGAAGACTGAGATGGGAGGAGTGGGAGGGTTTTACATATGAAAAAAAGATTTCAAGACTTCAGATTTCAGTGCGATAGCCAACAGTAACAAACTTCTATTTCAATCAGTGTGTATTGATGGTAAAACAAAGACATGAAAAAATTATCAAAAATGCATTTCCTGCAGGAAATGCAGGAATAATAATAATAGTAAGTGCTGAGTGCTGTAGTACAACAAACATTCAGAGGTTGGGGTTATCAGCTTTACGGAAAGTTGGTTAGATGAAACCATAAGCAACGAGGAAATTACCATTAATAATTACAGTATAGTTAGGAGGGACCGAAATAGAAAAGTTGGCGGGGTTTGTGTATATGTGCGCTCAGATGTAGCATTTAACTGTAGAGATGACATTGTTAGTGATTTAGAGATTATTTGGATGGGCATATGTTTACCAAAAAAACAATCCTAATTTCTATGACAAGCTAGAACAGGTTATCTTGACTCTATCAGAATAAGAGAGCTCTGAGCTGATTTTAATGGGGGATCTGAACACAAACGTGTCAAGCTCTGCTCAGCCTACCTGCAAAAAGCTTGAGGATCTGTGTCATTCTTTTGGTTTTGAACAGCTGTTAAAACAGGCCACCAGGATAGGCAAGACTTGCGAGAGTATTATTGATCTCATTTTAGTTTCAGACAAAACTAAAATATCTCAAAGTAGCACTATTACTTTTGGTGTAAGTGATCACAATATCAATTTTTGCTCAAGAAAAATAGGTAAAAATACCTTTCACTCTCACAAGTCTGTACTATCAAGATCATTTAAACATTATTCCCAGGAAACCTTTACGATGCTGGTTGATGAGGTGGACTGGTCCCCTGTATTAAATTGTTCATGTGTTAACATAGCATGTTCACAGTTTAAAGACATATTTTTAAAAATCATCAACAAGGTGGCCCCTCTTAGACAGACCAGAGTGAAACAGCGCTCAAGCGCATGGTTTGACAAAAATATAAATAATGCTATTAATACCAGGGAAATGGCACATAAAACGTTCCATAGAACTAAAAACCATGATGATTTATTTTATATAAACAAACTAGAAATAAGGCACAGGAACTTATCAGAGGCGCAAAATCACAGGAAGCATAGGACTAAAAATGAATGGTGTCTTGAATTTCAATAAAAAAAGAGGTTGCTAACCATTTTAACACCTACTACACTTCAATAGCAGAACAACTGGTCTCAAATCTGAACCCTTCGTCTGGGTTATTTAACGTTGATAGGGTGAAATCATTCTATACCAAACTTGGAGCCCTACCCAACTCACTTGGCTTACAGAAGGTTGAGGTAGGGGAGATAGATAAAAAGCTCTTAAAGCTAGACTGCGCTAAGGGTTAGATATTATCCCCTCTGTTCTTGCGAGATGCTGCTGCAAATATAGCTCCTTACATCTCACATATTTTTAACACGTCGGTTGAATCTGGTGTTTTTCCCACTGACCTCAAGAGGGCCAAGGTATTTCAACTTTTCAACAAAGGAAAACAGCCACGACCCTGGTAACTACAGACCAATCTCTATTTTGTGCACAGTCTCTAAATTTTTTGAAAAGGTGCTCAATGAGCAATTGAATGAATACATGAACAAAAACAACTTCATGTTTATTTCCAATCCGGGTTCAGGAAGTCACATTCCACCGAATCATGCCTACTCTATCTTTCCAAAAAAATACGCAGGGATATAGATAATGGAAATCTCTGCGGAATGGTGTTACTTGACCTCTAAAGTTCATTTGATACGGTGAATCACGAGAGATTAATTGATAAACTTGAGGCCCTGGGAGCAGACAGCCCCACATGTAGGTGGTTTAGGTCGTACTTGTCAGGGAGGGAACAATTGGTGGCCCTAGGGGGAGAGCTGTCTGACCCTAGAATAGTTGAATGCGGCGTTCCACAAGGAAGCATTCTCGGCCCGTCATTGTTTTTGACATATATTAAAGGACAATTCTGGTATTTTGAACATTGAGCCCCCTTTCTTGTTTGTCTAGGATGAAATAGAGTCGTTAACACCGAAATTTTGAATATTGGTCCTGTCATGAGTATTTTGCAAATTTCGAATTGCCCCTTCCTGCTTTACAATGGTTGGCTATGGGCATTCACAAACACCCCTTAACCACACCTGCAAACTTGTCGCTTTTCGGCGACAATCGCGTTTTTCTTGGTCTATTGGTTCATTCACGTGAATCGCAAGAGTTTTCTTTTGGGTGGGGGGGGGGGGAGGCTGTCCTTCATATGCATGCCATGCAGGCTAGAATTGCAAAACATTATTGGATAATTCTTATAATTGATATTTCTCTGGGCCAATCGGAATCTCAGCATTTGCTTCAGAATCTTGAAGCACACAGCGCCGACTAAGCTTGCCTTTGGATCAGACGCCTGGCTACCCGTGAGTCTGATGGAAATCCTTAACGTCAATTTGAAGTAGGGGTGTACGGTATCAGGGATCAACCAATACAGATTTTTTAGGGCCGATACGATACAGATTTTTTTTCATCAGCCTTAGCCAATAACTGATACGCCGATACCGATTTTCTTGAGCCGATATTTGGAGTCGATAATACCCTGGAAATCCAGAGTTCTCGTGAGAGCACAATTTGAATTTGCTCAGCGAGTCACTCTGGGAACGAGCAATATACTTGTGTATATTCTGGGCCTCCCCTGGCCCAGAACATTAATCAATCACATCGATGTATCAATATAGGTGGGCCAAAAGCGTTGCTGTTTTACCGACCGGATACGGCAAGAGTCTTATCTATTGGTTAGCTCCACTGGTCTGAATACGTCACCTCTTGTATTCTCCTGATTGGTCATAGTGTTATCCAATGTGTGTTAGCTAGTGATATTTTCAAATGCATGCTTGGTGCCGCCCCTCGAGTTAGACCCTTTTCATTAATCGTTGCCAGACCCTACAGCTTTCTAGATGTGGGTCTGGATTTCCAGGCTAAGCCTCCTTCAATTTACATCATAAAAATGACACAATGATGATAACAAATGTTACAATGTCTCAATTGAAAAAAATCTGTCTGTAAATCATGCCCAATAAAAAAAAAATCGTCCGATATCGAAAAAAAAAACGGCCGATACCAATACACGAAAAAACGCAAATATCGGCCGTGATATATCGGCCGGCTGATATATCGGTCGCTCACTATACGGTATAAACGGTACAGAAAGTACACAAGTGTGAATTTGCGCTACGGTATGGATTTTTGACGTTACCATGAGACCGGTGTGACCGGTAGACAGTGTTGTGTGTAACGCACAACAAAGTAAGTAACGCGTTAATACAGTAACCTAACTACTTTTTCTTTTTTTTTTTTTTACTTAAATTTTTATTGGTAGTTTTGCAAATTACAGATAATCACAGTTCCATTGAATAATACAGAAAACGGGATAACTAAACAGATAATAATAAAATAAAAAATAAAATGACAGTGTGACATGTGGGCTACTCCTTATTTACATAACATCTCTTGCAGGCTTCATGGTCGTGCGGTGTCCCACAAATGTTGCATTTGTTCCTCTCTCTTATACTCAATCCATTTCACCCATCTCGAGTCAAGCTTGCACCCTCAGTATAAACGTGAACCTTATCATATATTTCCTCTACTGCACTCAACCACTGTTCTTTTGTAGGCGGGTCAACCCTGTACCATGCTCTAGTTATAGCTTTCCGACTAGCGACAAGCAAGATTTTGACCAGATAAAGGTCTTCAGCTTGTACGTTCATCTCCGTCAGATTCCCCAAATACAGCACCAATCCAGTCATAGGCACTCCATAACCCAAGATCTTCTTCAATATCCCCCATATTTCTTCCCAGTACACCTTCAACTTGGGGCACTTCCAAAATATGTGTGTATGGTCAGCCCCAACCTGGCCACACTGTCTCCAGCAGTCATTATGTTCTGGTGTATACCTCCCCTTCACTTGGTGTTGTTATGAAGAACCGGATGACATTCTTCCAACCAAACTCCCTCCACAACCTCGAAGCTGTGGCCGAGTGCTGAATCCTGCGTACATTTTCCCATTCCTCCTCGGTCATCTCTATCTCCAATTCTCTATCCCACTTATCCTTTATATAATTTGTTGAGTTACCCCTGTTCTCATGCAGTGCTTGGTATAAAGCTGAAATGGCCCTCACTTTCCTCCCTTCGTATGCATTAACCACCAATTGGATCAGCGGGTTCCGTCCTACAGATTTGTCTATTTTTATTTCCTTATCATAATATTCTTTCACCTGTATATATCTATAATAGTCTCTGCCCCCCAAATCAAACTTGTCCTTAAGACGCTGGAAACTTTGTATGTCCCCTTTATCCATTATAGTACATATTGCGTGATACCCCTTGCCTCCCATCTCTTAAAACTCCAATCATCTTTCCCTGGTTGAAACCTACTGTCATGAGCCAGCCATCTAAGAACCTTGGTTTCCTTTTCCAGTTTATACCTCTTAATTACAGTGTTCCAGATGTCTAAAGTGAATCTAGTGATTGTATCCAATAATTTCCCCTGTGTCCTAAAAAGTTCCCTATCCCCTAACATTGTCTGGATCTGAAAGCCCTCCCTCCCTGTCAGCCCTCCCGTTTCTATAAACCTCCAACTGGCTTCATAATTTGAATCGCACCAACATATCACCGCCCTGAGCTGCGCTGCATAATTATAATCCTCGAGATTGGGCACTGCCAATCCCCCCCTCTCTTTGGGCAACTGCATAGTTGTAAATCTAACCCTTGGTCTTTTCCCTCCCCAAATAAAACGAGATATCAATTTATCCCGCTCCCTGAATTGATTTTGTGGTATCTGTATAGGTAGAGACTGGAATAAATACAGCAGTCTTGGCAGCATGTTCATTTTGACCACTTCTATCCTCAAGCTAAAATCTAGGTTGATAAGTGACCACCTTCTCAGATCTTTGTTTATTTCTTGGTTTGTGCGTGAATAATTTGCTTTGTATAATTTGTCTATTCCTTTTTTGATGTATACCCCCAGGTATTTCATTTCGTCTGAGTCCCATCTGATTTTGAAACTTTCTTTGAGCCTTTTCGGAGGTGAGTAATTCAACGTCAAGATCTGTGTCTTCGTCACATTAATTTTATACCCTGAATAGTTTCCATATTCCTGTAGTAAGCCCATTAAAGCCGGAAAGCTTACACCTGGTTGTGTCATGTATACCAGCAGGTCGTCCGCAAATAGACCCAATTTATGTTCTGTCCCTCTTATCTCTACTCCCCTGATGTCTTGGTGTTGTCTAATTGCTTGGGCCAAGGGCTCCATGAAGATAGCGAAGAGCGTGGGTGATAAGCAGCACCCCTGTCGAGTCGATCGACCTAATATAAGCCTATCCGATAGACTCCCATTCACCCTCACTCTTGCGGTCGGTTCCTGGTATAATGCTTTGATGCATTTAACTGAACTATCATTGAATCCTAACTTTTCTAACACAGTGAAAAGGTATGTCCAGTTTACACAGTCAAAGGCCTTTTCAGCATCTAAACTCACCAGGACCGCACTCTCTCCGCTCCTCTGCGTCTCATCCACAATATGAATAGTCTTCCTTATGTTGTCCTGTGCTTGCCTTCCTCTTATAAATCCAGTCTGACCCTCATCGACCACATCGGGCATGAATGTCCCAAACCTCTTCGACAGTATTGAGGTGTGTATTTTATAATCTACATTAAGTATGGATATTGGTCTGAAACTACTGCATAGGTCTTTGTCCTTCCCTTCTTTTAGGATCGAGGTAATGTTAGCTTCCTTCCAAGGGGGGGGAGTTTTGCCCTCCTTCGTCGTATACCTTAATGATGCTATCAATATTGGGTTCAGCTCCTGCCTGAAAACCTTATAAAACTCTGATGGAAATCCATCACTACCTGCTGTCTTGCCATTTTTCAGTCCACTTATTGCTTCATCTAATTCGTCTTCTGTTATAACTGAGGTCAGGAGGTCATTCCGTATTCTTCCTGTTGATGGCAGTTCCAGTCCATCTAAAAATTTCTTCATCCTATCTGGCTCTGCTGCTGTGGGTTGTGTGTATAACGCTTTATAGTAATCGACAAACATCCTCTCTATGTCCTCTGGTTCTCTTACTAGCTCATCAGTCGTGGGATCCCTAATTTTATGTACAGTGTTTAGCATTTGTTGCATCTTTATTCATCTGGCTAATAATTTACTTGCTTTCGGCCTTCCCTCATAATAAGACTGCTTCACAAATCTGGCCTTCTTCTCTACTTCTGTCAATAGTATCTGGTCAATCTTTCCTCTGACTTCCTTAGCCCTCTTTAGTGTCTCGATGGTATTCAGTTCTTGGTGATGTTCTTCCAGTTTTTTAAGTTGTCCGATTAAGTTTTGATAGAGTTCCAGTCTGGCTCGTTTGAGGAGAGATGCTTGTGCTATTAACTTCCCTCTTATTACTGACTTTAGTGCATCCCACAAAATAGTCGGGCCCACTTCCCCATTATCATTCTCCTCTCTGTATCTAGTTATATCTCGCCTTATCCCTTCTACCAAATCCTTATTGTTTAATAGTCCTACATTCATTCTCCACTCAGTCTTCCTTCTCCTGCTGTTCAAGTTCACCGTCAGGTATATAGCACTATGATCGGATAGGTCCGTTACCCCTATTCTGCAGTCCTCCATCCTGTGTCTGTCCCCTGCCGTCACAAAAAAGTAATCAATCCTGGAGTAGGTCGAATATCTGTGCGAGTAATGAGTGTAATCCCTGTCTAGTAAATGCATATCTCTCCACACATCCACAATTCCTAGTTCTGACAGTTGTATGTTTACGTACCTACTGATACGTGCCCTGCTCCTGTTGGTGTCTAATTTGTGATCGAGTGCCACATTGAAGTCCCCTGCGCAGATAAGAGTACCTTCTGTTTCCTCCGCTATGATATCAAATATAGTCTTAAAGAATTTCCTATCACTATCCGGTGGTGCACAGATATTGAGTAACGTGACCATTTGCCCTTCCATCTTCCCTTTAACCATCACATACCTCCCCTCCTTATCACATATCTCCTTAGTTAAGTCAAATTTCACATAATTCTTGATTAGGGTGGCCACTTCTCTCCTATTAGTCTGTTTGAATGAGCTGTAGAATGTATTATCATATCCAAACCGTTTTAATTTTTCATGCTCTTGTGACGACAAGTGAGTTTCTTGCAGAAATATGACCACGGCCCCCTCCTTCCTAAATTTTGCTAACACCTTGGCCCTTTTGACTGGGTTGTTCATTCCATTAACATTTAAAGACACCATTTGCAGACCCCTATCCATTGTACAGTTCCTCAGAGTGTCCTTCATCAGCTCCCCATATGTCAAGAGTCACACATAATAAATCAGCAGCAACCGCTAAACTCAACAAACAAAAACCAAACCAAAAGCAAAAGAACATGGTTCGGTCTCCCAAGGTAAACAAGGTTTGGAAAACTATTCCCCTTCTCCCTGTTGGAGGGCAGGGGGTAAATCCATCCCTAGTGGATGGGCCCCCCCTAGTGGCGAAGACGTCCAATGCTATGGGTCTCCCAAGCTCACTAAAATTGTCCAACATTATTAAACTCCGTAACTCCCGGTCAAAACTTGTTTCAGAGTCAAATTTATCAAATAATCTCAACATTATGGGCAACAAAGACAGATCAAATAACATTGAGGTCAGCCATAAGAAGATATCCCTTGCACTCAGTCGTAGACCAATTTACCTTTCTGTTAATCGCTTGGTGTCCTTTATATATGTTATTCTACAAAATAGAATGTGCACTTGCGATTTATACTCATTTTCCTGCTCACCCATAGAAGCCTCAAGTCGGGGATGGTAAGCAATAGGTCACGCTCCCATCCCGTCCCTCATTGTTTATCCTCAGTTCGGGTCCCTCGTTGTTCGCATACTGGGAGATCTCCGCACTCTCGTCTCCCGACCCTGGTCCACTTGCGTATTGCCTCGGCTCTCTGCAGCAGCGTAGGTCTTTCCTCTCTCCAAACTGGTACCTCCACTCCTCTATGTCGCATCGCCCTGGCTGCCTCCTGTGGGTTGTTGTAGATCTTGGTTCCGTCGCCCCAGTGGATCCTCAGCGTGGCCATGGGTGATTGGAACCGGAGACCTTTTTCCTTGAGAATCCTTTTAAGACCGGCGTAGTCCCGATGCTTGGCTGCAATCCCCGCAGAATAATCATGATCGAATGTCACTCGTTGCCCGGCCACCTGCACGCTCTTCTTCCACGCCGTCTTGAGGATGCTCTCTTTGTCATCAAAGCTCAGAAAGTTCACAATGATTGCTCTCGCTGGTTTGTTTTCAGCTGATCTGGGGGCCGGTGCCCTGTGTGCTCTCTGGATCTGTAGCTCCTCGCCACCAGGCACATCTAGCTCCTTGTGAATTAGCTCGTCAATGTAGTTTTTGGTTGAGGCCCCCTCAAGCCCTTCTTTCACTCCCCATATACGGATGTTATTTCTTCTTGATCATCCTTCGAGGTCTGTCAGTTTTTCCTGAAGTTTGGATTGTTGTTCAAAGTCATTATAACGTCCTGAGCCTCGGTGTTCCATTCTTCTGTCCCTCCCACACGTTACTCTACCAACCCCATGTCTTTCCGTTGATCGCGAATATCCACCTCAACAGCAGCGATTCTGCCGCTCGTTTCCTCCCTGTAGCTCTCCAGGCTCCGTGTCGTCTCCGTTCTGATTTGACCCATTTCCTCTCTCAATCTTGCCATCTCGTCTCGAACTCCTTTCAGAGCATCATCCATTTGCTTACTTATCTTGTCCAGTTTAGTTTCCATATTTTGCCTGCCAGCGTCCATTTTAACTTGCATACGAGCCAGGGTGGTCTGCATGCTTGTTTGAAACGCAGACACCACGCTAGGTTGCTCGTCACTGTTAGCGTTAGCTGTTAGCACGTGGCCCTCGTTGGTTTCCTTTGGCATCGTCGTCATCTTTTTCTTTCTTTGTGATTCGGGTTTTGGAATAGTGAGCCTTTTGTCTCTCTTGACCCCTTGTATTCTTATCCATGTCCTATTCAGATCATTTGGAGAGTTTTACACAGTGTTTTACTAATTTTGACCGGGAGCCCTACTTGACTGCTGCCTATCGCATCATCGCCAAAACAACCTAACTACTTTTTCATGTAAAAAGTAAAGTTACGCGCAACTACTGAAAATATGGTAATGAAACATAGTTCCTATTTCAATTCGGCGCAACGTTACCTTTCCCAGGGACAGATTTGACAGCGATACTGCCTTCTCAGGCAGGCCTGCATTAACCTGCCATTGGGCCCTAGGGCTGAGAGGTTTCGTAGGCCCTCTGAGAGGGGATCTTATAATGAAGATGTGTAAATTATTTCCCGTCATTTTGCCGTTGTCGACGAGGGGGGGGGGGCGGGGAATCACATTGTGTTGGGCCTACGCCGATCGGGGGGCCTATCATGGGCGAGTAAAAAAAAACTACTGCAGCTCATGATAGGCCCCCTGGTCGCCGTAGGCCCTGGGGCTTCAGCCCAGGTAAGCCCGTGCATTAAGGTGGCCTTGTTCTCAGGCAGTATGCTCTTGCGCAAGCACAAAGGCCTACCGGCAGCCTGTGTGCTTGCTGGTAGTCCCTTCACAAGCTCTCGTTCCACACCGTATGAGACAGACGGTAGCGTGAAGCTGTCTCTGCATATCAGACATTGCTTCCGCAGGCATTTTCCAAAGCCGGTCCTTACGACAAAATTGACAAAAATGTCGATAGAAAGGGTTTTAAAGAGTGGGTTACCTGCCCGCAAAGGGCGCGTTACCTGCCTGCACACATTTCAGCCAAATTCAGATAACTATACTGCAAGGTCCGCAAGCAAGTGGAGAAACAAATCCCTACTATTAAACATTAGTGTTTTTCAGAGATGGAAGTAACTTGAGGTAAGATTTTATTTTTTTATGCAGTCTTGCTGCCTTACCAGTATTTTACCCCTTCAAAAGCATTAATATCGAAATTAGAAGATAAAATGAACATACCGTGATATAATACCGTTACCGTCTATGCCTCAAATCATACCGTGATATACATTTCAGTCCATACCGTGCAGCCCTTATTTGAAGGAACTATCTTATGTTAAATTCGAGGTAAGTCAAGCTTTTTGGAGCAAAAAAAACAGCTATTTGTTTGCTTGATTCAATTAACGTTAGCTACCGCTTCTTTGATGTGATAAAATTTACAATAATATTGTATTTTTCGGACAGAGTCAACGCTGAGTACTGCACGAACGTAGACCTTGCATAAAGTTAGTAAATTCTAACAACATAGGGCTATTTAGATAAATAATCTGGCAAGGGTGTTGTCCTAGGCTAATACACCAACAGCAAATTTCTGTATAATAAAGGGCTATATTTTGCATCCAAGTCTGTCATTTGAAATCTTTTTCCTTTCCTTTTGTGCTACAACCTCCGTAATGAATATTCATGCTAAATCCCGCCCAGGGTAGCTCAGAATTTAAGTAGCCGTATATCTCGAAAAACCGATCAGCCCTTGGACCGATGATTTTCGCCCCCCCACCCCCCCCCCCCCCGTGACACTGTGACCTTTTTTGCTCTGAGGAGTTTGCAGGTCTGCTTAACGTTCGTTTTCAGAAATGTGAAACTCATCGAGTGGTTAGCGGTGTTTGTTGATATTCCTCATCAAGAAGTATCGTACCAAAATACAGATTCTGTCGTGTTTTATTTGGCATTTTGTAGATCAGCATTTTGTAAATGAAACGGAAACCGGACCGGAAACGAAAAGGGGGGTCAGTTGTCTTTTTTTCACTCGGTTCTCCGTATAAACAGTAGGGCTAGAACCGAGTGAAAAGACTACAACCAACCCCCACTTTCCTTTTCCGTTACCGGTCTGGTTTCCGTTTCATTTACAAAATGCAGATTTACAAAACGCCAAATAAAACACAAGAGAAATTGTATTTCGCTACGATACTTGATGAGGAACATCAACGAACACCACTTACCAATTGATGAGTTTCACATCTCTGAAAACAAAGGTTAAGGGGTGTTTGTGAATGCCCATAGCCAGCCATTGTGAAGCAGGTAGCGGCGATTCGAAATTAGCCAAATACTGGAGACAGAACCAATATTCAAAATTTCGGTGTTAACCACTCTATTTCATCCTAGACAAACGAAATGGGGCTCAATATTCAAAATACCGGAATTGTTCTTTACTGATATGTCAGACTCCTGCGCATGTGACCTATTTCTGTGCATAGGGAACCATTGGTTTTTGACCCGATGTCACTGGCAGAGAGACCGGAGGACGCACAGAAGCAGAACGAACATGGACGACCAAGTCATCGTTTCAGTGTGTGCTGAAACGATGAGGAGGTGGTGAAACTCACACAGCTGTGAGCGCCTTGGGAGGATGTCATGCACTAGAGTTTAGATTCTCTGCCCGAGCCCGAGCCGACCCGCCGTCCGGGTCGGGCCGATATTTCCCACCACTATCCTCGGGCCGGGCCCGAGGATAAACAGAAATAAACAGAAATATTATAGGCCTTTGTTACACGGGTCTTCTCAATGCCTTGGAACGCTCCATTCACTTGCATGGGTAGTAGTCCGGTAACTTGTCAACCCCAGCGTCTTCGGTTGCTAAGCGACATCAACGTCTTTGGTGGACTATTTCTCTGCTAATCAACACTACGAATGCTGGTGACGAAGCTGGGTAATAAGCGGGATAATGTATAGAACGTCGCCGGTCATTATCGAAAAATAAGCCCCTTCAGGGCGAAGCAAGACACCTCCGCTGGGCGGGCTCATCTATCTACGTAGGAGCGTTAGGCACGTTGAACCATTTTTGTGACACACAATGATCAAGTGTCAGGTTAGGCGCGTTATCTTACGCGCGTAACGCGTTTAGTGTGGCCGTACCTTTAATGTCCCATTAACATCAATCCACCTTAGAGAGCACCCTCAGCACAGCGTAAGCTTCTGTAAACAGCTGGCTGATTGACAACATGCTGTCCCTACATCTTGGTAAGACAGAGGCCATCTTATTCGGCTCAAAATACAGATTGAACTGATGCTCTGAATTTAGAGTCACTTTGAATAAAATTGTGGTCAGTGCAAAAACATCAGTAAAATACCTCGGATGCATCCTTGAAAACAACCTGCATGGCAGGAATATGGCCAATCATGTTTTGAGTAAAGTCACCGGGTTCACAAAGTTCTTAGCCAGAAATTCCAAATTTTTAGATAGGTCAACAATGATGATTTTAGCCAACTCCTTAATTTTAAATCATTTTGAATTTCCAAGTACTTCCTGGTTTGAAGGCCAATCAAGCAGACCAAGCAGGTCTCATATAGGTAGGTCACAATTTGCGGAGCCCAACTGGCTCTCTGTTGAGTCTCGTAAGGATGAATATGATCCATAAAATACTGTTTGATAGTGCCCAAATGTTTTTATCATGTCTTATTACTATGGTATAGGACATACCCAATATTTGCACTCGTGGCGGCATATCAGATCTGCGTCCATAATCATTTAAAACATTTTTAGGGAAAGGAACCTTTTCCTGTATAGGGGCAGTTCAGTGGAACAAGTTAGATAGGGAAATTAAAGTCATATCCAGTCTGAACTCTTTTAAAAAGAGAATCAAGGCCTGGTTACTAGAGAGGTAGCTGAATAGATCAGGAGGCCAGCAACTGTCTTTTATTTTTATTGAAGAAAAATGTGATTCTCATACACTGAGTGTCTTGTCGTGGCTTGTCTTGTCTTGATGTTTTTTGTGAGGACCACAATGGAAATAAGTCCTGGACTTTATTGTGTTTTCTATCCTCAATTGTGTTTTTTGATGTCTTTCAATGTGTGAAAAAGTGCCCAATCAAGTAACACTGCCTGCACGTCCTCGTGCTTTAACTTCAGCGTTAATCAATGAGACCAACTGAAAACAAGCTGACATGGAACTTAAACTGTGATTTTGAAAAAAGTATTAAAATAATCGAAATTCTCTTTTCTGATAATTGAAGATACAAATGTGTTGATTTGTATTTGAATGAAGGTTTACGATAAAATATTGAACAGGTTACAAAGTCTGAAGTAGAAAATGTCAGAATGGGTGGACGGATCCTCCGTCCTCCCATTGACTTCCATTGTAAAAAATTGTATCTTAAAAAGTAAAAAAATATTTTAAAAATCAGATGAAAAATCTGCGCCCAATTCCAAGGTAATTTGCACATTTTAAAATTGGAATAGAGTCTCTAGGTGAAATTTAAGAAGGAGATAGGTACCAGAGTTTGTAGAGAATAGTAAAGAAGAAAGAAATAAAACTTAAGAAAAAAAATAGTTGAGGCTACATGCAGCACTCACTTAATGAAAGCTTTGCTCCCCTACTCTGAACAACACACACAAACTCTCTGCCTCATGACATCCAACACTCCAGTTCCCCCTTTAAGTCAGTTGCATTCTTGGGACTAGAATGACCCCACTCTTTTCTCTTGTCTACGTTTTTTTTTTTGCTTGCTCTTATGAATGTTTGATTTTGTAAGGGGACCTTGAATGTCAAGAAAGGCGCCCATAAATAAAATGCATTATTATTATTATTATTATTATTATTATTATTATTATTATTATTATTATTATTATTATTATTATTATAACTAACATTAAGGGCATGCCATAGACTTCAGCAACACCAATGAGTGAATGACACAAAATTACTAAAAACATATGTCCTTTCTAATGTGAGCGATAGGTGTACTGTTGCATTCCCCTTAGGCCATATAATAAGACTACAGGTAAACAATAGAATTACTAACTTCAGGGAGTTATTGACAATGAATAAGCTCATTTTCAGAGCTTAATCATACACACCAGGGGGTTGGTATCTACACACTAGATAGTATCTAGTGTGTAGATACCAACTCCCGCAATTATCGTGCTCCACAGAAAGGGGGAGAGGCATCAGAAGGGGTGTGTGCAGACAGTCAGTGCACCCTCTATTTCTGTCAATATTTCAGATTTTTTAAGCAGACCTCAGACCTCTTTCAGCAGAAAAACTGAAAAGAATTGTTCGTGCTCCACAGAACAAAATGTAAACTAATGCATTTTGAATAAGAGTGTTTCAGACAATTCTCGTGCTCCACAGAATGAAACGAGAGAGAGAGAAAGAGAGAGAGGGAGGGAGAGAGTGTGAGAGATAGAGGCTTCAGAAGGGGTTTGCGCAGATATTACAGTGCCACACAGAATGAAATTGAAGCCATTGCCTTTCAATTGGGATATTTTCTTTGACTACAGAAGGGGTGTGTGCAGATATTACAATGCTTACAGTACTTATGTTTTCGTCAAAACAACAAATGTGTCAAAGGTTAAATGTAGTGTATTACTGTAGGTTCACACCAAAAGCTGTAAAAGTTGCAAAATCGCTGAATAGCTCAAAACGCAATGCTGTCCGAAATATTTACAGCTCATATTGCTCTTGCGATTTTGCTTTTCCATTTAAAGGAGCCTCGCTTTTTGCCTGAATGCTTGTAGTTGAGGCAAGTGCTGCTGCTGATGCTGAGCCACAAAAACACAAGATAGTCATAAGTTTGGTCAATAGAAAAAGAATAATGAGTAAATACATGAAACACTGAATAACTAATTAATTGCTTATATATTGCTTATATGCTAGATAATAGTTTAGTTGATCACTATCGTGTGTGTGTGTGTGTGTGTACTGTTTATAATGGAAAAGAGCCGCTCAACGGGAGCATTTGTGCCAGGCAGACACACGGCAAGCTGACAAATTAGAAATAAATTTTTGTGCGGTATCTCCCTGCTTCTGAAATGCGCGCACATCTCCACCCACCGCTCACCCGCTGGTATCCATCAGCATTCCACTGTGCGACCATCCCTTTTGCGTAATATGGATTGCATATGCCCTCATACATTGTTGAAATCATATGCTGGATGCTTTATTCTTTCTATGTGTTTTTTAGTTAATGATCGGGCTATAATAAGACCACGTTGGCTATGCAATCGCGGACAAATATGATGCCCTGCAATAGCCGCAATTATTCTCTTACGCACCATGCTGAAGGAACAAATGTGTGGTAGGAACTAGGAACTAAAGTTCTCGCGTATGTTTACTGGAACCAACGCCGGCGAGAGACATCTACATTCCGATTGGCTGGCAGTCATTTACAGCCTAAACGCTTCTAGCTCATTTGCATAGAGTTGAGCTCAACTCTCATTTACAGCTTTACAGCTTTAAAACTATCGCTCAAGCATTTTATCGCTCCCATCGCTTTATCGCTCATGTGTAATAGAAAGTGAATGGACGTTTATCGCTCAAAACGCTTTACAGCTTTTGGTGTGAACCTACAGTTAGGGATACTCCGATTTCTCAGTTTTTTACAGCAGACCTCCTCAAAAACATTTCGTTTTCATGTTCACAAAAATAAATCTATTGAATCTTGTCCCAGAGCATGATTGTCCGACTTTATTCGTACAGCAAAGCATGAAATCTAAACTCATGCATTTTGGATGGGACCGTTTCTCAGAACATACATACATACACACCAGTGGAGGCTTCTCCAGTGAGGACAAGGAGGAAGATCCTCCTTAACATTGTTAAGAATAAAAAAGGTAGATTGTACAGACTACTTTAATGAATTAATGCCCTTAAACTAGGACTACTTTAATGCCTTTGTATATGTTATGTTTGTTTCCCTGGGTAAAGGGACATTAGCACCCCCTATTGCCTATTGACAATTACTTCAGGGAGGACGTTCCTCCCTCAGCCTCCATTTACTCCCATTCACAGGCCCCCAAGTGTTGGTGGCCGGTGAACAACATTGGGTTCAATGGGAGAGAGGAGGATAGTCCTCCTCTGAGTGGGTGTGACTTGCTAAGGGATCTGGATCCCGCCTACGTCTATTCACAAATAGGCTGAAGCCCTGGTTGCGCTATGAGCCAATAAGCAGGAGTCCTGGCTGTGGAGCAGCCCGGAGGGAGGGTTTATCCCCTCAAGTCTATGTTAAATGAACCAACGAACCCGCTCAGTCGAATGCCTCGTTTCCACCGAGCAGTGTGCTACTGTTCGTTGCGGTACAGTGCGGCTCTGTTCGCTTATATTGACATTTCTGTAGCCCGCGGCCGGGATGCGGAGCCCGCGGCCTAGCAGGGCTGCCTGCGGAGCCCGCGGCCGGGCAGGGCTACCCGCGGCCAGCCTGCGAAGCCCGCGGCCGGGCAGGGCTGCCCGCAGATTTTTTTCTAAAAGATTGGGGGCGGGCCACACAGTGCACTCTCTAGGTATGGATTCGTCAAAACAATCCGATTTATCCGATTTTTAGACCAACGTCCCTTAAACCCAGTCTTAAACCAGAGGAAATTTACAATAATGGCTCTAAACATGTGACATGCCTACATTTTTTTTGGCCTTTTCTTTTCAATGGGCTTGCGTCCACGTCATGTGACTGTCATGGTTGCTATGTTTGTTGCCATCAACCGCCCCCTCTGCTCCAAACCAAATGAACGAGGGTGGCAACTGAGCTGCCATCAATTGTGTTGGTTTTGTCATAAACTAGGGTCCACTGGCTAGGGAATAGACAGATATTCCAATGTTCCTTCAAAAGGCACCTTGGAATATGTTTATATTTTCCGCAGTTTAGGCTTGTAATTAATAAGTTACTTTTGTTATGACCTTGACTCGTCTTTTTTTTTTTTAATCGCTGTCTGCTGGCTTGTTACGTCACTCAGAGATGCGCATGGACAGATTTTATAGTGACTGTCAAGTTCTCTCCCTTTTTTGTGCATTCTCCACTTGAAAGAGATAGGTCCTTCCGCTAAGAGTTCCTACTGGGTTTCACTCAATAAACAAACTGTTTCCTCTTTATCTTATTTTATTGAAGTCTCAATTGATGGTAAGTTTTAAGTTATTCAGTTGTTAACAAGGTGAAAAACCCTTGAAACAAGAAACCAGAAAAAGATTTACATTGTGAAATTAATGATTGCCTTTTTTCCCTTAAATTAATCAAAGTGCAAAATAAATTCTCCCACTGTTAATCATTCTTAATGTTATTTTTAACCTTAATATTACAGTTCTAAATATAAATATCTAAAATATTTACTTCTTATTTAAATAATAACATCACACCATAATCCTTTTAAATATGAGCTCACTAGACAATCATGTACCATAATTTAATCCATTTAATTTAAACAATGATCATATCAATGAAAGTCCATACATTGACCAAGCTGGCATTTATTGGGTTAACCCAAGCATTGCCGAACGGCCCCGTGGCCAACGGTAGCGGGCTTAAGCTGAAACACAAACATTACATCCGATTGTCCACAGTCTTCGTTTATGAGCTCGGTTTCTTACCGGCTGCCTCTCTGGTGTTTGTAGATGCCTTGGTTGCACGGGATTAACATGTTTTGGAAAGGACGAGCACTACACTTCTTTTAATCTGCCGTCCAAATTACTTCCGTGTTTTGGTGTGGGCCCGCCAATTTTATAGTCTGCGCAACATGGACTGGACAATGGTTCCTTCCGGTTTGTGGGTTTATTTTGGTCATTCCTTTGGTTTGACTTGACAGTGATGCAGCCTATAACCTATTCTTGAAAGCAAAACACCAAGCTCATTGATTAAGCGAGGCAGGGTTATTTGAAACAGTTAATTAAGTATCATGTGTGAGAGGTCATTCCTCCTCCTGAGTGTGCTTGCAATTTATGCCTAGTGTGTACCCCTACTGTCCACAAGCACTATGGATATGGAGAATTGATGCCATGTCCCAGTGGTGGTGGTGTCATATATATGAAAGAGGGCATTCAAATATACTACAATGATCAATTAGGAGGCCAAAGCCCTATTGGAAGTGATGCAATAGGTGACTGAGTTGAGGACATTAACAAGTAAGATATAGACCTGGGGTCTCTTTTATATCAAAGGGGGTCTCAAAGGACGCATACGATTATCAACTTGGGGGCTCCAGCCCTACAGGAAAGAGACCCGTGTATTGATTCTCGGCCATGGTGGAGAAGGAATTGGGGGAAGAAACGTTGGCTTTGTCTCTCTGAAGTCCAGATTGAACTGCAACTTCAGATTGATGTGGAAGGACAAGAGACGTCGGAGAACCCGACGCAGTCGTTTATTCATAATATCATCTCAAACGACTCTGTCGGGTTCTCCGACGTCTCTGGTTCTTCCACTTCCACATCAATCTAAAGTAGACTGAACTGCTCCATGGAGGAGAAAGGGATTGTGGCCCGCGATTGTGTTGTTTTTCATTTGTTGTTTTGTTTTGTTTTTAGCCTGTCTTGATGAACTATTTTGTTTCTTAGTAATGTTTTGGCCTAATATTGTTACTGTACAAACAGAGCTTTGTCTCCCCACAACCTTATATTGATTGAGTCTAAAACGTTCTCAACGATTAAGCCAATGAGAGTACTAGAGCAGGTAGCAATCGCGTTGCCATGGCCCATGGGTAAACAAATAATAAGGCACCGCCACACAAGTTAATTAACGATCGCTGTAGGCTTCAATATCATGCAAGCACTTTATGTTTTCTTTTTCTTTTTTTCTCACAATTGCATGCTTTAATAAACTATTGTTTTTGCCTACCATTACGAGTCTCGTTTGGTCTAGTAGGGAATTCGCACAATGCCGCTGCTGCTGCTTGCTTATGGCTGGTTCAGACTACACGATTTCAGCCCGATTTGGCCCCGATTCGTTCGTCGCAGACAAATTTGAAATGAATAAATAAATAATAAGTAGGTTAACATATTGTGACAACCCCGGTCATCGGCGGCTGGGATTCTTGAATCAAACACTCAAGCAGGGTTGCCGTGCAACGGTTTTATTGCGTGCAGCTCACCCAAAAAAGGGAAATCATATAGTGACTTAGGTTTCTTCCCCAACGGGGCAAAAGGGTGAGGGGTCTCCAGGCCCGGTTCGTCGGTGAGGTCGGCTTGGATATCGCTCCCGGCTTTTCCCGCACAGTCCTGTGGGGAAGCGTTCCGGCGTGGGTGCGGTATGGAGCGTTCGTGCCTTAGCTTGCCCACTGCATCCGTCCGTCAACGGACGACGGAAGGCGTGTCTGACGGATGGGGGAGTGGTATTTGCAGACGGAGCCACGATCTGATTGGCTGACGGATCCGTTGCAGCCTGAAAAGTTATAATTTTCTCAACTTCTGAATTGCAAGAGATGGAGCCGACAAAACGGACAGACCCACAATGCATTTCGGGATCGCCCCATGCAAAGTCAAAGAGATCCGTCAACCGACGGATGCAGTTGGCAAGGGTTATCGCAACTGTCTCCAACTCGGCTTTTCCCTCCCGGCACGAGCTGAATGAGTGGAGAAGCAGGCTATTTAAGCCCTGCTTCTCCACCTGTTCCTCAGGTGCTCTGCATCTCCTTAATTGGCACGGGCCGGGTTGCCACACTCCTCCACCCTTTGCTGAAGCCTCGGGTGGCCTTTCGGAGGAGCAGCGGTCCTGCGTGAAGCATGGCTGCTTCTGCTGCCGGCTTGGCTCGTTTCGCAGTGTTCGCGGTGTTGTCTGTCGCGGCCTCGTCCCTCTCGGCCTCGTCTCTCGCCGCCTCTTCTCGGGCTGCGTCATCTCGGGCAGCGTCGTCTCTGGCGGTGTCGTCTCTGGCGGTGTCGTCTCTGACGGTGGTGTCTCTGGCTTTGTCGTTTCTGGCGTGCAGCTCACTCAAAAAAGGGAAATCATATAGTAACTTAGGTTTCTTCCCCAACGGGGCAAAAGGGTGAGGGGTCTCCAGGCCCGGTTCGCCGGTGAGGTCGGCTGGGATATCGCTCCTGGCTTCTCCCGCTCAGTCCTGTGGGGAAGCGTGAGGGTGCGGTACGGCGCGTTCGTCCCTTACCGTGACTGTCTCCAACTCGGCTTTTCCCTCCCGGCACGAGCCACATGGCTGAGAGAGCCCTGAATGAGTGGAGAAGCAGGCTATTTGAGCCCTGCTTCTCCACCTGTTCCTCAGGTGCTCTGCATCTCCTTAATTGGCACAGCCGGGTTGACACAATATTGACTAAACAAATGGCAAACTGACAAATTAAATTTTTCTATAATCTCCCTGCTTCTGAAATCTCCGCCCAGCGCTTGTCCGCTGGTTTTCCATAAGCATTCCACTGTGCGATCATCCCTGCTGCATATGCCCTTACACATTGTTGAAATCATATGCTGGATGCTTTGTTCTTTCTATGTGGCTTTTAGTTAATGATCGGGCTATAATAAGACCATGTTGGCTATGTTCGCTGACAACAGGGGACATTTCATAGTGGTTGGACATTTTAGCGAGCCGACAGTCTTTTTGTCGGGACACGGAACACACAACTCGAAATCGAGACGACATTACAGCTCATCCGTGCACCTCTACTAACTAGACTTTACTGCACTACACCGAGAACCACCATCATAATGCCTACTATAGGAACTCGGAATCCATTGTTGTTTACACTTTGTTGCTGCGTTGATGCTGTGTGAAGCACTGCATTAAACACGACCAAAGTTCTACAGTCAAATCCAAAAGCCATCTATAATGATGATTGCGATGATGATGAGGATTATGATGACGATGATGAAAATGAAGAAGGTTATTATGATGATTCAGTCTTTACGAGGGGCGGCAATTGACGCGCGTGAAATGCGACCCGCGGCGCTTAGGCACCAGTGTGTGGCCGGCTTTAGGATGATGAGGTGTCACGCTCCGTTCGACACATGCACACGCATTTGCCCCCCCCACCACTGAAATCATAATTTTTCTCTTAAAGGTCCCATGGCATGCTACTTTATAGATGCTTTAATATAGATATTAGTAGGCCCCAAACACAGTATTTGAAGACGTTCCCGAAATTCAGCCGTGGTGCAGAATTACAGCCACTACGAGCCAGTCGCACATTGAGCTTTCCCCAAATGCGCCGTTTCGGTGTCTGTAGCTTTAATGCAAACAAGGAGGAGAGAGGTGGGTCAAGGAGGAGGGTGGGGGTGTGGCCCTGAGCAGCTTGCAGCCACGTTACCATGCGATCTGTTTACAGTGGGTGTATCGCAGTGGCGAGGCGCACACAGCCTTTAGCCGTGTTCTGTAAATATTCTAGAACACACGGGAGTCCTGGAGCTCTATTCTAAATAATATCATATTATACATAGATATCTATATCATATAATATATATTATCACGGCCAAAAGCTGTGTGAGCCTCCAGACGATATTATGAATCTCAAACGACCGCGTCGGGTTCTCCGACGTCTCTGGTTCTTCCACTTCCACATCAATCTGAAGTAGACTGAATTGCTCGCTGCCGGGCGGTGGTGCCACGCAGCAACCAGCGGCAGGCAGCATGTCGCAGTTCATACTTCAGGGAGTCAAAACCAAAGTTCCTTTCCCCCAATACCTTCTCAACCATGGCTGAGATAACCCCAACTACAGTCTCGTTGTGGAAATACAAGAGACGTCAAAGAACCGACGTGTTATGCGCCATAAAACCAACAGCAAACACTTGCGTTACAGCGTGTGTAATCACACACACACACACACACACATGTGGCGCTCACACGGTTGTGTCTCATTGGCGGGCCAAATTCTCTGGGCGGGCAAGGCCGAGAAAGGGGATGAGCTTAGATCCTTTATGACGACATATGGGACCACATTTCAAATCAGCGCGCTTGAGCCTCCGTTTTTTCAAAGGCGTGCAGAACACCTAGTGCTCCTTTTACACCGAACGCAAGTTTTAGCCACTGGGGGACCATAGGCAGGCTAGAGGAACTCATACTTATGTTAGAAAACCTCATAAAGTGAGATTTTCATGCCATGGGACCTTTAAATGCAGCTGAAGTAGCAGAAGATGTCCCAAGACTAAAAATAGAGGGGACATTGCCTTGCAGCCTTTACTGTGGGATCTTGTTCCATCCTGTGGTGGCTAGTGGGGTCCACCTCCACCCCACAGTGTTAGAAGTTGATCGCATTGCAACTGTAGGTCGTTTCCCACGCTAGAGATCATTGTCACTCAAACATACCTGTTTGTGTAAATCTGTCCACACTGAATGCCTTTTAAAATGTAAAAAAAAAGTCAACCTCTAACCCTAAAATATTATGTAGATATTCTGCCCTTAAAAAAACAAGTTAAAAACATCCTGCTGAATAAACAAAATCAAGCTCCCTTATCATTCCCAGTGTATATTGATGATGGTTCCACTTAAAGAAGGGTATTATTCCTGTTTTTATTTCTACATTATTATTATTATTATTATTATTATTATTATTATTATTATTATTATTATTAAATACTTTGCCAATAATTTACAATGCTGTCATTAACAAAAAATAATGCTTACTGGTTATTTTTAGGTCAGATTTAAGGATGAAGATGAGTCTAGTTCTGTATGATGACACAGCTGCTGCATATTTTGGCTTGCTTCTTTACTTGGTGAAACACAAACAAAGAGAAATAGTGAGGCATACAATTCTGCTGATTGACATCAAATCAAACAATACCCAGGACAGCTTGCAAAACTAGGCAAAAACATCTCTATCCCATACTCCTGTCCGTATTAACCCTAAATCTCTTCTCAACCAGTGCACCCGGACTACATCTTCCCCCTGGTGCTGACCTCGGCCACCCAGGAGCTCTTTGGGTGCCGTGCTGACGAGGACCTCACAGAGGCTAGCCCTTACAAACTGCTGAATAAAGAAGATGTGGTGCAGGACATGAAGACCAGGGCGGCAGTGTCCGATTTCAGTCCCGTCAAGCAGTTTGTTCTGGTGAGGATCTGCTTCTTTTTCCCCAGATACAGATTACAAAAGCAAACAACCACGTGTGCGTGTGCAAGAGCATTTGTCTGCCCTTAATGTGTGTGTACAAAGAGATGGCTGTTTGCCAGCATATGATTACTGCTGAATGCAGGAAGTGCGTGGGTGGCTTGTTACTTGTTATCCCATAGAAACTACGACAAAAAGTGTCAGGTTTCTATTGAGCCCATTGACCAAAACAAACAAAAACTAACGTTATTTGAAACTGAAACTGTAATTTACCAAAATAAATTAAATGTCTGAATGATTGTTATTTGGAACGAAAGCCCTTGTTTTAAATAAGTCCAAAACCCTTGGACCTCATCCACAGGACTACCCAGATGATGAGATCCTGCTGGTGTTTGACAGGGAGTTCACCTATGGGCAGAGCTTCTACCTGGCTCTCACACCTGAGGCCAAAGAAAGAATCCTCCATGTAAGCCAAAAGCCACGGATATACGCTCCACCACAACTACTTAACCACTCACATGATGTAATGTTCCTGCCATGATGCACACTGACTCTCTGCTCACAGCCACCACAGGCCGCGGAGGCGCAGCCAGGAGAGGTTCAAGGGCAGGAAGAGTTGGTGGTGAAGAGCCCAGAGCCTCAGGCCTGGATCCCTCTGGGATCTGAGCTGGAGATAGAAGAAGCTTCCACCAAATTCTCTAGAGACAAGGTGCCAGAAAATAACTAAACATTGATTCATTAGATTGGTGGCCATCTGGACCCAAGATCGAAGGTTCTAAATTAAATCAGTCAATAAGCCAGTCAATAAGTCCTTCCCCCTCACTAACTAATAATTCTACATGCTTGTCGTATATCTGGTGTGATCCTCCCCAAACACACACACTCACTATATAAGCTTTTGAGCGCCTTGAGAAATGTATTAATTAATTCTTATTTATTATTATTACAATACAAGCAAATCTATGCCTCCTCAATCAGCTGAGATACAGGGTCTCCAGGGCACGGAGGGACTTTGGAGCTCCCGTGAGTTTCTCTGACCACGTCGCGGTTGATGACATCCACAAGTGTGTCTCATTCAAGGATGAAAAGTTCGCCATCAAACTGATGGAAAAGGAGTGCGAGGTTCAGGCCATTCCCACTCTAATTAACAGCAGCGCTCAGACAAAGTGGTAGGAAAATTAAACATTGATTTGATTATAAACATATATAAATCATTAAACTGTTTAAAACATGGCACAATTGGTCAAAAAAGTAATGTTGGATTATGTTGCCAATGCATTCAGACAGTTTACGGTTCTGAGAAATGTCTAAATGAAATTAAAAATATTTTTTCACAGGGAATATCCAAAGAATATGTGCACACAGTACGAACCGAGAGGGTTTAGTATGGAAGAAAAAGAAAACTATCTCCACTCTGAGAAGCTAAGAAAGTTTATGAACTCAGTGTCCCCCAGGTAAAACTTTGGCTGATGGATGGCCTCTCTTTTCTGCACAGCACTGGGAACATTGTATTTCATGGTTGACCAAATGCTACTTGAAGTTAGTATATCATACAGCAGAGGCGTTCGACGACTCACACCCATTGTTAGTCTCAGTAACTGTCTCAAAGGGCTTCAGCTGTGATCAGATGACATAATATTATTTTTTCATTAGTTGGATGATTACATGCAAAACAACACATACACTCATATATAGCATATTCGTTTTTCTTTGTGGTACTGCTTTTAAAGTGATGGCGTAAGTGATGGTGAACAGGAGAGATATCTGTTGAATAACCATAACATCCCAGAGGGATGTATTCACTAGTCACTTCAAATCAAATATCTTAATCAAAATATCTAAATGTCCAAAATGATCTTATAGTCAGCTAGTAAACATCCTAAAAGTCAAAAAACGCAGTACTTCATTCCGCTGCATTGTCGCCGTAATGTGATTGTACTCTACTTGGGGTTTCTGCATGTTGCAGTGTTTTCAGGGCCCTCCAGCAGAACCACATAATGGACGTGTTTGTGGATGACTGGAGGACCCTGGGTGAAGATGTGAGTGGGAAGGTGGATACCCACCTCAAGGAATACCAGTCCTTCACTGATCTCAACTACAGCAAAGATAAGACCATCAGCCACATCAACTGGCACCCCAGCATCAATGGTGAGACCCCCTGACCCCACCCCTAATCTGCTCAGAGAAAGGGGGGGGGGGGGACAGAGAGGAAGAAAGAGAGGGGGTAGAGAGAGAATGTTCACCGGGAACACTTCTTTGTTTTTCTAGGTCAAATTCCTTAACTGATTTATCTGAATTCACCTCTGAAATTGCTAAAGACTATTATGCTATATATATTTGTAAAGTTGTAAACGTTATCTATATACTGACATATCCTTGGTTTCAAAGGCACCACCTATTGCAGGTAGACTTGCATCTTGTATCCACTTTGGCTAAGTAGTCTGTAAATAACCAACCATTTTGGGGCCCAATATATTCAACTAGTTTCTTCAAATTAAAGCCTCAATATTGTCATTCTCAAATAGACAATCAGACCGGTATGAAAGCTGCTAAAATGGGGTGCATGAATCATATTATCATTGTTTTAAGCTGGGGAGGAGCACTGCTTATGTGCAGTATAGAACGTGGCATTAGAGGTGTGTGTGTGTGTGCGTGTGCCACAGGTATTGTGGCAGTGGCCATGGTGGAGAGAGCCTCCCTTGAGGAACGCATCGACAACTCCACTAAGCTGCTCCTTAAGCACCCCCTCGTTCTTTTCTGGAGTTTCTCTGACCCCATCAAACCACAGGTATCTCTCTCTCTCTCTCTCTCTCTCTCTCTCTCTCTCTCTCTCTCTCTCTCTCTCTCTCTCTCGCTCTCTCTCATACGCATTGCTTTGAAATGTCATTCAGCATCACTTGTGTGTTTGAGATATCTGAAACTTCTCCATCGATCTACCTCCCCCCAATGAGTGATTAGTCATATTTAAAACATGAAGCACTAAAGTTCTATTGCTTGATGGACAGGAGCGGGCCATGCGACCTGAAGGCTTAACTTTTATTATAGTAGCTAGAATAGATCATATAAAATAGTACTAATAGGAGAGACCAAACAAGAGATTATTTATGGAAGTCTATATCAATTTATTCAGTGTAAGGCTGCTTTTACTGCTGCTTGAAACGTAGCAGCTTAGCATTCAAAGAACCATGCCACTGCAGCAAAGAAAAAAAAAATCTGGTGAAATCATACTGTTTGTGTTGGGTTGCATCATTTAAATTCCTCATAGAAGAGCCTACAATAAATTATAGTTTGAGAAGGCCTGGTCCGAACACCAAAGTCTCAACTTTGAAATGCAGTACCTCTTTTGTGTGTCTGTGTGTGTTTGTGTGTGTGTGTGTGTGTGTGTGTGTGTGTGTGTGTGTGTGTGTGTGTGTGTGTGTGTGTGTGTGTGTGTGTGTGTGTGTGTGTGTGTGTGTGTGTGTTCACAGTTGCTGCTGGAGTGCCCAGATGATGTCTTGGCCTTTGAGTTCTGCCCCTCTGATCCAAATATTATTGTTGGCGGCTGCATGAACGGCCTGGTACTGAGTGTGACTTGTGTGTGTCACTCTGTTCATCTTTGTGTGTGTGTGTCTCTCTCTCTCTCTCTCTCTCTCTCTCTCTCTCTCTCTCTCTCTCTGCCTGCTTCTATATATTAACCTCCAACACAGGTCTCCCAGGTCCTCTGTTTTTTCTTTATGTCTACAACAACAGAAAGTTTAGATAAATTATATTTTTGTCATTTATCCTTATTTTTATGGAATGAAAAACATTGATACAACCCGCATCTTTTCCATCCGTCCTCTCTGTTTCTCTCTATCCATTGTCTGTCCATTACGTGAGTCTTTCCTTTCATTGTGTCCTTTATTGTCACTGTTTGCATTTGGTGCACAACCCCAAAGTACAAGAACAAATACAATTCACAGTACGAAACCTTTATTATCGGCCAATCAGGAGCCTTTCATTGCTTAAAGGGCTGTTTAAATTGCCAATCATCAGATTGAGGTTTTATGTTGTACTCTATGAAGATGTGTGGACTTTGATGTTAGTGTTTGGTATTAGTTAATCTGTTGTGTGTTGTACCAGGTTGTCCTATGGGACATCTCCGCCCATGTGGATCGCCTGCAGGGAATACGTCCCTCTGGTGGCCGGGGCACCTCGGTCAGCACCGAAACCTTCGTAAGCGGCCTATATACATACAGTGATGCCATTGGATATGCCCTGATGGGACCTCACGGTGTATGTCGTTGACAGAGTATGGATAGAGTGTTGCCTCTGGCAACATGGCAGGAGATTGAAGTAATGTCATCCTAAGAAAGAGGCCATTAATGGCCATCCGTCCAAGTCCCTAAATGTATCGAAAGTTGAGCAAAATGAGCCTTCAAGCCTTTAATGAGGTGAGGAAGTGGAAGTAGTTGATAAACAACCTTAAAAATGTGTCAACAACAACACATTTACATTTTTGGACCTTACCTTTGGTTATTATTGTTTTCTTTACGGTCTATTTTTGTCAAGGCAACAATAAATGTTTTTCTAAAAATACTAGAAGTTTGCAAACACATCAAAAATTATTCAACCATTTCTAAATTTTTAGCACCTCTGTGAACTGCATTTTATTATCTTTGTGAAACCCACAAGCCCTAATCGGCAATCAAAATATCCCAGCCACAAATAATATTGACAAAATTGTTTCTTATGATGACAAATCAATTCCATTAAGCATCCCTCCCTGAACCATATCTATATAATCCAAACCTTCTAAAAATACACCAGACAACAAATGCAATATTGCAAGTGAATTCGTCTTTAAGATGGCAATGCTAAAGTTTGGGTCATGAAATCAAGGATCTCACCTGTGTTCCCTGCCCCCTCCCCCCTCCCAACCCTGCTTCCCCGTCCAGGTGTCGGTTTAAATTCACTGTTTATTTTCATAATTACTCATTCAACAACAGTCTCCATTCCTCTCTCCATCCCACCCACCACCAGAATCATCAACAACCACTTTCACTTCCTTCCCAGTATGTTTGCAGTCTTGCAAACAGTCAATGTGTTATCAGCTTAAAGCCTTATTATGTTCTACAGCTGAATTGCTGTGAATGGTATGTTTTTCAAACACTTGTTGGTCATCTTCACCCAGATGAAGCCAGTCAAGTCATGTGAAGCCACATCCAATAATATTGATCTTCCCTGGTGTCCGTCCCCCCTCCCACACACACACATAACTCTGTGGAGCTTGTGTGGTGTTAGACCAGCTGTATGTATACACGTCACAGGGCAACGTTCAGCACACTCTGTGCCTCAGCTACAGTAGACTAGGGAAGCCTAAAGTGCCATATACACCGGCGACAAAGGGCGTGAGTCAAACCAACCGCCCCCATTATTTCTGACGTACAACAACACACCGGCGACGGCTAGACACGCGCCAGGGCTTGGCGGCGCACCGCCCTGCGATCCTTCATGCCATTGTCCTATTGCATAGCGTCGCCGCCCCTGAAAAAGCGTATTTTTAAAGCTGTTTCGTACATCCCAGCTTGATACAAGGTCCTGTACATATGGAGATTGTTGCAGTGGATGAATAATTCGAAATGCAAAAATAATGAGCAATGACAGTAAATAAAGTGACCAAACCGTGAACAATATACCCGGCAGTACATAAATCCTCAGCCTAGGGGGGCACCTACCCCCCCACTTCCTCTCTATGAATTAATGGGACTATCATTGTAAGCACAAACAGGATCATGGGCATCAGTCCCATATATGTTGGCAGAAAACTGGTATAATAACGTTATGGCAGCCTACCAACTATGTTGGTCGATCTGCTGCTTTCAAAACATAATCTCAACGGCCCTGCACGGAACGTAAAATGCGCACCGCGGCGCTGCGGCGGTGGTGTTTTCGGCTTAATATTATATCCCTGCTAGCATAGTGTACCAAAGTGTTAAGATGCTATCCTTGTCTTTAAAGAGTGAATTACATCACTGTTTTAACACCTAAGCAGATAGGGATCGAAAGTTTGCAAACTTCATTTTTGTTTCTAATAATATAAATGTCACTGTGACACCTGCTTCACATTTAAACATGACCTATTAACAATCCAACTATTGATTTTCCAACTATATCTAGGCCCATATAGATGGATAAACTTCTAGGTATGTTGATGATCAATTCAATAGTTAGAAAAGCTATATTTATTTATATTTAAGAGCTTGTAGAGCCCTTCATGCAGCACAATGTGGAGACATCTCTGTGCATGTTTAAACAAGGCAAGGTGAGAGATAGTCTTGTATTGTTAACTCGTAACAATGTTATCTTTATTTTTTCTCATCTTTTTTTGGACAAGGTATAGATTTTTTTCTCCATATTTTGTACTTACATTTGTAAGTTCCACTTGTTAAGCCAATCTAACAGGATAGCTAAAGCTGATTTAATACAAGTGTGGCCCACTATGGTTACCCTAGAATTCCTGATTGACTTGTCAGAGCACTGCCAACCCATGCAGCACTATTCAGCACTTTACCCCTTATGTCTTGCTTTTCTTTCCTTCCTCCCCGCAAGGACCTTGAAGAAAAAAGGAAGAATGAGGTCCCTGTGGTGCACTACTGTGCCATCTCTGCCATTGAGAGCGGCCACAAAGCACCAATTACAGACGTCCAGTGGCTTCCAGAAACCTTTGAGGTGAGGGAGAGCTGCTGTAATGGCAAGGTTGGGGGGAAAGGGATAATGTCAGAGGAACACAGTGCCATCCCATTTCTGTGCTCCGTTTTGGTGACATAGTTATAGAATGGTTAAAAGGTTTTTTGTTTTTGTCATATCCAAAACATGGTTTCTCCATCGTAATCAGTTTCAGCAATCACTTTATAGAAGTCATTTGAAATTAATATGTTTCCTTTTCAATGTTGATTCTTCTCATGGTCCATTTCAGTTATACTGGTAAGTCTATATATATATATATATATATATATATATTTATATATTTATATATATATATAAAATTAAGAATATAGTTTGTCCATCACCTCAATCAATGGACTTTATTGGCATCGATGGCTTCAAGGAATTCACTTGAAATGCCCACAAGGTAGGAGTGACCTTAAAGGTTGTATCAGCGATTCTAGGCCGAAACATAAATAATCACATTCAACTGATCTTTCCTCACGATCCGCTAGCTGCCCGCCCCATAAGCAGGCCGTCAAAAAAACGGGTCTCTGTAGGCAGCTTATGCTCTGAGATTGTACAAAAAACAAATGGTACTACCAACCACTCAAAACCAAAATAAATAGTACTCCAATCAATCACCGACAAGGGCTGGGTGTTGTGGGGTTTTGTGCTGCGGTCATGATAGTTTTTACTGGATGCACGAAACATGGAAGGGAGGGGCGAGCTGGCTATGTTTGTTTGGGATCTCGCTTCAAATACAGACGGTGACAGATGGTTATTGTTAAGGTATATGACATATTTATCTGTAACTTCGTGGCCACAGAGTACGACTCAGCGTATTGGCTTTGTGTGCACATGCGTGTGTGTGTCTGCAAATGTGTGACGCATGTGCATACATGTATTTTAAATCATTCAAGGAATGCTCATGTGACATGCATTAAGAAGTGCACTTTATTGATGCCTTCTATAAATCAAACGTAGCACCCGTGGTCTTAGCTGGAATGGGCAGATAGGATGCTAGCATCAGTCCAGGTCCTTAAGAAGTTAAACACTAATGACTCACCAAGGGAGTTGGTGTTAGGTGAACAGGACGTGGGGACCCAAATGCTGGACACAGGGAGGCAGAGACGGGGTACGTGGAACGGGATTTATTGACAGGCAGGCGAGTAGTCAAGCAGGCAGGGGTCCGGTAACGGGCAGGCAGTCAGGCAGAGAGGGGTTCGACGACAGGCGGGTAGTCAGGCAGGCAGGGGTCCGATAGCGGGTAGGCAGTCAGGCAGGCGAGGACGAGACGGTAAGCGGGTAGTCAGGCAGGCAGGGGTCCGGTGTCAGGTGGGGAACTACAAGAGAGAAGAGGTGGTTACCACAGGGGCAGGCTACGAAGCAGGGATTCAATAATGCTGGTAGGACCGATACTGACTATGTAGACGTAACGACGAACTGGCGCCGGCTGAGGGGAAATCCCCGGCTGAAGTAGGGAATGGAGATTACAGATTGCAGCCTGGTGTGCCGGGAGAAGGACCACTAGCGTCAAGTAATCGCTAGGTGGCGGTGTTGGACCGCGTAGCAGGATGCAGCGTGACAGTACCCCCCCCTCTACGGACGCCTCTCGGCGGACGCCCAACACCAGACGGATGGTCTCGATGGAAGTCCCGGACGAGCGAGGCATCCAGGATACTACTCCGGGGAACCCAGGAGCGCTCCTCAGGACCGTACCCCTCCCAGTCAACGAGGTACTGGTGACCCCGGCCGCGGCGACGGACTGTCCACGCCGGGTGGTTGTTGATGACCCTGGGTGGAGGTGGGGGCGGAGCGGGGGGAGACAACGGGCTGGTGGAGACAGGCTTGACCTGGGAGACGTGGAAGGAGGGATGGGGGAAGTCGGAGACGAAGGGCACAGGGGTTAATAACCGTCTCAATCTCAAAAGGTCCAATGAAACGGGGGGAGATCTTGGGCGAAGTACCCTTCAAGGGAAGGTCCTTAGCCCGAAGCCACACCCTCTGTCCGGGAGCGTACTGGGGGGCGGGTAGACGGCGCCTATTGGCCTGCAGTTGGGAGCGGGAGGGTGCACGGAGCAACACAGCGCGTGTGCGCTTCCAAGTGCGCCGGCACCTGCGCATGTGGGCCTGAACTGACGGGACTGAGATCTCCTCCTCCAACTCGGGGAACAGGGGTGGTTGGTAGCCCAGTGAGGCCATGAACGGAGATAAGCCGGAGGAGGCGTTGACCAGCGTGTTGTGGGCATACTCGACCCAGGGAAGCTGAGAGCTCCAGGAGGAGGGACTGGCGTGGGAGATACAGCGGAGTGCTGCCTCCATCTCCTGGTTGGCCCGCTCCGATTGTCCATTGGACTGGGGGTGGAACCCGGAGGAGAGGCTGGGTGTGGCCCCTAGGACCGCGCAGAATGCGCGCCACACCTGCGAGGTGAACTGAGGCCCCCTGTCAGAGACGATGTCCGCAGGGATTCCATGAAGGCGGAACAGGCTGTGGTGTTACCCTCGGACGTGGGCAGACCGGTGACGAAGTCCAGGGCGATGTGAGACCAAGGTCGGCTAGGGATGGGGAGGGGCCGAAGCAGACCGGAACGGGGGCGAGTCGAGGTCTTATTCCGGGCGCAGGTTGTGCACGCTGCAATGAACGCACGGACGTCCGCATCCAATGATGACCACCAGAATCACCGGCGGATGAAGTCCAAGGTGTGGGTGACTCCTGGGTGACAGGTAAGTTTGGAGGAGTGGGCCCAAACCAGTACCCTGGACCGTACCGCGTCTGGGACGAACAGGCGATTCGGAGGACAGGAACCGGGGTCTGGCTGCTGCTTCTGCGCCAGGCGTACCGCGGCCTCAATCTCCCAGGTGAGTGTGGCGATCAGACAAGCGGGAGGCAGGATGTTTTCGGGCTGGGGGGACAGGGCATCCGGCTTACCGTTCTGGGAACCGGGACGGTAGGTGAGGGAGAAATTAAATCTACCAAAGAATAAGGCCCACCTGGCCTGTCGAGAATTCAATCTCTTAGCCGACTGAATGTAAGCCAGGTTACGGTGGTCGGTCCAGACTATAAAAGGATGGTCCGCGCCCTCCAGCCAATGCCGCCACTCCTCCAAGGCGAGCTTGACGGCCAAGAGCTCGCGGTTACGACGTCGTAGTTCCTCTCCGGCGAGGACAGCCAGCGGGAGAAGAAGGCACAGGGGTGGAGCTTGTGGTCGGAGGGAGAACGCTGAGAGAGGACCGCGCCCACTCCGGTGTCAGAAGCGTCAGCCTCCACCACGAACTGGAAAGCGGGATCTGGTTGTACGAGGATGGGCGCAGATACGAAACGCTTCTTGAGATCCCGAAATGCGGTCTCGGCCTCCTGAGTCCACGAGAAAAGGCTCTTGGTAGAGGTCAGGGCTGTGAGGGGTGCTGCGACTTGGCTGTAGCCTCGAATAAACCGTCGGTAAAAATTGGCGAATCCCAAGAACTGCTGCAATCTCTTGCGGGTTGAGGGGGAGGGCCACTCGGCCACCGCAGAGACCTTGGAGGGATCCATCCTTATCTGGCCCTGACCGATTATGTAGCCCAAGAAGGAGACGGATGGCACGTGGAACTCGCACTTCTCCGCCTTAACATAAAGTCGATTCTCCAGTAATCGCTGAAGAACCTTCCGAACATGAACCCGGTGCTCCTCCACAGATCTCGAGAAGATCAGGATGTCGTCAATGTATACGAACACGGAGCGATTCAACATGTCCCGGAGGACATCGTTGACCAGGGACTGGAAGACAGCGGGGGCGTTGGTGAGACCGAAGGGCATGACCAGGTACTCAAAGTGGCCCAAAGGGGTGTTGAATGCAGTCTTCCACTCGTCTCCCTCCCAGATACGGACCAAGTGGTATGCGTTACGCAGGTCAAGCTTGGTGAAGACCGTGGCTCTGTGGAGGGGGATGAAGGCGGAACTAATGAGGGGCAAGGGGTACTTGTTCTTCACCGTGATGTTGTTCAAACCACGGTAGTCGATGCAGGGACGAAGCGAGCCATCCTTCTTCCCCACAAAGAAGAACCCCGCTCCTACCGGTGAAGAGGATGGCCGGATGATCCCAGCGGTGAGGGATTCCCTGATGTACTCCTCCATAGACTCACGCTCGGGCCGAGAGAGATTGAACAGGCGACTCCCCGGGAGAGGAGCTCCGGAAAGGAGGTAGATTGCGCAGTCATAAGGACGGTGGGGGGGCAAGGACAAGGCGTGGGCCTTGCTGAACACCTCCGCAAGGTCGTGGTACTCCTCCGGGACGGAGGACAGGTTAGGAGGTGCGGCGGCAGACTCGAGCTCTGGTGCCCGAGGCGACTGAGCGGACCGCAAACACTGGGACAGGCAGTGCGTACTCCAGGTTGTTACACAGCCTGTACCCCAATCGATCTGGGGGTAAAACACAGTGTGTTTTAAACCAGGGGTAACCCAGAACGACCGGGGAGAAGGGGCTGGAAATCACCAGAAGCGAGATGGACTCGTGGTGATTACCTGAGACGAGTAGGTTGACCGGAACGGTACGGTGCTCCACCCGCGTGAGTGTCCTCCCGTCTAGCGCCAGGGTCTCGATTGGGGGGTCAAGCGGAACAGTGTCGATCTTCAAACGAAGAACCAACTCCTGATCAATAAAACTCTCATCAGCTTCCAGGAGGGGACGGGAGACCGAGGGGTTACGGGAGCGGCTCGCCAGGATCCCTCGGGTTACTGGCAAGCCCGTTCTTTTCCCGAAAGCGAGGGACAGGATGCCCGGGGATGGCCCGGAAGACCGCAGTAGAGGCAGGAACCGGAGCGCATACGGTGTTCCCTCTCCTCGGGGGAGAGATGCATGCGACCGATTTGCATGGGCTCGGGAGAGAGTCCCCGCTCGGGACGGGGTGGAGTGGAAAACAAAGGGGAGGGTTGAGGTGTTGCAGGTGGTCCGAATGGGTGTGCGGAGGACAAGCGTAGACCTCTCTCTCTGCGGCGTTCGCGCAAGCGATTGTCCAAGCGAATGGAGAGAGCGATCAACTGATCTAGGCTTGTGGATTCCTCCCGAGAAGTCAGCTGGTCCTTGACGTCATCGGCGAGGGCATTTAGGAAAACCCTTTGCAGAGCTTCCTCGTTCCAGCCGCTCTCGGCCGCAAGGGTGCGGAACTCAACCGCGAAGGAGGCGACAGGGCGGGATCCCTGGCGAAGACGCAGAAGACGCTGAGAGGCCTCTTTGCCCCGGACCGGGTGATCGAACACCTTGCGCATCTCCTCGGTGAAGGTGAAATAGTCTGAACACACCGCGGAACCACGTTCCCACACGGCGGTCGCCCAGGCGAGGGCCTCACCTCGCAAGGAGCCGATCAGATAGGCGATCCGTGACTTCTCGGTCGGGTAGGTCTGGGGCTGTAGCTCGAAGACCAGAGAGCACTGAAGAAGGAAGGACCGACAGGAACCCAGGTCCCCTTCGTAGCGTTCAGGGGCTGGGATAAACGGCTCCCGGGAGGAAGCCGATGGACCAGGAGCATGGAATGGGGGTTCCGGAGAGACGGGGCGCTGGGAGTGTACCGAGACGGTCAACTCACGGAGGTTGGAGGTGATCTCCTGCAGGATCTGCTCATGCTGCCCCAGGAGTGTCCCTTGACGGGAGATCACCTGGCGGAATGCCTCTGTGTCCGCTGGGTCCATGATGGCCAGTTCGTACTGTTAGGTGAACAGGACGTGGGGACCCAAATGCTGGACACAGGGAGGCAGAGATGGGGTACATGGAACGGGATTTATTGACAGGCAGGCGAGTAGTCAAGCAGGCAGGGGTCCGGTAACGGGCAGACAGTCAGGCAGAAGGGGGTTCGACGACAGGCGGGTAGTCAGGCAGGCAGGGGTCCGGTAACGGGCAGGCAGTCAGGCAGAGAGGGGTTCGACGACAGGCGGGTAGTCAGGCAGGCAGGGGTCCGATAGCGGGTAGGCAGTCAGGCAGGCGAGGACGAGACGGTAAGCGGGTAGTCAGGCAGGCAGGGGTCCGGTGTCAGGTGGGGAACTACGAGAGAGAAGAGGTGGTTACCACAGGGGCAGGCTACGAAGCAGGGATTCAATAATGCTGGTAGGACCGATACTGACTATGTAGACGTAACGACGAACTGGCGCCGGCTGAGGGGAAATCCCCGGCTGAAGTAGGGAATGGTGATTACAGATTGCAGCCTGGTGTGCCGGGAGAAGGATCACTAGCGTCAAGTAATCACTAGGTGGCGGTGTTGGACCGCGTAGCAGGACGCGGCGTGACAGTTGGTGTCGGTTGAATAGATTAACAATTTTAATGCCTTCTATCATAAAACATTGACATTGATACAAAATAGAGCTTTTGAAAATAACAAACAAAACCAAAAGAATAAGTCCTTTGTAGCTGGATTCCCCAGCTACAGTACTCCTTGGGAAAGGAGTTGGTTAAGGAGTCAAGGAATGTCTAGTTCAGGGGGGGGTATCCGGATATGTGTGTTTCAGTTTCTCTTATTACTACCCGGGTAGGTTAGTATGTATCTATCTGTTGTGTCTTATCTGTAATGAAAGAATCTTCAGAATCGTCTGTGGCGGTGTTCACGGCTGGCCACGCCGTATCCAACACATCCACAGCTCTATTGGGCAAAGCTCGCCATCGTAGATTCAATCTTCCTGGGATCAAACAAAAAAATCAACCTGCACAAATAGTGCAGAATTATAAGTTATCTGGTACTATTCTGTATCAAACATGAGATTTTACTCATCTATATTACAATGTATAACCAAAAACCAAGGTTATATTTATAAATATAATGAATTGTCACCTATCAGAACAATTAGTATTTAAACCACAAACAATGAAATACTTATCTTGAATTACAATATGTCCGAGTATTTAATCAAACAATTAATTATTTATCTTTTTTAAATCATGTTGCTAACTTAACATTTGTTATTTAAACTATTTTATACATGTTCATGTTTTAACCATTAAAATGAATGAAATTAATCATAAACTTTATTTAACAAGTGCACTATAGTCAACAAAATGAATTCAATCACCCTTAAAGTGGGTTAAGTATGCAAAACAATGTCCATCAGTAACATCAAAATAGGTGCATTGCTCCTTTAAGGTTTCATCATCATGTCTATGCTGTTCTACTAACTAGGATGCATCCTTAGCATAGTGATTGACCTTCGCTAGCATTAGCATACAATTAGCCTGGTATGAACGATTAGCAGCTAGCGCTTAGCATGTAGCTAACGATTAGTGATCACATGAGCGATTTATTAAACACTTTTAAAAATTACACCATGAACACAAAAGTATAAATAAAAAGGTATCTTAACTCAAACAGCATTCATTTGAACTTTGTTCTCTTTAGTACTAAGCAACAATACATTAGCATTGGCATGTGCAACACTCGCCGGAGATTCAAATGAACAATATAATTCACGGTAGTTATCTTGTATTTTCAATGTTCAGGTCCTAATAAAACAACACCTTATTTATACCATGGAAATATTTATGACTGAATTAATCAAGGTTGTAATATTAATTTATGGCGTTTTATACCGGGAGATTCTCTGTTCTGCTTAATATCTGCCGTTGTGGGTACCAGATTGACTCGGCTGCCAGATCGACTCGGGGTCCTGCGCTTACAGATGACGTATCGAAACTTGACGTATCGACACAAGCCAACGGACAAAATCCCGGGAGTGTCTGCGTGTGCGTCGCTGTTTTGACTCTGTGTTGGGAGCGCTGGAAATAAAGTGGATCGCCCCGTTCAGTGAATGGAGTTAACCAATTCTTCTTTCATATATTACCCAAGTATAGGCAACAATAAAATGCTCGGTTACACATATATTTTTGTTTTCACATATGCTAAAGTAATTATCACCTACAAAACTAATCCTATATTGATGAAAGCCCCCCCCCCCCCATTCTAACGTTTATTAGCTCACGTTAGCCATCAATCTAAAGCCACAAATATTATCTGATCAATCTTTGTACATTAGATTATCATTCATAGATTAGAAAACAAAAGGAGATCGTCAATACTTGGGAATAAAATGGGAATGAATGAAACGCACATGCGCATTTAAAAGACAGCGTCTACAGGAAGTGCTTCATTATTGCGCATCTAGGACCCCGAGTCGATCTGGCAGCCGAGTCAATCCGATACCCACACCGTCTGTCCAGTGTTACGGATCAAGGTGACCCCCTGGAAACAGGCTGCTGACGTGTAATTTCCTGCTACTGGAATTATGTTGAGCGCTCCCTACTGGAGAACACATGCAATTACATCTTTAAATAATAAAGTGTTTAATAGCCCTGTATTTCATATGGGTAACACCAACACTAACCCAGCATTCATCTGGATGGCTGAAACAAGGCAGTAATCAAAGTAGCCCAGGGGAAACTGTAATCCCTCCACACACACACACACACACACACACACACACACACACACACACACACACACACACACACACATACACACACACGTAGGGCCCTATCTTGCACCCAGCGTAATCGACTTTCTACACCAATGCATGTATCGTTGCTAGGTTGCACCCGGCGTAAAGCTGATTTCCCCCCGCAGCAAAGGGGCTTGTTCTGGAGCCAATGATACATGGTGCTATTTTACTGATCGAAAAAAAGCAATTGCAACACTGACCAGAAATACCTGGTCTAAGTGTACTAGCGGATAGCTCAGTTGGTGTTGCTATTTTGATGCACCATGGCAGGTTGGAACTACAACATAGGCTTACACACCAGTAGGCTATACACACCACAAACATGCAAACGATTAGCCTACTTGAAATATTATGATGATTATGTTTTGCCATAGGGGCTGCATGAATGAACACTGTAGTATGCTATGCCATGCATTAAAATAATAACAATAATAAACTCAAGCAAAGTAGGCTATATTCCCGCCTTCCAAAATATTCTTGTTTTAGGGTAAATGATTACATTTGTTAAAGGGGACATACAGTGGGGCAAAAAAGTATTTAGTCAGCCTCCAATTGTGCAAGTTCTCCCACTTAAAAAGATGAAAGAGGCCTGTTATTTTCATCATAGGTATACCTCAGCTATGAGAGACAAAATGAAAAAAAAAAATCTAGAAAATCACATTGTCTGATTTTTAAAGAATTTATTTGCAAATTATGGTGGAAAATAAGTTTTTGGTCAATAACAAAAGGTCATCTCAATACTTTGTTACATGCCCTTTGTTGGCAATGACAGAGGTCAAACGTTTTCTGTAAGTCTTTACAAGGTTTTCACACACTGCTGCTGGTATTTTGGCCCATTCCTCCATGCAGATCTCCTCTAGAGCAGTGATGTTTTTGGGCCACACGGACTTTCAACTCCCTCCAAAGATTTTCTATGGGGTTGAGATCTGGAGACTGGCTAGGCCACTCCAGGACCTTGAAATGCTTCTTACGAAGCCACTCCTTCGTTGCCCGGGCGGTGTGTTTGGGGTCATTGTCATGCTGAAAGACCCAGCCACGTTTCATCTTCAGTGCCCTTGCTGATGGAAGGAGGTTTTCACTCAAAATCTCACGATACATGGCCCCATTCATTCTTTCCGTCACACGGATCAGACGTCCTGGTCCCTTGGCAGAAAAACAGCCCCAAAGCATGATGTTTCCACCCCCATGCTTCACTGTAGGTATGGTGTTCTTTGGATGCAACTCAGCATTCTTTCTCCTCCAAACACGACGAGTTGAGTTTTTACCAAAAAGTTCTATTTTGGTTTCATCTGACCATATGGCATTCTCCCAATCCTGTTCTGGATCATCCAAATGCTCTCTAGCAAACTTCAAACGGGCCCGGACATGCACTGGCTTTAGCAGGGGGACACGTCTGGCACTGCAGGATTTGAATCCCTGGCGGCGTAGTGTGTTAGTGATGGTAGCCTTTGTTACTTTGGTCCCAGCTCTCTGGAGGTCATTCACTAGGTCCCCCCGTGTGGTTCTGGGATTTTTGTTCACTGTTCTTGTGATCATTTTGACCCCACAGGGTGAGATCTTGCGTGGAGCCCCAGATCGAGGGAGATTATCAGTGGTCTTGTATGTATTCCATTTCCTAATAATTGCTCCCACAGTTGATTTCTTCACACCAAGCTGCTTACCTATTGCAGATTCAGACTTCCCAGCCTGGTGCAGGTCTACAATTGTGTTTCTGGTGTCCTTTGACAGCTCTTTGGTCTTGGCCATAGTGGAGTTTGGAGTGTGACTGTTTGAGGTTGTGGACAGGTGTATTTTATACTGATAAGGAGTTCAAACAGGTGCCATTAATACAGGTAACAAGTGGAGGACAGAGGAGCCTCTTAAAGAAGAAGTTACAGGTCTGTGACAGCCAGAAATCTTGCTGGTTTGTAGGTGACCAAATACTTATTTTCCACCATAATTTGCAAATAAATTCTTAAAAAATCAGACAATGTGATTTTCTGGATTTTTTTTTTTCATTTTGTCTCTCATAGCTGAGGTTTACCTATGATGAAAATTACAGGCCTCTCTCGTCTTTTTAAGTGGGAGAACTTGCACAATTGGTGGCTGACTAAATACTTTTTTGCCCCACTGTATGCCATCCATATCCAGCACAGATATAGGTGGACACGCCCACTAGTGATGTCATATGGGGCAGATTATGAAACGGCTTGTAAGGCTAATCACACTATCTTATGAACGCCTTTTTCCCATGCATGTTCCGCGCATTTACACTGCCCGAGGTAAATTGCCTGCTTGAGCTAGCACCGCAATCTACCCTCCCGGGCCCTACACACATTGGCATTTTCCTTTTGATGTAAATGCGATTATCAACATGAGTAGTTCTAACTGGAGAGACGGTGAAATCCGCGAGCTACTGACCATCATGGGAGGGAAGGTGATGCAGTCGTATTTAATGAAGATGTTGAAAGATGGTGCGATCTACAAGAAAGACGCAGAGGAACTTTCCTTACAAGGCTTTTGTTGGGATAAAAAGCAAGTGGTCAGAAAAATAAAGAATATGTTGACGTTTTTGCACTTTGCGTATGTCTTCATTCATAAAAAAATAAAACATTTGGGAGTAGGCAAATTATTCTAAAGAGCTCTAGACTCTGTGTGTAGCCCCGCCTTCTCCAGTGAAACAAGAAAGCCGAAACTGTGACGAACGAGGGATTTTACCCCCTCAGTTTAAAACAGGCAAGACGGTGAAATTGCCGGGTGTGCCAAGCCGCAACTGAACCGGCTTGGCAGTGTAAAAAGGGCTAATACATCTGCATACACCGTACAGCAACCATACAACACATATTTTCTTGACACAGACATCGGGTACAAGCCCATTACTTTTAGTGTTTAAAAGAATGAATGAATGCGGTTGATGCTTGGCGCACGCATGCACCCATCTGTTTAAACACACGCAAACTAAATACGCATAATACAGTCCAGGGTAATGTATATTAACGGGGGGGACACATGCATTTTATGAACACAGGTCGATAACAATAATGTATACAATACTGGTAAGAAACAATGTTTCTTAATGTATTGCCGCATATCATTAAATAGACCCACAGTTGTGGCCACAGGCCATATCTTATGTGTTAAGTTCTCTTTGCCGAAATTTACATGACGTTTCTGAAGTTGTAGAAGAAAACGCTATTCCATGTGTGAATTAGGCCTATTATTTGGCCATAAACTGAGCCTTTTGAAGTTTGAAATTCATGTGGTCATGCATCTGTCTCAGCAGAGACTGCAAAGGCGCTGTCAAAATATCAACTCATCAAGCAAATGCGCTGTTTCTTAAAGGGGATGGGAGATGGAACTCTCATTGTTTGTGGCACGTTACTCCCAAAACACACCAACGGGTTTCGGACCAACCCATTTTAGATTTGCGTTGGGTGCAAGAGTCATTTGGCTGGTATAATAACAACAGTGGCCAAGATCCACCCACAAAGCTACTTGCAGGGTTGCCATCAACTACTGACATTAGCTGAACGCCACCATGCAGATCACTGCTGACCTTGTAACCCTTTCTCCCTGATTAGGTCAGTCGGATGGGCGTGCCGCTGGTTAACCCCAACACCGCGTGTGTTCAGCTTGTCACCTGCGCGCCTAACTGGTAGGGGTTAAAACAAAACATATCATGGATACATTGAACTGATTAAGGGCTGACCATCTCACATCATTGTATGGACCAGGTATATAAGGTGAATTTGACCTGCGGAAATGGAACCCACTCGTGTCTTGAATCCTAGTGTTGTCGTTGGCAGCGTACCCTTCTGACTGTCTTTTCTACATCCATTTCTTATGTATCTGTATTCTTCAATCTCCTCTCCCCTCCGCTAGTCGTTAAGTTTTTTTTCGTATTCTCTGCCAACTAGTGCTCACCATTTGCTTTTTTATTATGGATGTCTTTCGAACTGTCAGTCTGTCTGTCTGTCTCTCCGCCTATCAGTCATTTATACTTACTTGCCTGGTATAAATTCTTCAATTCTCTCTCTCTCTCTCTCTCTCTCTCTCTCTCTCTCTCTCTCTCTCTCTCTCTCTCTCCACCTCCTCAGCTCCTTGATGTTCTGGGATATCCGGGCTCAGAGGGTAGGGGTGCAGCCCCTGTCTGACGAGAAGCAGAGGGTGGATGACAACCCGTACAGCGTCCTGGACACCTTCAGCCACCTGAACCTCACCTGGAAACCGCTGTTCAAAGTGAGTGGACCGCTAAGTGTGAATGCACCAATAAGGGCCAGTCTTTGGAATGTTCTTGGAATGTGGTTGTTGTTTTGACAGATCTGTTTGTTATGTCTTTCAAAGTAATACTGTAGGTATGGTAGGGCTATTATTTGAGTGTCAAGTCCTCCTTCAGCTCTATGAAGTGAAATGCTCTCTGAGAATATGTGTTTGGAGTTGATAGCACCTGCAGCTGTATTAGCCCATTTCGATTTAAGACTGGAACCCCCCCCCCCCTCCAGGTGACTCTGCCGAAGATTAACAGTAGTGCAGCACGGCTCCCATACAGCCCCTTGAAGTTCAGCTTGCAACACAACTGCCGGGACAGACACGCAGGTAGACACGCTGCATAGAGGTGTTAACTACCAGCTGTTTGCTGATCCAATGTACACACAAAGACACACACAGTGGCATTTCCCTCAAGGCGTACACACCTATATTGCAAATGTCAAAAGATCAAACAATGAATGAAAATGAAAGTCTGTGTGGTCTTGGAGTTTGGATTTTGAAGATATTGTTGTGACTATTAAATGCAGGCCAGAGAACAGAATGTTAAAAATGAGTTTTCAATTAGTAATACAAAAGCAGTATACATAGCAATAAAAACATACAATACTACTTTTGTTGAAATTGAGATGACACATTTGACTCACTTAGTCATTTGTCATTAGTCATTTTTAAGACTTGAATAAATTAATTTCTTCTTATAATTGAATGTGGGGAGGGAAAGGGCGGCACCCTAACCTAGCGCCCTCTTCTGGCACCCTAGCTCCTTCTCCTGGCACCCTAGCACCTTCTCCTGGCATCCTAGCGCCTTCTTCTGGCACCCTAGCTCCTTCTCCTGGCACCCTAGCGCCTTCTCCTGGCCCCCTAGTGCCTTCTCCTGGCTAGCTCCCACTGGTGGGCTTCCTTTTCATTTATCCTGTTTAGTTCATACAAAGTTTTGTCATCTTGTCGATGCTTTGGTTGAACTTAAAATTTGGTCTGGCTTCTTCGGGTCCTTGCACCATTTGTAAGGACCCTTTGCAAGAAGTATGATTATGGATACACAAGGCAAATGTTTTGACCAATTTTATTTGGTTAGGACTACTACATTAATTGAACTGGTTACGGACAGAGAGGTAGAACTATTTCATTATCAAAGATATGTGAAAAGAAGCATTGAGCCCTTTCCCCTCTTCCCTGCTGTGTTTTCTCCACCCCGACCTGGTGTCCAATGCACTCTTGCCTGTAGAAAGAGGCGAGACCCCACTGGATTACAGTAACCTCCGAGTGACTTCAGCAAAGAACCCGAAACCTCTAGGAGACTTCAACACCAAGTTCTATGTCGGCACAGAGGTAAGGTGTACCTGAGGTATATTTATGTTTTCCCAAAGGATTCTGTGTTTGTATTAACTATAAGAAACCAACCTAAAATTGATACTTTTCAACTAGCTTCTAGATTAAAATATCCTAGACATATCAGCAGTCAATGCTAATTGAAAATGATTTCAATAATGTAATCAATAAAATCAAATCCTTTATAAATTATATATACTGCAAAAAAATTGCTGAACCTCACCCTTTGTGTACAGTAATCTTTGTCACTCCCAAAAATGCCCGCCGCGCTACGCAAGTGGCCGCTAATTTATGTCACACAGTTGCACAGGCAGTTAGAATGGACAAAACACTGTAATTAAGTTTTTGTTATTCTATAAAGTCTCCATTCTCTAACTCGAAGGGGCTCAATGTTACACCTTGATAACTTGATTGCTTAAGCATTGTGTAAGCTAGAAGTCTACCGAGTCTAGCAAATGTTATCTCTATCAATGTCATAGATATTTATTATGCAAGTCATGACATTGAACAAGTTTGGAATGCTCTAGGGACCCTTTAACACATGAAAGTTGAATCAATTATAAAAATGTAAAGATTGCGATAAGCTCACAGTTAAATAAAGACCAACCCGGTATTACACAATTTCGTGCTCATGCTCATGAAAAGTAATCTATTGAGTCGTATCCCAGAGCAAGATTGTCCGACTTTTTTCGTGATACACAGAACGAAATGTAAACCCATCCATTTTGAATGGGAGTTGGTCTCAGACTTTTTGTGCTACACAGAATAAAATGTTTATCATATATATCCATATGCACTTGTTTACAACCTATAGCCATTATTTCTGTAACATGCAAGCATATATCCTTTATTTAATACATGAACGTGTTGAAGTAAAACAATATTCTAAACAACCCCCAAATATATTGATTCTAGTTTCCTAGTTTCTAGTTTCTAGTTTGAGGAACATTAATATACATAATGGAAGCACCGTTCACGTTGCAAACAGTTTAGGAGGGTAATTTACACAAACCTTGATGAAGGTGTACCACCGTAATAGTGCACTTGAGTCATTTACTAATTTAAATATAAATGATATAGCCGGTTTTTACTCCAAACAACAAAACCACAGCTCACTCTTTTCCACAACGAAAGGGTGGCAGCTTAGTTGTCGTTAATTGGGTTGTTTATGTTGTAAACTAGGTTCCGCTGGATGGAAATAGATATTCTAAGGTGCGCCAGACAAAAAAAGGGGCTGCTAGCAAAGCCAATTTAGCATAGTTACTAGCCGAACACTGATCCGCGATGCACCCCAAGCTTAACGCGTAATTTAAAGAACTGAACGAGAAAATGGAGGGGCTCCAGGAGACAATGGCCGGTTAACACAACAGACTGGTGTCCTTAGAAGACGTTGTAAAGCAGTGGAAGGAATACAAAACCGTCATCGCATCTCTTTACAAAAAGGGACTGAAGCCTTCTCTTCAGTCCCAGCTAGACTCCGCATCACGCAGACAGATGGCTCTCGTGTTTGGTTCAGATCTGTGGGAGAAGCGGAAATATTTATCCGGACGTTTCATGCCTCATCATAAAGCGCGCTAAAGGTGCTGTTGATGTACAGTGTTTACAAACTACAGATTGGTTTATGTTTGCCTGGTATGTTTCTGCGGTTATTACTTCTTCAAGTTCAATGCTGAAATGCTGTTTTCATTGCACCTATTGTTACTAATTTGAGCACCCAGTAGGTCTACACAAAGAACATATAATTTTAGTTTGTGTTTATGTTTCCATACTTAAACTTTTACATTGTTTTTATTTTCCAGTACCACTATAACAATTAGGCCTATTGTCGTTTTAAGTCTGATTGCTGTTTTTGGTTTAGAAAGGTTACATAACATATCACTTAAATGGTCACAATGGCTACTTACAAATTTGCGTTTACATTTAATACCCTGTTCAGGTGGGGAGACTCTTCAATCATAAGCGGGAAAGAGGTTTGCTTAGATATATAGGAGTAGTAAGTGGAAGTTTATAAGATAGTCAGGGAAGGTGTGTTGTTAGTTCTAACAGCTGGTGTCAACTTAGGGCAGTGGTTCTCAAAGTGGGGTCCCCGGACCCCCGGGGGTCCGCGGCGCGTTGCCAGGGGGTCACGTTAAACCAATGAACACTCGGCTTTTACATTACGTCAAACTCCCTCAGGCTTTAACTTCACATCTTGCAGCTGAATAACTAAATAAAAGCCAATTAAACAGGCGCAATATGTTCAGCCCTCCCCTTGCTTTCATTTTGGGCCAATAGTAACTCTGTTAACATTAAATCAATCTGTCAACGCATTCTCGAGTCTGAAAACTTTTAAGTAGCCTACTGAGGAGAATCCACAATGGATAAATATTTAAAAAGGCCTAATACTGATAATCCTAAACAAAGCGGAAAAGTTAGGAGGTACAATGAAAACTACATTGTCTTTGGATTTATTGAGAATAGTGGTGGGAAGCCGATGTGCGTTGTGTGTCTTCAAGTGTTAGCGATCGAATCAATGAAGCCAGCTAAGCTAAAGCGTAATCTCCTAACCAAGCACCCGGAGTACAGTGATAAATCAAAGGAATTCTTTGTGAGGAAAGGTGAAGAATATATCCATCAACGATCAAAACTCACTAATTTGGCCACAACGTCTGAGAGGGCACAGAAGGCTTCATTGTTAGTGGCTCAGCAGATAGCAAAATGCAAGAAGCCTCATACCATTGCATAAGAGCTGATCCTCCTAGCAGCAGTGGGTATGTGTGAGATAATGCTCGGGACAGAGGCAGCAAATACATTAAAAAGCATACCCCTCTCCTATGACACCGTGAAGTGGAGGATCGATGACCTGTCGGATGATATCGTATCGCAGCTTCTGGGGAGACTTCGTTGCAGTGAGGTGCAATTTTCCATACAGTTGGACGAATCAACTGATGTGGGTAGAGCAGCACAGCTAATCACTCTTGTCCGCTACCCGTGGGATGGAGCCATTCTGGAGGACTTCTTGTTCTGCAAAGAGGTCCCTGGCAGGACAACCGGCGAGGAGGTATTCAAGATCCTGTGAGAGTTTTTTGAGTTCCATGAGCTGAGTTGGGGGAAATGTGTGGCTGTTTGCACTGATGGAGCTGCAGCAACGACGGGCCGAAAGAGCGGCGTTGTCGCTCGGATAAAGGCAGTAAATCCAATAGTGAAATCTGTATGCTGCACCGGCAAGTGCTCGCCTCCAAAGGTATGGAACCAGATCTGCACTTTGTGTTGAGTACAGCTGCAACTGCAGTTAATTTTGTTAAGTCGAGGGCATTGCAGTCACGTTTGTTTGGGCAACTTTGTCGGGAGATGGATGCGGGCCATGACACACTGCTTTACCATTCTGAAGTACGGTGGCTCTCTCGTGGGAAGGTGCTTCAGCGGCTATTCCAACTACGCAGCGAGATGTCAGAGTTTCTGAAGACTGAAAAGCTCGACCTCCTAGGGTTTTTTTCCGACCCTGAGTATGTTGCCAAATTGGCATATCTTGGGGATGTATTCAACATTCTCAATAGCCTCAACCACTCCATCCAGGGACGCTATGCATCCATCCTTGACATTAGCGACAAAATAACTGCTTTTATGAGGAAAACTAAGCGATGGAGAAGAAGATGGAGTGACCGACATGTTCCCGCAACTCACGGATTATCTTCACGCAAACAACCTGTCAGTTGCTGCAGTGAAAGAGGTAGCCACCTCTCACCTCACCACACTCAGCAAGCACTTCCATTCATACTTCGCGGACGTGAATACTAATGCTTGGGACTGGGTGTGAGATCCCTTTGCTCCAGGATTAACATTCAGCGGCCTCACTAGCAAAGCAGAGGATGAGTTGGTGGACTTATCTTGTGATCGGACTCTGAAGGCCCGATTCCAGCAGGTGAGCCATGTAGACTTTTGGCCGTCCCTCTCACGTGAGTATCCTGAGCTCACAGCACAGGCCATGCAGGTATTGCTACCATTTCCTACTACTTACTTATGCGAGTCATCGTTCTCAACTTTGACTGCAATGAAGACAAAGTACAGAGCTCGTCTCCATGTGGAGAGTGATCTTAGAGTCTGTTTATCGTCCATCACGCCAAGACTGGACAAACTATGTAGTAAGAGACAGGCACACCCATCTCATTAGTGACACATTAATCTTCTTAATATGGGGCGCCTATTCATCGCTCTTTCTGTTTAAGAGTATGCATTATTGTCACCTTATATCAATGCTTTCAGTTAATTGTATTTGCCTCTCTCTCGCTCTCTCTCTCAAAAAGTTAAAAAGTTTGATTCTCTCTGTACCTGTTACTGCATCAGTACATTTTCGTTGTCTTTTAGCACTATAGTTCAAAAAGCCTGTTGCAATATTGTTGCAGTTCATTTTTACTTGCTCAACACCTCCTCCCCCCCCCACACACACACACAAATTTAGCTTTGATTCATGATTTACCTACTAAAACAATTCTCTCAATGCATTGAGTATTTTATTTGTTCAACAGTTGTTGATGTAACAGTCTGTTACATCAATGTCTTTTGCAATGATCGTTGTCACTGTCCTTCATTGTTATTTGCTGTGATGAATTACCAAATGGCCCAACTATTTGTGTGTATATGGGCGAAATTATTATACACACATTCATAAAAAAATAAATAAAAAAATTCAAAACAATTTACATATTGTAAAGTTATGCCAAAATGCAATAAAATGTTTATTTAACACTATTGTGGTATTAGCACTGAATGATTGAAGCATAAAAGAGTTCAAAAGCATCTAACAGAAAAAAAGACATGAGCCTATATGATTACATTTGTTTTGCAGTTATGAGGGGGTCCTTGAACATAATTCTGCCCTATGGGGGGTCCCCGGCCCCATATAGTTGCGGGAACATGTCGGTCACTCCATCTTCTTCTCCATCGCTTAGTTTTCCTCATGAAAGCAGTTATTTTTTATCGCTAACGTCAAGGATGGATGCATAGCATCCCTGGATGGAGAGGTTGAGGCTATTGAGAATGTTGAATACATCCCCAAGATATGCCAATTTGGCAACATACTCGGGGTCGGAAAAAATCTCTGCGAGGTTGGGCTTTTCAGTCCTCAGAAACTCTGACATCTTGCTGCGTAGCTCGAATACCCGCTGAAGCACCTTCCCACGAGAGATCCACCTAACTTCAGAATGGTAAAGCAGTGTGTCATGGCCCGCATCCATCTCCCGACAAAGTTGCCCAAACAAACGTGACTGCAATGCCCTTGACAAAATTAACTGCAGTTACAGCTGTACTCAACACAAAGTGCAGATCTGGTTCCATACCTTTGAAGGCGAGTGCTTGCCGGTGCAGCATACAGTGCACAGATTTCACTTTTGGATTTACTGCCTTTATCCGAGCGACAACGCCGCTCTTTCGGCCCGTCATTGCTGCTGCTCCATCAGTGCAAACAGCCACACATTTTTCCCAACTCAGCTCATGGAACTCAAAAAACTTGTTCAGGATCTTGAATACCTCCTCGCCGGTTGTCCTGCCAGGGACCTCTTTGCAGAACAAGAAGTCCTCCAGAATGGCTCCATCCCACAGGTAGCGAACAAGAGTGATTAGCTGTGCTGCTCTAGCCACATCAGTTGATTCGTCCAACTGTATGGAAAATTGCACCTCACTGCAACGAAGTCTCCCCAGAAGCTGCGATACGATATCATCCGACAGGTCATCGATCCTCCGCTTCACGGTGTCTTCAAAGAGGGGTATGCTTTTTAATTTATTTGCTGCCTCTGTCCCGAGCATTATCTCACACATACCCACTGCTGCTGGGAGGATCAGCTCTTGTGCGATGGTATGAGGCTTCTTACATTTGCTGATCCACTTAAAAATGAAGCCTTTTGTGCCCTCTCAGACGTTGTGGCCAAATTAGTGAGTTTTGATCGTTGATGGAAATATTCTTCACTTTTCCTCGCCAAGAATTCCTTTGATTTATCACTGTACTCCGGGTGCTTGGTTAGGAGATGACGCTTTAGCTTAGCGGGCTTCATTGATTCGTTCGCTAACACTTGAAGACACACAACGCACATCGGCTTCCAACCACTGTTCTCAATAAATCCAAAGACAATGTAGTTTTCATCGTACCTCTTAACTTTTCTGCTTTGTTTAGGATTATCAGTATTAGGCCTTTTGAAATATTTATCCATTGTGGATTCTCCTCAGTAGGCTACTTAAGTTTTCAGACTCAAGCATGCGTTGACAGATTGACGTAATGTTAACAGAGTTACTATTGGCCCAAAATTAAAGCAGAGGGAGGGCTGTACACAATGCGCTTGTTTAATTGGTTTTCATTTAGTTATTTAGGTGGGAGAGGGAGTTTGACGTAATGTATGACGTAATTTGCCGTTTCTTAAATCCAAATAGCAGGGTATATTCTTCCCCCCTGCCCCGCCCCCCCCCATACACCACACTTACAGCAGAATATATGTTTTATTATATATTCTGCTTTATATTTTTTACTGACAATATATTGACTCCCTACATTTAATCATGTGAATACCAAACTATAGTTATATCTGACCAAGCCCCACTTGTACTTGAATTAAACTTACCTGAAGCAAAAACTGCGAGAAGGAATTGGAGGTTTAATTCCCTCCTACTGACGGATGAGAAATATGTGAATTTTTTGTCAGAGCCAATGTTCGTCGAGATTTATAGGACCCCAGATTTTTCAGTTTCAACTGTTTCGGAGACACATAAGGCATTATTAAGAGGTCAGACTATATCCTATTCGGCTACAAAGAAAAATAACTCACAGGCAAAAACAATTTGAATTAAGTACACAAATAGCTGAACTCGATAAGAACTATGCACAATATGCTTCTCCAGACTTATATAAGAAGCCACTGAGACTTAAAGCAGACTGTGATCTTGTTACCTCATATTACATAGAAAACCTACTTTTCAGAAACAAAAGTGATTGTTATGAACATGGTGAGAAGACAGGAACAATTTCGGCCAGTCAACTTAAAGGCGCTAGAGCTAGATAAAATATGCGATAGTTTCTCAAGATGGAAGGATGACTATAGACCAACAAGAATTAAATAACTTTTTTAAAGACTTTTGTTGTAAACTTTTCACCTCTTGTAGTCCCAATCCAAATGCCATGCAGGATGTTTTTTTAAAGATCTGCATTTTCCGCCTCTGTCTCCAGATCAGGTTTGTGATCTGGACAAACCAATCTCAGAACAGGACATAATGAAGGCTATTAAATCGTTAAGTACTCGGAAATCGGTCCCGATAAGTACTCAATTGGTCCTACATTGGCTCTTTGCTCTTTGTTTATTGTGTCAAGTTCTTCTTTTGCATTGAATTTATTAGCAGGCTACACTGTGTCGGGCCGCAATGAATTCACGATACTTACGTGCCCACAAAGCTTTCTGTGTAGCACAAAAAAGTCGGACAATCATGCTCTGGGACACGATTAAATAGATTCATTTTCGTGAGCATGAGCACAGAATGCGTGATACCGGGTTGTAAAGACAGCAATACGCAGTTGGAACGCATACTGTATATTTACAGAATACATGAGTTTACTAATGTGTTAGTAAACAAAACCCCACAAATTATAAATTATAAAAAACATTGAGTTCATAAATTAATTTTATAAATTATTTTTAATATTAAATACATTTGTGATGGCACAGTTGACCAACATCACTGTTAATGTTTTTCTCTATCCAGGACGGGGAGCTGATCCACACTGACTGGAAGCTGGAGAAAGATAATGACTCTGGGAGGCTGTTCAGTCAGTAGTGTGGAGCACTGTTGCTTATCCATCCATCACATTTGTTTTGCAATTAAGTGCTGATTGGTAATAGCTCAACAGTGTGAAACAACAACATGGAGTCCGGCTGCTTGAGGGCCTAACAACTAAAGTCCTGTGAAGAGTACTAAAGGATCTATTTATTTAGCGAATGCAAAGTCCTTTAGCCACGCAGTTGCCTCTTGATCTGCTGTATGAAGGGTGACAAGTCCTCCTTTAAGTCTTTGTAGAGGGCATGCTTCAATGATGTGATGCATTGGTTGCTGCTCTCCACAAGCACACTGTGGGGTTGGGTTGCTGCCCCATTTGTGAAGGCTGGCCAAGCAGGGGCCATGTCCAGTCCTGAATCTATTTAGTGTCGTCCACTGCTTCCTTGGTAGATTGATGCCAGGGACCGGTAGGGTGGGGTCTGACACCAGATGTTTATTTGGGACGTCCTTGGACTTCCATTCCTTTTTCCAAACTGATTGAATGGTGAGATCAGCTGGTGTTGGGTTCTTCCAAATTGGTCGCCTAGATGGAAGTCGAGCAGTGGGTGGGTTGAAAAAGTCCATGTGAATTGGAAGGTGAGGGGAGTCTTTGGTTTTTTGGAACATCCTTTGAGTGAGAACTACTCGCCGGATGTGTGGAAGAGCTATGTTGGCTAGGACAGGGAGCCAGGGGAGTGGGGTTGAGCGGATTGTTCCTGTAATGGTCCTCATTGTTGAGTTCAATTGGGTGTCCACATGTTGTGTATGGGATGACCTGGACCAAACAGGGGCACAATATTCAGCTGCAGAAAATGCAAGGGCTAGTGCCCTTGCATTTAGTGAGCCAGCAAGCTTGCTGAGGAGATTGTTTCTGGCTTCACCTTAGCTCAAGATTCAAGATTCAAGATGGTTTTATTGTCGTATGCACAACAATTACAGAGCAGAGTCGCTGGCAATGCAATTCTTGGGCTCCTCCAACAGTGCAATATAAGAGAAAGTAAAAGTATAAGAGAAACACAAGTAGAAGAGCTGAGACTTAAATAGTAAAAATAAATATAATAATAATAATAAAAAAGTAAGTGTATAAGAGGAACTCAAGTAGGAGAGCAGAGACCTAAATGCAAAACTAAATAAATGTAAAATGTAAACAGACGTGTTTATCCAGATGTCGACTGGTATAAAGTGGCAAGTTACAAAGTGTCATAGTGGTGAGCTAAGTAGCTCAGGAGTTCAGTAGTCTTATGGCCCGTGGTATGAAACTGTCCCTGAGTCTGGTGGTGCGAGACCGGATGCTGCGGTAGCGTCTACCAGACGGGAGCAGCTGGAACAGTTTGTTACTGGGGTGATGAGGGTCTTTAATAATCCAGTTAGTCTTCTTCCTGCAGCGAGTGTAGAGGTCCTCCATGGATGGCAGCTCCATCCCGGTGATGTGATGGGCAGCTTTCACCACCCTCTGTAATGTCTTACGGTTGAGGGCGGAGCAACTGCCGTACCAGGCGGTGGTGCAGCCGGTCAGGATACTCTCTATGGTGCACCTGTAGAAGTTGCAGAGTATCCTGGAGTCCATGTTGAACCTCCGCAGCCTGCGGAGGAAGAAGAGCCGCTGTCTTGCCGTCTATGTGATGGCATCGGTGTGGTGAGTCCAGGTCAGGTCCTCGCAGATGTGGACCCCGAGGAACTTGAGGCTGCTGCCTCTCTACTGTCGTCCTGTTGATGGTGATGGGGGCGTGCTCGGCTCCCTATCGCTTCCTGTAGTCAACAATCAGCTCCTTAGTTTTGCTGAGGTTGATTTGGAGGTTGTCCTGGCACCAAGATGTCAGGGCTCTCACCTCCTCTCTGTACGCTGTCTCGTCGCCGTCAGATCAGACCGATGACGGTCGTGTCGTCAGCAAACTTGACGATGACGTTGGAGCTGTATGTGGCCACCCAGTCATGTGTGAACAGGGAGTAGAGGAGGGGCTGAGCACGCAGCCCTAGGGTGCGCCAGTGTTGAGAGTCAGGGTGGATGATGTGGCGTTTCCTATCCGCACTGCCTGGGGTCTGCCCGTCAGGAAGCTCAGGATCCAGTCACAAAGTGCGGTGTTGAGCCCGAGGTCACTGAGCTTCACAGCGAGCTTGGAGGGCACAATGGTGTTGAATGCTGAACTGTAGTCAATGAACAGCATTCTCACATATGTGTTCCTCTGGTCCAGGTGGGAGAGGGCAGTGTGGAGGGTGAGGGCGATGGCGTCCTCTGTGGACCTGTTTGCCCTGTATGAAAACTGCAGGGGGTTCAGTGAGTCAGGGAGGGAGGAGGTGATGAATGATTTGACTAACCGCTCAAAGCACTTCATGATGATGGAGGTGAGTGCTACTGGGCGGTCGTCGTTGAGGCAGGATGCTTTTGACTTCTTGCGGATGAGAATGATGGTGAACTTTTTGAGACATGTGGGGACCACAGACTGGAGCAGTGACTTGTTGAAAATGTCTGTAAACACACCTGCCAGCTGATCTGCACACACCCTGAGAGCCCGGCCAGGGATGCAATCAGGACCTGGGGCCTTGTGTGGATTAATCCTTTTGAAGGATTTGCACACATCTGCCCTTGTTATTGCTAGTGTGCAGGGGTCCTGGTCCATCTGTACTAACTCAGCCGGAGAGTAGCTCTCATAACGTGCAAAGTAGGTGTTAAGGTCATCTGGAAGGATGGAGACACTTCCTCAGTCACACTCGTTGTCCCTTCACAGTCTGTTATTGTTGTTATTGAGTACGGTCCACATGTGTCTTGAGTTGGAGCCCTCAAAGTTAGACTCCATTCTGTCCCTGTATTGTCTCTTAGCACTGTTAATAGCTCTCCGGAGCGCATACCTGGACTTGCTGTACTCCTCCAAATCACCTGAGTTGTAGGCGGCAGTCCGTGCCTTAAGTTTGGCTCGAACTTCTCCATTAACCCAGGGCTTCTGATTGGGAAATGTCCGTACAGTAATCAGCGGCACGACGTCATCAATGCATTTGCCGATGTAGCAAATCACCGAGTCTGTGTGTGTGTTTAAATTATCTTCCTTAAACACATCCCACTCTGCAGTGCTGAAACAGTCCCATGATGCAGAGTCTGATTGGTCGGACCAACGCTGAATGGTCCGCCTCACACGTTTGAGTCTCTGCCTATAGGAAGGCAGAAGCAGTACTGACGTGTTTCTGCCTCATGTAGGAAAGCTGATCTGCTGGCGGTATCTTGGCAGGACTATCCTCAAGTTGGCTTTATTAAAATCCCTGGCCACAATGAAAGCAGCTTCGGGCCGTGAGGTCTCCGTCCTGTCGATAACTCCATACAGCTCGTCCAGCGCTTGGTTGGTGTCAGCGTCCGGTGGGATATACACCGCTGTGAGCACAACCGATGTAAACTCCCTGGGCAAATAATAAGGCCGGCATCCGATCATGAGGTGCTCTAAGGTGGGAGAGCAGGCCGATGAATGTACCGCCACGTCTGAACACCACTTGTTACTAACCATGAAGCAGACACCTCCCCCCTTGCTCTTCCCCGATGTTATTGTCCTGTCCTGGCGGCGAATAGAGAATCTGTGTGGAGCAATGGCGTAGTCTGGGGCCGAAGGGTCGAGCCAAGTCTCCATGAAAACCATAATGTTACAGTTCTTAATGTCCCGTTCAATCGCCATCCTGCTCCGGAGTTCATCCAGCTTGTTGTCCAGTGACTGGACGTTCGCCAGAAGAATACTGGGGAGAGTAGGCCAGTTCTCGCGGCTGCTGTCCTTTTGAGGTGTTCTTTGAAGGATAGGGTCCTGTCAACGGTCACTCCGAGGTAGGTTGGAGTGGGGGCATACTTCAGTTTGGTCCTGCTCAGATAGATGTTGGGTTCTCTTGTGGCTTCTGCATTATGGCATTACCATTTTTTCTGGTGCTTGGATCGTCAAACAGATGTCCTCTGCATAGATTAATTTGCGGGATTTGGTGATGGGTGTAGAGGTTGAACAGGTTGGGTCTAAGGCTGACCCTTGCGGGAGCCCATTCTTCTGCCTTCTCCATGCACTCTTGTTCTGTCCAAGGTGAACTCTGAACCTGCGGTTGGAGAGCAGAGATTGGATGATTTCTGATGCCCAGGCAGGGAGTTCTTTGGTGAGTTTTAGCAGGAGGCCTTTGTGCCGCACAGTGTCATATGCTGTGTTGAGGTCAAGGAACACTGCCCCGGTCTTCAGTTTTTTCTCGAAGCCGTTTTCAATGTGAGTTGTTAGGGCCAGGACCTTCTCCAGTTCAGCCACCTCGAAGGGCTCAGAGTTTCTTTCCTTTCCAGTTGTTCATCGGAGTGTCCTTAGCTCTGTTGCGACAGCTCTTCTGGTGGACTTGTCTTTTGCTGCTTTTGCAATATTGAGTAGGTGGGATGCAACCTGGTTTGGTGTGACAGAGGGTCGGCTTTCGGTAGGGGGTTTCTGTGCGGCTCCTAGGCGGCGGATGAGGCGCCAGCATTTTCCGCTAGAGTGGGTGAAGTTTAGCTCTGCTACTGTCTCCTCCCATTTCCTTTGCCAAGCTGAAGATAGTGATTCAATGAGATGTTCTGCTATCGCAGGGTCCCCTGTTGTTTTGTAGGTTTGTAGGATGGCAGCGCTTTCTCCATCCAGGCATGGGATGTAGAGGGGGCGATAGCCTCTTCGTATCGCTTTGTGGGCAGCTTTATAGATGGCGCTGCAGAAACGGTAATATGCTTTGTCTACAGTGATGTTGTGTAGTGGGATGGTAACAACACTCTGGTCTAGTGTTTCGCTGTATTTCTTCCAGTTGGCTTTGCGGAAATTCCAGCGCATCTTTCTTGGCCTTCAACATTCAGTTGTAGTATTCAGAGAGCAGATCCAACTGCTAGGTGCTCTTGAGGCGGGTCGTTGTTGCTGCTTTCGGCTTTAGGATAGTGACTAGGATTCTTTGGCTTGGCTCTCAGGCGTCGTCTTGTAGAATTTAGTCTGCTGGAAGGATCATTGGCTTCCCCAGGCGAGCCTGGGTACTGACGGGGGCTCAACGAGAACGCTGATCCTGATGTAAGGGGAAATAGCCTTTTGATAACTTGTCTGGCAGACAGGAGACGAGCATAGATAAATGCATTCATAAGAGCTGACCTGCCTAGAAAAATGCATTAATTAGAGCTCACTAAAATGTATTAATGCATTTATTAGAGCTGAATAGCATGGATTCATGTATTCATTAGAGCTGACTAGCATAGATCTATGCATTCATAAGATCTGACTAGCAGAGACATGCAAGCTTTATTTTTTTTTATGCCCTCTCACTTCCTCATACATTTAACACTGCTTATATTTAGCCAAATATAACCTTATCTGTCTGTCTGTCTTTGCCCTTTTTCCTATTTGTCTGTCTATTTGTCTGTCTCTGTATTCAGGTTGCAAACCATTGACATATGTCATAGCCCATGACGGCTTTATAAACACAGTGCAGCGGTCTCCCTTCTTCAAAGATATTATTCTCACTGTGGGGGGTTGGACCTTCGCTCTATGGAAGGATGGAGTCATGGTAACCAGATCAAAACTTCTTACAACATTCAACCGCCTATACATACATGTAGTTTTCTTAACATTCACTTTTTAGTATATGTATCATTAAAGTGCACCAAATGAACCAAATTCCCAGTTTCATTTCAAACACTTATAAGGTTATTGGTAACTTTATAGTATTAGTAAATAGTAAATAAAGTAAATTTGCAGGTTTATTGCACACATCGATAACCCTAAATAACACAATCAGTGGTAAATAAGCTAATTGAGGGAGATTTTTCTCGCCCTTCTATGGTCAGGGGGGTGTCATAAATATATGGCCTGGTAAGCCATTTGAGACAGTACCTGTGATTAAGGACTATAAAAATACAATCGTATTCAATTGAATTCATTTTCTGTAGTTGGTGCTATCAAATGAGTAGATGTTATGCTTCTGACTGCTGCAAGGCATATTTTGACATGAATGCAACACATCCACAGGAAGGTGCGCTCATGCAGTCTCCATGTTCTGAGACAAAATACACAGTGGGCTACTGGTCCCTGACGCGGCCGGCCGTGCTCTTCATCGGTCGGGCAGATGGCAGCATGGAGGTGTGGGACCTGCTGGAGAAGAGCCACGAGCCCTCAGAGGTTCAGAACATCACCATAGACAGCATCACCTGCATCAAGCCCTTCTTCTGTGAGTTCCAATGGGGTGCAGCGTCGACTGTGATACTTTGCACAATCTAAACGATTGAGCGATTCTGCGTTCTGATGAGGATTTACATCAATGTGGTTGAAAAATACTTAATTAATTATTAATTTGCTGTTGGTTAATTAATACTGAATAAATATTAGTGTGCATTTGTGAAACAGCTTGACTCATGAAGGGGAAGACGCTGAAATATATATAACCAGTGATTGTAATCACTGGTTCTAAAATTTAGCCAAGTGATGTCAAATGACAAACTTTGCCAAGCGACACAACCCCCAACATATTTGATCAGGGAAAGAGATTGCAGTGACATGCGTTATTTTCCTGTGGTATTATTTTAGCAGTGATGGGTAGTAACGCGTTACAAGTAACGCAAATGAGTCAAACAGTACATTATTCGGGTAACGAGTACTTTTCACGTTCCTTTTTTAAGTCTGTAATTTTACTCTTACTCAAGTAAATATTTGATTTAAAATTCTACTCTTTACTCAATTACATATTCCATTGTGACTTCATTAAATTGAGTATTTTGATAAAGACACGATCTTCTTTGACTGTAACTGCACGTTCACTCCAAAAGCTGTAAAAGATGCAAAATTGTTGAATAGCTCAAAACGCAACGCTGTCCAAAATATTTACAGCTCATATCGCTCTTGCGATTTTGCTTTTCCATTTAAAGGAGCCTCGCTTTTTGCCTACTACACGCTCGTAGTTGAGGCAAGTGCTGCTGCTGATGCCGAGCCACAAAAACACAAAACAGTCATAAGTTTGATCAATAGAAAAAGAATAATAGGCATAAATACTTGAAACACTGAATAACTAATTAATGGAGCGATGGCTTACATGCTAGATTATAGCTTAGTTGATCGCTATCGTGCGTGCGTGCGTGTGTGTGTGTAGTATTGTGTATTATGGAAAAGATCCGCTCAATGGGAGCATTTGTGCCAGACAGACACACGGCAAACTGACAAATTAGAAATAGATTTTTTGCGCGGTATCTCCCTGCTTCTGAAATGCGCGCACATTTCCACCCACCGCTCATCCGCTGGTTTCCATCAGCATTCCACTGTGCGATCATCCCTGTTGCATAATGCGGATTGCGTATGCCCTCATACATTGTTGAAATCATATGCTGGATGCTTCGTTCTTTCTATGTGTTTTTTAGTTAATGATCGGGCTATAATAAGACCACGTTGGCTATGTAATCGCGGAGAAGGGGATAGTGGTTGTTGGAAACAGGGACATTTGAGCTCGGGACACGCAACTTAAAATCTCACGCACCATGATGAGGAACTAGGAACTAAAGTTCTCGCGTATGTTAACTGGGACCCACGCCGGCGAGAGACATCTACATTCCGATTGGCTGGCGGTCATTTACAGCCGAAACGCTACTAGCTCATTTGCATAGAGTTGAGCTGTTTTCAACCCTCATTTACAGCTTTACAGCTTTACTGTGCGTTCACACCAAAAGCTGTAAAGCGTTTTGAGCGATAAACGCCCATTCACTCTCTATTAGACATGAGCGATAAAGCGATAGGAGCGATAAAACGCTTAAACGATAACTTTAAAGCTGTAAGGCTGTAAATAAGAGTTGAAAACAGCTCAACTCTATGCAAATGAGCTAGTAGCGTTTCGGCTGTAAATGACCCTGAGCCAATTGGAATGTAGATGTCTATCGCCGACGTGGGTCCCGGTTAACATATGCGAGAACTTTAGTTCGTAGTTCCTACCACACATTTTGTTCCTTCATCATGGTGCGTGAGATTTTGGGTTGCGTGTCCCGAGCTCAAATGTCCCGGTTTCCACCAACCACTATCCCCTTTTGTCCGCGATTACATAGCTAACGTGGTCTTATTATAGCCCGATCATTAACAAAAAAAACTCATAGAAAGAATAAAGCATCCAGCATGATTTCAAAAATGTATGGGGGCATACGCAATCCGCATTATGCAACAGGGATGGTCGCAGAGTGGAATGCTGATGGAAACCAGCGGACGAGCGGTGGGTGTAGATGTGCGAGCATTTCAGAAGCAGGGAGATACCGCACAAAAATCTATTTCTGATTTGTCAGTTTGCCGTGTGTCTGCCTGGTACAAATGCTCCCCTTGAGCGGATCTTTTCCATAATACACAATACTACACACACACACACACACGATAGCGATCAACTAAGCTATAATCTAGCGTCTAACCAATCGCTCCATTAATTAGTTATTCAGCGTTTCATGTATTTATGCCTATTATTCTTTTTCTATTGACCAAACTTATGACTGTCTTGTGTTTTTGTGGCTCGGCATCAGCACCAGCACTTGCCTCAATTACGACCGTGTAGTAGGCAAAAAGCGCGGCTCCTTTAAAATGAAAAGCAAAATCGCGATATGAGCTGTAAATATTTTGGACAGCGTTGCGTTTTGAGCTATTCGGCGATTTTGCATCTTTGACAGTTTTTGCTGAGAACGTTCAGTTAAAGCTATCTCTCAAGCGTTTTATCTCTCCTATCGCTTTATCGCTCATGTCTTATAGAAAGTGAATGGGCGTTTATCGCTCAAAACGCAGCTTTTGTTGTGAACGCAGCTTTTGGTGTGAACGCACAGTAATACAAGCCTACACGAGATACGCGCCCTCCCTAGGTTGCAACATTGTTGCGATTCCATAGCCGAGGAGACGAGTAGACCGTTACGTTGGGACTGAGGACTAGAATCGAATGGATGCAGACGCGCAGGAAGATATTTTCGCCAGGGGATGCGGGGTTACGGTCCACGTAGAGTTTATATCAGGGGTTTTCAAAGTATGAGAGAGTGAGACCCCCTCAGAGAACAAATTTCAGCTGAGCCCCCCCCCCCCAAAACAAATGTTCTAAATCCCTGTGTTTTGAAAGATATTTTAATTATTTTACACATTTTAAACATCTGATCATGTTGTAAACATCTCTGATCATATTTTACACATTTTAAACATCTCTGATCATATTTTTTTGAAACATTTTAAACATTTTTGAAACATTTTAACATATTTTTGAAACATTCTAAAAATCTTTGTGCGTTTTTAAACACATTTAACACATTTTAACATCTTTATCTAAGCATGTTTTTGCTTAACGTTTTTGAAATACATTTGAACATCTTAATCTGTAAACTGCCAGTTTAGCCTCCATTTTTAGCTCACCTCAACTTTAGTGGGAGCAATGAGTTTGCGTAGCTGTGTTCGAAATTGTTCCCCATCACGGATATAGTGCACTATATAGGGTGCTCGCCATTTTGTAGTGGTGTTTGAATTCTCAGTGGTAAATTTCACGCACTATAAAATATACTTAAAATACCCAAAATTTGAGTGAACATACGATGTTCCCTACATGTTAATCCCGTATACCACAATGCAATGCGGTCGTGTTTTTCCGGAGGAGGAGAAGAAGAAGCTGAATAATAACGAAAACGTATACATTTAATGATGGAGTCTCCGGCTTTCGTTTAGAAATGTCAACAATTTGTTTGGGATTTAACATAGAAAACATAACATTCTAAATTAATAAAAGAAAACTTGATCAAGGAAATGTAACATTCAACATCAATACAACCACCAACTTACCTCGTGGGTGCCCGGTTTGTTTACATGATGTGGGCGCATCTGTCTGCGTCACACAAATACCCGGCGCATTTACTGACGCAAAAGACGTTTAGAAATGTTCAGCGTAGTGTCCAAATTGTTGTTTGTTCGTTCCCTATAAAGTGCTCTATATCATAAACACTATATAGGGAATAGTAAGTGAGTGAATAGGGCCGACGCGCTGTGTCTGTTTTTTTGTTACTTTTTCTGGTTTCTTTTTTTCTCACGTCACGCCCCCCCTGAAGAACTCTGGCGCCCCCCAGGGGAGGCGCGCCTCACAGTTTGAAAACCATTGGTTTATATAATTCTAAAGATACTATGTTACACTGTATTCTGCAGACCACTTAGGTACTTGTTCGTCATTGTTTTGTCTGGCTCTGTGAGTGTGCGTGCATGCTATGCGTAGGCTGGATCGCAATCACGTCAAGACAAATCTGATTGGCCAATCAGCTAACCAAGCCAGTCTCGTTTGTGTTTAATTGTTTGTGTTCCCACAAAGCTCTTGCCTTTTGTCACATGCACAGAGCTTAGTGTAAATTTGTTTGAAATGAAATTACATTTTTTTTTGTACATATTGTTGTAGGCCTATGTATGTTTAATGAACAATACACACAATGAAGCAACTTGAAGAAATGTTTTAAGAGTGCATCTCTTTCTCTCCCTCCCTCACTCACTCACACATTCAAACACGTTATGACTTTTTCACTGATCCAAGCACTCCAATACAAAAATGTAACTTTATATTACAAAGTATTTATTTACTCTTACTCAAGTAGGTTTTCCAATTGGAATATTTACTTTTACTCAAGTAGATTTTGAAGGAAGTAATTTTACTTTTAATTGAATATAGATTTTTAGTACTCTACCCACCACTGTATTTTAGTTAAGTTGGCTGACTCTTTTAACAAAGGCTTTTTGTAGCTGCTGCCAAAAAATCTATTATGCCTTCAAGAATGAGGGTAGGAGAATAATATCCACCGCGGATAAGAGGTCCACCGTGGGGTACTACATTGCATTGTTTCTTCTTCTCTTGTTTTGTGTGGGTTATTTTAACAGAGACATTTGAAGGACACCTCCATTCATAAAAAGTGGACAACTCCAGGATGATAACTTTAAAAATATTCAAACGTAATGTGCCCCATCCCTTTATGTGCTTACAGCCAAGCTGCATTTCCTGGCTCTGTCTGATGACCTTGGGACCCTCCATGTGGTTCAGATCCCATGGACCCTCTATAACCCTAGCAGCAATGAGGCAAGACACTCCCCACACAGAACCTAGGAGATGGAGGCGGTTCAGGGGGAATATAATCATTATGCTGGTTTATGATGACGATAAAGTCCAGTTTGCCATATTGTTTACATCATTGTGATACAGTAGATTGCTTTATGTTTGAAAGTTTAGTTTCAATTGTTTTGATGGCAATTTGTATAAACATGCTATAGACCAGGCTTGGGTCACTGGTGGCCCGCACCCTCACTCAGTGAGGCCCACAGATAATTAAAAAAAAAATTTTTTTTACAGACAACTTGATCAAGTAAGCCGTACCTTTAATCCATCCATGACTACGCCCCACACACAAATTTAATCACCAGCCGCCAATGAAGCAGACATGTATATACACGTTTTGTTCATATTTGTTATTATTTTGTAGCTCTCTCATATCCGATTATTTGAAGTGCGCAGTCATGTGGCCCTCTGATGGTGATGATGAAAAATTGTGCCCTCTTAATCATGAAAGTGGCCCATCCCTGCTATAGACATTTGAATAATTTTGCATTATAGTGGCACTGGGCCTTATTCAGCTGTTCTGTAATTTGGCAATATATTTTAAACTGTACAATTGTATTTCTGTTTGATGCTGAAGCAAAAAATAAACTGTTCATTGTACATTTTTAAATGAGCAAACGGGTGCCAAATTCCTGGCAAGCATATCTTTGATCATGTTGTTCCACCACTTTCAAACCTGAACTTCCATGCCATTCCAATAAGAAATCTTTGTGAGTGCTGTCTTGACCTTATTTGGTATTTTTTTCATCTTTAGTGCCACAAATATCTGTCTCGTTGCAGAAACTAAAAATCGGGAAGTACTTAGAGAAGGAGGTGGAGAGACTGCTGTACTTCATGAAGAGGAAGGAGATGCGAGGGCAGGAGAAGAACAGCATGGAGGCCGAAGAACAAAGGAAGAAAATGGTGAGTCTGACTGATGGTATAATATAGTCTAGTGGTAGTTTAATATCAACAATCTATTGTTCTAAACACAATTGAAGACATGTTACACGAGAGAGGTAGGTAAGGTATTGTTAGGGAAAATAGTAAGTTATGGAGACGCAAAGAGAGGCAAAGAGAATGCAGCCATGATAGTTAGGTTTGTGAGTGGGAGAGGCTGGGCTGTGTGTATGTACAACGCCTTGCAAAAGTATTCACCCCCCTTGGCTTTTTACCTATTTTGTTACATGACAGCCTTTAGTTCAATATTTTTTTAATCTGAATTTTATGTGATGGATCAGAAGACAATATTCTAAGTTGGTGAAGTGAAATGAGAAAAATATATACATAAAACTATTTTTTAAAAATAAAAAACTGAAATTTGGCATGTGCATATGTATTCACCCCCTTTGTTATGACGCCCATAAAAAGCTCTGGTGCAACCAATTACCTTCAGAAGTCACATAATTAGTGAAATGATGTCTACCTGTGTGCAATCTAAGTGTCACATGATCTGTCAGTACATATACACACATTTTTCGAAAGGCCCAAGAGGCTGCAACACCTAAACAAGAGGCACCACTAACCAAACACTGCCATGAAAACCAAGGAACTCTCTAAACAAGTCAATATCCAAATCTTTGATGATCCCCAGGAGCACCATCAAATCTATCATAACCAAATGGAAAGAACATGGCACAACAGCAAACCTGCCAAGAGATGGCCGCCCACCAAAACTCACGGACAGGGCAAGGAGGGCATTAATAAGAGAGGCAGCACAGAGACCTAAGGTAACCCTGGAGGAGCTGCAGAGTTCCACAGCAGAGACTGGAGTATCTGTACATAGGACGACAATAAGCCGTACGCTCCATAGAGTTGGGCTTTATGGCAGAGTGGCCAGAAGAAAGCCATTACTTTCAGCAAAAAAAAAAAAATGGTACGTTTTAAGTTTGCGAAAAGGCATGTGGGAGACTCCCAAAATGTATGGAGGAAGGTGCTCTGGTCTGATGAGACTAAAATGTATCTTTTTGGCCATCAAAGAAAACGCTATGTCTGGCGCAAACCCAACACATCGCATCACCCAAAGAACAACATCCCCACAGTGAAACATGGTGGTGGCAGCATCATGCTGTGGGGATGTTTTTCAGCAGCCGGGACTGGGAAGCTGGTCAGAGTTGAGGGAAAGATGGATGGTGCTAAATACAGGGATGTTCTTGAGCAAAACCTGTAGCACTCTGTGCGTGATTTGAGGCTAGGAGGGAGGTTCACCTTCCAGCAGGACAATGACCCCAAACACACTGCAAAAGCAACACTTGAGTGGTTTAAGGGGAAACATGTAAATGTGTTGGAATGGCCTAGTCAAAGCCCAGACCTCAATCCAATAGAAAATCTGTGGTCAGACTCATAGGCGTCGATTACGGGGGGACGGGGGGGACATGTCTCCCCCACTTTCTAAAATACGAATTTTGTCCCCCCCACTTTTGCGACCGAAAAAAAAAAAAAAAATCTCCCCACATACTCAACCGAAATCGTCGAGTCTAAATCATGCGATAGGCGCGCACGAAGACATCCTCACAAGTCACAGCATGCACAACAGCTGGCTGTGAGTGGAGCAAATGAGGGGGCGGGATTCTGATCATCAGTATCTCTCATTCAGTGCCGCGCCGCGCCGCGCGAGCTCCTGTGGTTAGTCATTCCAGCAGGCCTACAACTACACTTGGCAGTTGGAAGGCAGCCTAATAGTTGTTTTACAGACGCTTTCCACACACTTCGCAGCAGCATTGAAGACGACAAGCGTCAAGAAAGTCGACTCCTCAAAAATGTACAAGGTAACTATTCCTAACAGTTCGTTTATAATGTTTCCTCCGAGCATATGCTAGCTAGGCAAGACCACGTTGTAGCTAATTGTTTGCGGTTACAGTGTTAACTAATTTGGAGTGAGCGAAAGTGAATAATATTAGCTGCTATCAGTTTTAGGGCTGGCCCGAATTATTCGAATACTCGTTCGGAAAAATAGTATTCGAAGCTTGAATCAGTATTCGGAGCTTTGTTTATTTTTTTTCCACGTGAGGTAGGCCTACGTGACGTTACCAGAGCGAGGGAGGCAAACTATACCCGACACCAAGCAGAGAAGCGAGAGAGGTGGAGGAAGAATAGGTATCTTGTTGTTTCCCTTTACTTTATAACACAACATTAGCGGGATCTCGGGAGGAAAAGTAATGCTTAGCGAAATGCTAACCTTAGCTTAGTTGTTTGTTGACTGATGACCAAAGACGGGTTAACTATTTTATGAATTGTAAAGAATCAGGAAAACAAGTATTTGAAATGGATTATGGATTATTTATTAATTATTCTGAACCACACTGAACTGTTTGATTAGCCTACTACATTATTACAACATTACCAAGAGTATTGTAATCCAAAATTAAGAATGTGGCAGCACTGAACTTGGGCCGTGTGTGTGTGTGTGTGTGTTTGTGATTTTTCTGAGATGCTGCAAAGTTGCATCCTGACAGAGTTGTGTGTATGTGTGTGTTTGTTTACAGCAACAATGTGTGCCTTACTGTTGGTGTGCTTGTCGAACGCCCCCCTACCCTTCTTCCAGTTCCTGAACCCCAAGGAAATGAAGGTTTGTTCTGTATTTCTGGCCATTGTTGGAATATTATGTTTAAAGGCCTTTACACAGTAGAAACACAAAACTCCTTTAATTTCAGAACTGTAATGTAGCCAGGGGTAGTCTTTGAACCAGCTCTCCTGGAATCGGAGAGTGCGGTTGGGCAGAGTTTGTGGCTCAATTAGCTGTGCATCTGGTTGGTATGGGGAAACTAAAATATCCTCAGGGGTATTGAGCTCTTCCTCTGTTTGGGAAGGGTTATCCTGTTGTCCCTCCTGCTGAGGCACCTCCTCCTGTAATGTAGTCAGTGACATGGATGATAATTTGGTAGTATTTCTTTAAATAGTTCCCTGAAATGTTTTATTTATGTTTTTTGTTCATAATTGCACTTAATATTTGTTGTAGTTGTAGCCCTGCCCACTTCACTATAATTGTCTGTAGTGTATGTTTTAAATTGTGCAATAGCATATATTTTTTTTTAGAAACCTCACCTGCTGCACCTCTACATTCTCAACCCCCTGTTCCTGAGCTTCTTTGTTTAGTTCTGTTCCACTCAGTTCCGGTTCCTTATGAAAATGTTAAACTTTGTTAGTAATGTTTCATGTTATAGTTTCTGAATGTTCAAGTTTTCCTTATGTGACCCTCACCTCCACAGCTCCCGGTCCCTGCACTTCTTTGTTTTGTTCTGTTGCACTTGGTTCCTTTTCCTGATGACAGATGGTTCATAAATAAAACAAACATTTATTGGCACTTGTGTTTGGTTTTTATTTAACGTTTTAGCATAGATTTGGGGTAAATCGTACTTGTTTTTTGCATAGTTTTAGGGTATATTCTGTTTTTTCTTATGAATAGTATGGATAATCATATAGGGACATCTAGTGGTAAATCCGCAGATTTCAAACGTGTGAAAAACGCAATTTGGTATCTAGTCGTTTGATTTGTCGACTGTCAGCCACTGTAGAAACATGGCGTTGTAAAATGACATGAGTCTGCATTCCCATGGTGGCGCATACAGATCGAACATTGTGAAATGAGAGAACGTGAACTTGGAAGGCTAGCTTTTATGACTTCTAATACTTGCGAAGGCTAACGCAATATCATGGAATTAACTTGAGATATATATTCAACAGGAACACTAGAAACAATCGCTACTGTACAAAAGGTATTCCACGTGACTCAACCAATAAAAGTGGAAGACAAATTTGTAGTAGGCAAAGCATAGACTAGCTAAAGCCGGTATGTAGCTAACTGCAGTGTAACTGCTAGCTGACCGTTATCGTTAGCAGTAGATGAGAACTAGCAGTTAACCGAGTTAATATCAAACATCGTAAAACAAGTTGATTTGTAGATTTCTCTAAACTTACAGCGCATTTTTGCTTGCTGAAAAAGGATCTTATATCGCTTCCCGCTTTTCTCTTAGACATTATGGATCCACTTGAATAGCCTTATAATAGCGAATGTTTGTTGTTTTTATATCATCGCGAGGGGGAGGGGGCAGGCGGCTACGTGGGCTGTCTGTACACACAGCGTTATAATAAAGAAGTTTCAAGACAGCCAGCCAAAATTGAAATTTTTATTCAGAAAATAGGCGGTCCTTTTGCTTCCTGTAAAAAGCATGTTTGTGACACTGGATAACGTGGAATATGGATACATCAACTAGCCTGCATGTGGAGGGCCACATAAGGTAAGAAATTGGTTTACGTAAACTTTGCTGCTGGTTTTGTTTGCTCGTGATGACCTGGCTAGGTTACCCACGCCACGGTCCTAAGCGATTGTGATCATCTGATTCTGGTTGGTGCTCAAGATATAGATTGCAGCTAGTAGCAGCTACACACGGTTCGATTGCTATGCCAATGTGGTTAGAGTTGTTTTGTCTGATTGAAATATTTGACGTTGGACTTGGAGCCAGTGGTAGGCTCAGGCCTATCCTGACATAAATATCGTATAACCTGCTGTGTGATTATCTAAACTCTAGGGGATTTTATTTGCGGGCAATTTGCTCATGATGTAACGAGTGAAGTGTGAATTGGTCCTTCGCGAGTGTTCACTGGTGGTCAGGATTTGGCAGATCATGCAATTCTCCTCTGGGTGCTTGTTTTTTTAATTTTTTAAAGCAGCATAACATTATGCGACCAGCAACCCTTGCTCTTCTTCAAAAGGCTGATGCTCAGTAGTACCTCGTTTCATTTCGTAGCCTACCCCCTTTACAGTCTGCAATTGATTGTCTGGTAAACTTTGTTGATGTCAAGATAAGTGTTAAATTGCCAACACTTTTCTTTGTCCTGTGTGTATTAGTATTACATATCCGAAATCCCGAGCGCCAATACCCTGGTGTTTCTAACGTCGTTTTGCAAAACAAGCCAAAACACAAACTGGTTTTTCAACACCTGACAATACACTGCAGAGCATATTTTAATGCAGCGTTGAATGGATGAATAGCTTACATAAGGGTACCCACCACTTTTCAAACCACACTCAAGCTTATGGTTATTGTCCCCACCACTTCTAAAAACAAACTGACGCCCTTGGTCAGACTTAAAGATTGCTGTTCACAAGCGCAAACCATCCAACTTGAAGGAGCTGGAGCAGTTTTGCAAGGAGGAATGGGCAAAAATCCCAGTGGTAAGATGTGGCAAGCTCATAGAGACTTATCCAAAGCGACTTGGAGCTGTGATCGCTGCAAAAGGTGGCTCTACAAAGTATTGACTTAAGGGGGGTGAATAGTTATGCACATTGACATTTTCTGTCATTTTGTCCTATTTGTTGTTTGCTTCACAATAAAAAAAAACATCTTCAAAGTTGTAGGCATGTTGTGTAAATTAAATTATGCAAATCCTCAAACAATCCATGTTAATTCCAGGTTGTGAGGCAACAAAACACGAAAAATGCCAAGGGAGCTGAATACTTTTGCAAGGCACTGTATGTATGTATGTATGTGTGTGTGTGTGTGTGTGTGTGTGTGTGTGTGTGTGTGTGTATGTATGTATGTATGTATGTATGTACAGGGTGCGATTTGTGAAAAAACCAGAGGGGGGGATAATTTTGAGAAACATTTTAAAATGTTTCAAAATGAAGACGGACCCTGTGTATTTTGGTTAATTATTACGATGTAATGGTGAAAATACTTTGGGTGGGGGGGATAATTTTTATCCCCACCGAGGATAAAAATAATTCAGCAGAGGGTAGGACGTGTAAACCAGAGGGGGGGATAATCCCCACCATCCCCACCGGCAAATCGCACCCTGCTTATGTATGTCCGTATGTATGTAAGTGCGTGTTTGCATGTGTGCATGTGTGTAATGGACACCTGTTCAGTACTATCGATACTTAAATTACACTATATAACAGCGATACACGTGTAGCCAATGGCTTCTGATGATCTTTTACTGAGAGTTGTGTTCCCAGGAGCCAATGGTGGGGGAGAGGACCATGGAGATGAAGGAGGAGGAGGACAGGAAGGAATACGACCGCTACCTGGCGCAGGTTAAGGTGGTCCTGAAGGAACTGAGAATGTAGCGGCAGCACACAGGGTGTGTGACACTAAGAAATACACCGCCAGATGCAAAAGATATTTACACCAAGCACAACCCCCTCGTTGGTATGGTATTAGCTAAAGAGGCTTTATTTATTTAAGTGTGGATGAAAATGTATCAAGAGTTCGAGTGGATACGAGTGGATCGAGTTTATAAGCGTTTTATTTGACATGGTTTTATTAAAGGCATTTTTATAGCCAGAGTTTGTGATGACTATGATGATTATTTTGAGTAAATCGTTTGATGCACTGTTTTACATGAGAAGAATCCGGGGCACACCGAATTTACATCTCCACAAAGTATATATATATTCTAAATATCTCGTTACTCCCTAATGCTGTCTTCTCTGCCGGCATTCAGGCAGGTGCCGAGGGGGCCGCTGGCTCTCGTGGACCGTTTGAGCCGGCCGGTCAATCAGAGAGCGGCATGCTTGTCACAGCCGCGCGGCCCCTTCATCATAAATGGCGGCCCCATAACATCTCGGCCCACTTTCAAGTGTCAATAATTTTCTATGGCCATCCGACAGCCAAATTTCTCCCTCACCACTGTTTTCTATGAGAAAAGTCAGTATTTATACCAGAGATATGGGTCTCTATATCACAGTCATGGTTACCCTCAACTTTCACATCGATCTACATTGTTTTGTAGCAAAACTTCTTATTCAGATGTAAAATAAATGTGCTTGGTTTGAAATAAAACAAACCTACCTGTATTTAATTTTTTTGATTATTTGTTTGCAAAAGTTTAAATGAAGCAATGACTTCAAATGAAGAAAGAGGTCCTTATGAACTTGGATTCAGAGGACGTGATAGACAGGGTTGCGGAGAAGAGCAAGCTGCTTTGTACTTTGTTAACTGCATGATGGTAAGATATGTTTTTATTATGGAGCGGCTGGCTCTGATAATCTTTTCATTTTTTATGCATTGGGGTTGTGCATTGATATGTCCATGTTTTGGTTGGTAAGTTTCAGTTCACCATCACTGGGGCTATCAAAAGTGTGTTTTTTTTTCCCTGCGTGAAAAGTTGTATCTCGCCCTGTGGGCCACTGGTGGGTGAAAATGCCAGGGCCGTTTTTTGATCCCAGTCCATCCCGGCCTTTCCCTCACATGCCTTGGAGTACCGGTAATGAAATCTTTTTTTGGACCTCATGGAAGGCCTCATTTCCCCATTCTTTAGTTTCACAGCTCAGCGGTCAATTTAAATATTCAAGCTTCCTCTTGCTATTGACTAACACTATTGATCTGCACTCTGAAACACTTAAAGGCGACACATTATGATGTTTTTCCAACAAGTAAACATAGTATACGAGTTCCAGAAAACATGTTTTTGAAGCTGTTTGCTGGAAATAGCTTTTAGGAAAAAAAATATTGCCTACCGCTATTCCTGTTTCAGTCCCTTTCAGAATATGCTGTTTCTGGTGTCTAGCTTTAAATGCAAATGAGCTGCTGTCCATTGCATACAAATGACCTGTCAGAGTGAACCACAGCATGGAAGAGAAGTGATTGTTGCCTTTTGCGGACTCTCAGAGCTCTATATCTATATTATATTATCTTATATAATATATGAAATATATAATAATAATAATATTATTATATTATATTATATCTATATAATATAATATATAATATCACAGCCAAAAGCTATGTGTGCCTCCGGACGATGTTATGAATCATAACAACTGTCTGACGTCTCTGGTACTTCCACAACAAGTAAAGACTTTTAGTGGGGTTATCTCGGCCATGGTTGAGAAGGAATTGACGGAAAGGAACTTTGGCTTTGACTCTCTGAAGTCCAAATTGAACCCCGACATGGAGGAGAAAGGGATTGTACTCCCGGAGCAGGGAGTCAGCCGGACTCCCTGCCAGGCAGACACATGGCAAACTGACAAATTAGACAACTATTTTTGTACGGAATCTCCCTGCTTCTGAAATGTGCAAACATCTCCTCCCACCGCTCGTCCGCTGGTCCACAAAATCATATTTATGCTCTGATGGGAGGGGGATAGGGAAGTGGGAGGTAATGTTCAAATGTGCCTTCCTGCTACTTCAGAGTAGGCGCCGAAACTGACTCGCTCATCTGGAAACTGTAGGCAGGGTACTTTCAGAAATGCATATCTCACTCAAAAAAGCATGTACACACTTATTTTAAAGTTTGTATGTGTGTGATACCAAATCCCAGAAAAGTTGTTTTCATAATATGTCCCTGTGGGTGGACGTGCGACGTCTGGCCTGCAGGGGGAGTATGAGCAGGTTGGGAGCGCACGGGATCAGCTGGGGGGATTGGGCCTGATTGCGGGCACCTGCTCGCAATCAGGCCAATCAGGGAGTGTGTATTTATGTGCCTGCTTTGTTTGTAGTAGGGAGAACCGGGAGCAGAGGGAGAGAGATCCAACGTGGTCCCCAGACGAGATCACCGATCGCGGAGCGCGGAACAAGAGGACTCTCCCGCCCGGTGTTAACTTATAGTTTCGAGCCTTTGTTCGCTTTTACTTTTTGTTGGAATAAACAAGCTCCCAGTGAGGGACGACAAACTGTGGTCTCCGCGCGCTCTCTGACTCACTACAGTGGAGCCCAATGTGGGGCTTGACGGCAGGAAAGATGGACCAGTCCCCGTTGGGAAGCGTACTCGGGCACCTGGCCCAGATGGCCGAGCGGCAAGGCCAGCTCCACCAGGCACAGAATGTGCACAGAACAGGGCCATGCTCCGTGAGCTCCTTGCCTCCGGCGGACGCGACGAAGGACCCCGAGGGGCGGGAACCACCACCCATATCCATGTCCCGAAGATGGGGGAGGCGGATGACGCGGAGGCCTTCATTGAAACCTTCCAGGGAGTGGCCGAGGTCTCAGGGTGGCCTCGCACGGAGTGGGCGCACCGTCCCCTGCCGCTCCTGACAGGAGAGGCGCAGCTCGTGGCCCACAGTCTGCCGGCCGGGGCCCAGCGAGATTACGACTCCATCACCAGGGCCATCCGGGACCGGCTGGGCCTCTACCCGGAGAAACATCGGCGGCGGTTCCGGGCGCTGGCCTTCAGCGAGGGGGCCCGACCCTTTGCCTTCGCCCAGCTGCTGAGGGACCAGGCAAGGAGGTGGCTGGTCCCAGACCAGAATACGGCGGAGGATGTGGTGGCGCAGGTGGCCCTGGAGAGGTTTGTGGAGGGGATGCCGGCTAGGACCTCCGCCTGGGTCTGATACCAAAGGCCCGAGAGTCTCTCCGCGATGGTTGTGCTGGCAGAGAGCCACCTGCTGCCACCACCAGCGAGCAAGTGACCACCGACACTGGGCCCACGTACCGGTGCGGCTGCCCCATAGGCCAACCCCGGCGCCGAGGGCAAGATGGGGGGGGAGCACATGAGTCGCCTCCCCCCCCCCCCCACTCCACAGACGGGCGCTCAGACAGCAGGGGAGGGGTGTTGGCGGTGCGGGCGGCCTGGCCACTTCCGGCGGGAGTGCCCTATGATGGAGGTGGGTCAGGTCGTCCGCGTCACCGGTGCCCCGTCTCCTCCCCACGGTCCCGGTGAGGCGTACCGTATCCCAGTGAGGATACAGCGGGGTACGCACCAGGTGCTTTTGGACTCGGGCTGCATGCAGACCATGATCCACCAGCGCCTGGTGCGGTTCGAGGCATTGGTGGAGGCGTCGAGCGTTTCGGTGAGGTGTATACACGGGGATGTGCACGAGTATCCTTTGGTCCCTATCGAAATTCGTTGTGGGGGAAGAAAATATAGGGTCAAGGCGGCGGTTAGTTTGAGCCTTACGCATCCCCTGATTCTTGGGTCTGATTGGGCGGGGTTTCCACAGGCTGTTAGGGGGACTACGGGGATGCGGACACGACAGGTAGGGACATGTAAGTCGTGTGCTGTGTTCTGCGCCGAGGCGGGGGCGTCCGACGCTGCTCAGGGACCGGGGGAGGCGGGGGGTCCCCAACCCGAGGTCCCAGCGCCGAGGTTCCCACCGGTGGAGGATTTCCCCCTCGAGCAGTCTCGTGACGCCACACTGAGCTCAGCCTACGACCAGGTGATAGTTATTGATGGGAGTCGGGTCCGGCCAGACACAGCGCTGACTTACCCACACTTTATGGTGGTTAGGGATAGGCTTTATCGGGTGAGTCTTGACACCCAGAGTGAGGAGGTTATCACCCAGTTGCTGGTACCCAGGAGCCGCCAGAAAATGGTTTTCCAGGCGGCGCATTATAACCCAATAGCCGCCTGGTTAAGTGTCTTATCGTACCCCAAATGGGGTACGATAAGACACTTAACCGGATAATGGCCCGGTTCTATTGGCCGGGGATTCGGGCGGAGGTGCGCAGGTGGTGCGCATCCTGCCCCGGGTGCCAGTTGGTGAATCCCCCGGCTGTCCCCAGAGCTCCCTTACGGCCCCTTCCCCTGGTGGAAGCCTCCTTCGACCGCATTGGCATGGACATTATCGGACGTTAGAACGTTCCGCACACGGGTATCGATTTGTGTTATTCCTGATTAACTACGCAACCCGATACCCGGAACCAATACCGTTGTTCAACATCTCCGCGAAGAGTGTTGCGCAGGCGTTGTTTCATGTCATATTGCGGGTGGGAATCCGGAAAGAGATTCTCACTGACCAGGGCACCAATTTCATGTCACGCACGATTAGGGAACTTTAAGGGTTGTTGAAGGTCAAGGCCATTCGCACAAGCGTCTATCACCCAGCCACGGACAGCTTGTGTGAGAGGTTGAACCGGACGTTAAAGTCCATGATCAGTAAGTTTGTACACGAGGATGCTCGAAATTGGCATCAATGGCTAGGCCCTCTGTTCTTTGCAGTGCGGGAAGTGCCCCAGGCTTCAACAGGGTTTTCCCCATTTGAATTACTTTATGGGCGCAAGCCCAGGGGCATCCTGGACCTCATTAAAGAAAACTGGGAGGAGGGGTCCAGTGACAGCAAAAACGAAATCCAGTACGTCATGGACTCTGACTCTCCGAGCCCAGGAGAGTCAGAGACGCCTGTACGACAGAGGGACTAGATTACGTGATCTCACCCCGGGGGACAAGGTCCTTGTGCTGTTGCCCACCTCTAGCACCAAATTACTAGCGAAGTTGCAAGGGCCCTTCTTGGTCACGCGGCGGGTCAGGGACGTGGATTACGAGGTAGCACATTCGGACAGGGGCGAAAACAAGCAGATCTACCACATCAACCTCCTTAAGAGGTGGAACGATGTGGCCCCTGTCGCGTTTGCGTCGACGCTGCCGGAGAGAGAAGAGCTCGGGCCAGAAGTCCCGGGCCCAGGTCCCATCCCTCCGGTAGGTCGGGGCGAGGACCTCTCAGGGAGTCAGGCGCAGGACGTTGCCGGCCTGCAACTCCGGTTCGCCGACGTCTTTTCGCCCCTGCCCGGTCGCACCCCGTTAATTTTCATGACATTGAGACGCAGCTCGGGTCAACGGTGCGGACACGCCCCTACAGGCTGCCCGTCCACAAACAAGATGTAGTGCGGCACGAATTAGCAACCATGTTAGAGTTGGGCGTGGTCGAGGAGTCTCACAGTGACTGGTGCAGTCCCGTCATGCTTGTGGGGAAGCCGGACGGGTCTGTCCGGTTCTGTGTGGACTATCGTAGGGTGAATGCGGTGTTGAAGTTTGACGCCTACCCAATGCCTCAGATCGACGAGCTCGTGGACCGACTTGGCATGGCCACCTATAACACGACTCTGGACTGCACAAAGGGCTACGGGAAGATTCCGCTGTCTCCAGCAGTTCGGGAAAAAACGGCCTTCTCCACTCCGCTCAGTCTATACCAATTCAAGGTGCTTCCGTTCGGGTTGTTGCCACGTTTCAGCGACTGATGGACCGGGTGTTATGGCCCCACGCCGCGTATGCTGCTGCCTACATTGATGACATCGTCATCTGTAGTGGAACGTGGGAGCGTGATCGGGCGGAGGGAAATCCAGTATCTGGGGTACAACCTGGGGGGGGGGGAAGGTCCGGCCACAGGTTGCTAAGACCGCGGCGGTCCCCGCCTCCCCTCGGCCCAGGACCAAGAAGGAAGTGAGGCGGTTCTTTGGGCTGGCAGGGTACTACCAGCAGTTTGTGCCGCACTTCTCGGACCTGGCAAGCCCCTTGACCGACCTCACCCGTAAGAGGGCCCCAGCAGACGGATGCGTCGGATAGGGGGTTGGGCGCGGTCCTGATCCAGCAGGTGGAGGGGGTCGACCGCCCGGTGGTGAACCTGAGCCGGAAATTATCAGACCGGGAGGGTTGGTACAGCACGGTGGAGAAGGAGTCTCTCGCCATTCGATGGGCGGTCGGCGCCCTTCGCTACTGCCTGCTGGGGCGCGAGTTCACCCTCTACTCCGACCACGCCCCCCTCTAGTGGCTCCACCGCATGAAGGACGTCAACTAGAGGATCACCCGTTGGTACCTCGCGTTGCAGCCCTTTAACTTTCGGGTCGTGCAAAGGCCTGGGGCGCAGATGGCTGTGGCGGACTTCCTCTCTCCCTCCAGGGGGGGGGCGGGGGGGGGAGTGAGTTGGCGGCCGGATATGACTCCGGCCTGTGTCGGGCGGTGGGGGGCTGTGGGGGATGTGCGACGTCTGGCCTACAGGGGGAGTATGAGCAGGTTGGGAGCGCACCGGATCAGCTGGGGGGATTGGGCCTGATTGCGGGCACCTGCTCGCAATCAGGCGTATTTATTGTGTGTATTTATGTGCCTGCTTTGTTGATAGTAGGGAGAACCAGGAGCAGAGGGAGAGAGATCCAACGCGGTCCCCAGACGGGATCACCGATCGCGGAGCGTGGAACAAGAGGAGTCTCCCGCCCGGTGTTAACTGATAGTTTCAAGCCTCTGTTTGCTTTTACTTTTTGTTGGAATAAACAAGCTCCTAGTGAGGGACGACAAACTGTGGTCTCCGCGCGCTCTCTGACTCACTACAGTCCTCTTTAAGACACCTAAACTCTCTATATTTCCTATGACAACATTAATCAAACAATTTGGGATTAATACTTGGTTGGTCTTTATAAATGCAAATGTAAGAAAAAATATCTAAATATTAACAACATTAATGCAAAGTAGAAAATGCATTTCCTACAGAAAAGCGGTGAATGCTGTGGTGCAAAGTGAGGTTGAAAATGTATATATATATAATATATAGAGAGAGAGAATATAATATAGAATAGCTGAAATGTTCTGATAAAGTTTGAAATGGTTGAATCAAGTGTGTGTGTGTAGGCGTGTGTGTTTGTGCCCGGTAGTAACTTGGAAAAGTGTATTGTCAAGTTATCCAGAAGTTAAAAGTAATTTCAGCCCTGCCCAAACTTGAAAATGGCTTGTTCAACACACAATAATGCAAAGGGACAACTCTGTTCCATTCTGGTAATTTATTTTATTTGAGATGGATTTGATGGTTCTTGAAACATTGGATATTTGTATGGAATTAGGTGAAGTAGCAGATTGATGGCACATAAGGTGGAATTTCAGGTGAAGAATAGGTTGATAACCTTCAAGATAAACCAAAGGACAAATCAAATCACATTCCACATCAGTATGCATCTAAATCCTAATAATAATAATCATTAAACTAAACATCTCATGTTATCCCAAAGTAATTGCTGCTTGGTTTACAAACTTAATCAGTATCAATTGCCAGCATTTCCATTACATTTAGCTTGGACTTCACATTTACATTCAAGCCAGATCCAAATCAAACAGAAAACAGCAAACATGATTCCTTCAAACTTAACGCTTGAATTAGTCCATACTAGTTGCGTCTGTAGTTGAACATGGCTGTTTGTAGGCTGAGGAGACAAATAGGGCTTGCTACGCTAACCCTAAACATTATATACCCATGCTTGTTAAGAGGTCATGGGTCACATCCTGTCTGTTAATCATGTCAAATCCTGTCCTGTCTGTCATGTCTGGGTTACCTCTGCCCCCTTCAGGCCTGGAGTTCCTCCACAGTTCTTCAGTCAAACATTTTTGACGCCACATGTATTGTTGATGTTATTCTTTCACATCTAGTTAATCGAGATAAACTCACAAAATGACGAGTTATGATGATAGCTCATACCGTTGTACTCCGTGGAGTCACAGCTTTCATATTATATAGGTTGTGTAGATAACATGAAGTGGAAAATATAGTTTGTAAGTGTAGCACCCGTGGTCTTAGCTGGAATGGGCAGATAGGATGCTAGCATCAGTCCAGGTCCTTAAGAAGTTAAACACTAATGACTCACGAAGGGAGTTGGTGTTGGTTGATTAGATGAGCAATTTTAATGCCTTTTATTATAAAACATTGACATTGATACAAAATAAAGCTTTTGAAAATAACAAACAAAACCAAAAGAATAAGTCCTTTGTAGCTGGATTCCCCAGCTACAGAGCTCCTTGGGAAAGGAGTTGTTCGATCAAGAAATGTCTAGTTCAGGGGGGGATATCAGTTTCTCTTACTACTACCCAGGTAGGTTAGTGTGTATCTATCTGTTGTGTCTTACCTGTAATGAATGAATCTTCACAATCGTCTGTGGCGGTGTTCACGGCTGGCCACGCCGTGTCCAACACATCCACAGTTCTATTGGGCAAAGCTTGCCATTGTAGATTCAATCTTCCTTGGATCAAACAAAAAACCAACCTGCACAAATAGTGCAGAATTGTAAGTTATCTGGTATTATTCTGTATCAAACATGGGATTTTACACATCTATATTACAATGTATAACCAAAAAAACCAAGGTTATATTTATAAATATAATGAAATGAATTGTCACCTATCAGAACAATTAATTATTTATCCTTTTAAACCATGTTTCTAACTTACCATTTGTAATTTAAAGTATTTTTATACATATATATGTTTTAACCATTAAAATGAATGAAATTATTCTTAAACTTTATTTAACAAGTGCACTATAGTCAACAAAATGAATTCAATCACCCTTAAAGTATGCAAAACAATGTCCATCAGTAACATCAAAATAAGCGCATTGCTCCTTTTAAGGTTTCATCATCATGTCTGTGCTGCTCTACTAAGATGCGTCCTTAGCATAGTGATTGACATTCGCTAGCATTAGCATACAATTAGCCTGGTATGAATGATTAGCAGCTAGCGCTCAGCATGTAGCTAACGATTAGCGATCGCATGAGCGATTCATTAAACACATTTTAAAATGACACCATGAACACAAAAGTATAAATAAAAAGGTATCCGAACTCAAACAGCATTCATAGTATTTCTTTCTCTTTAGTACTAAGCAAAAATACACTAGCATTGGCATGTGCAACACATTATTCGTGGTAGTTATCCTCTATTTTCAATGTTCAGGTCCTAATAAAACAACACCTTATTAATACCATGGAAATATTTATGACTGAATTAATCAAGGTGGTAATATTAATTTATGGCGTTTTATACCGGGAGATACTCTGTTGTGCTTAATACCTGCCGTCTGTCCAGCGTTACGGTTCAAGGTGACCCCCTGAAAACGGGGTGCTCACTGCTCACGTGTAATTTCCTGCTACTGTTCTCCTACTGGAGAACTCATGCAATTGCATCTTTAAATAATAAAGGGTTTAGTAGCCCTATATTCCATATGGGTTACATAAGCATTTAGCTTCTACCGGATATGTAGGAAGTACCTAGCCTCTAGTCTACCCATACAAACGGGGGTCCCGTTACATACGCTGGGCCTGAAATTACACAAACACACACACATACACACACGCAACCCAGCCTCTTCCACTCACAACACCTTCCTGGAAGTGGGAGAGTATGTGTGTGTGTGTGGGGGGGGGGGGGGGGGGGGGGGATTGTGCTCCCTCTCCAAAAGATTGTGAGAGGGAGCAATCCTATCCTATACGAAGCCTATAGATATAATATAATGCTTTATGTTATGACGTCACACCGAAAGCCTGAGCCTTAAACCGACGGTCCACCATTGGTTTAATTGGTATAGTATTGTTTTGGTGTTCAAGTTGGGGAGACAAGCGTCCATAAGGCCCCCGAGGCACCACAAGGCCAGAGAGAGACAAGGAGGGCGCCTTCTCTGTACTCACTACCCTGCCTTCCTTCCCCCATCCCTCCTCCTCATACCTCAATGGGAACTGGGCCCCTCTCTTCTCCTCTCCTCTCTCTCTCTCTCTCTCTCTCTCTCTCTCTCTCTCTCTCTCTCTCTCTCTCTCTCTATCTCTTGCTCTACTCTCTCTCTCGCTCTATCAGCCTTCTTTCTCTTCCTCTCTCTCTTTCTTCTTTTCTTCTGTCTTTCACTCTATTTTCTCTCTCTCTCTGTCCCTCTCTTAAGTCCTGTCAAGTGGTCAAAGTCCACCAAGAGCTGTACACCAGACACCAACATGTGTGTGTCCCTGTCGGAATGGACCTTATTCCAGTTTGGTCAGTTTGAGACAGTAGGAACCAGGCACCCTGCTACACCTGTGTTACGGTGGTTGGAATGTGCTCAATTGCAAGGACGAGTGGTGGAGAATTCTGGAGGATGGCCGAGCTCCGTGAGTGACCAACAACGTGCGTCGCGATGTAGGTCGCATTGGTCGCTGTGTTGGTGGCTCGGCTGGCTGCTTTTGGTCGCTTTGGTGGCTGGCTGGCTTGGTCGCTCAAAGTCTGTGGGTGGTCGTTAATCAGTTAATTTGCATGTTATTAACGTTTTTTGCGACAGTTCAAGTATCAGAAAGTCATGATCTCTGGCCAAAGCTTGCTACAGCTCTTTACTGCTAATATTGAGAGTGAGGAGATACGTCATGGTAAGTTCACGTCACGATTTGGGAGGGGCCGGAGCCCACCGCCATTTTCAGCTTACGAGTACTGGGTTGGCATGGGCAACGGCGACAGCGCAGAAGAAAAAAATAGCAGGTGTAAGGTGTAATTCCTGCAACTACTACATGGATAAGAAGAAGGCACAAAAAAGGGGTCCCTATAAGGGAGAAACTAAATAAAAGTGAAAAAAATAGATATTTGGAAAAACTGAAAGAAATTAATAATGAATTAATAATGATCAGTATGTACTGCCTGCAGCAGACTGGAACAGGGATCTCAACTAACTGCCACCATGCACATTAGGGCTTTGACTTTTGCCCAAAAATCATATTAGAAGTTTGTTTGTTTATTAAAATTAATTAATAATATTTTGACCATTAAATGCCTTGAGTAAGACCTATATGGTATAAAACTTAAGTTGTATATGTTTTGTCCACCAGAGCACAGTGTATCAGTCAACGTCAATAAGCAGGCAATGGTGTTTTTAGAACCTTTTTTTATTAACGGTCAGACACAAACTGAATGCCTTCGGTTTCATCAAAATAAAGATAAATAAGCCATCAATAATAAAGTCAAATAAGGCAGTCAGGCTAAACTGAAAAGACAAAATGAATAAAGGTAGGCCTAAAAACAAAAACCCATCCTACCAGCCATTAACGGCTCATAAACAAATTGAGAGATGGCGACAGGTTCGGAAGCGCTTGCCGACAGTCCTCAGCTTATGGAGAAGAAAGACGGGAGAAGTGAAATATGGAGTTATTGTATATAACGGATCAGAAGTGTCCATGTAAACGCGGCTAGTGACACTTCTGATCCAATTAGATTTCTAATCTGAATAGTTGTATTCCTATCATGCAATCCGAATGTACTGCATGTATGGCATTTTCCAAATTGGTAAGCGTACGTCCACTTATATGATATATGTAAGGGATAATGTTGTACAGAACACCGGTCATTATCGGGAAAATAAGCCCCGACAGAACAAACCGGACCCCGACGCGAAGCGGAGGTGTCTTGCTTCGCCCTGAAGGATATTATTTTCGATAATGGCTGGCGACGTTCTATACATTATCCCGCTTATTACACGGCTCCTTGCGAAAAAGAAACAATATCTTCACACGGTGTGTCTTTTTACAATTACCATTCATAGTGTTGATCAGCAGAGAAATAGTCTGCCAAAGACGTTGACGTCGCTTAGCAACCGAACATGCTGGGGTTGATAAGTTACCGGACTACTAAAAAATCCACTTTCTAGTTCGCCACCTACAGGAGCCCAGATGACCAATAATAGCCTTGCTAATGAGCTTGCATTTCACAACTTCACCAGGCGTGAAAAAGCCTTGGAATCTGAATTGAAAACAACGTTCACAAGCAAAGACATTTACAAAAAATAATGCCCATAATAGATTGAATATTAAGGGCTGCCTAATATTCGTTCGAATATTGATTTATTTTTTGATATTTGAATCATATTCGAATAACGAAGTTCAGAGTCAAAGCCCTAATGCACATACATGGACTGGGTAAATTACCTAATTAGTAAATACGTTTTTATACAATGCTGGAATTCGTATGAAGTATGAAGTCCTTAGAAAGCTATGAAAATTCTGCTTTGGCTGGGTGCAGGATTTGGGCATCTACCAGCGCCCCAATTGCAAGAAGACTGTAGTACTGGCAAAGGTATGTTTTTTCGGCTTTTTATTGTTACTTTTACTGTTTCTCTGATTTGCATTACCCTTTTTTTTTTAAAAGGTCATGCACAAGGACACAGCACCCCCTCGTCACTCTGGTTTGCTGCACGGGCAGGCAGTCACGGCTTCCTCGATGCACAGTGTGTATGCTACATTGTGGCAACCCAGTCCCAACACCTCGGTCCAGGCGGCCCAGAGGAGAGGTGGTGGACGGCGGCACCAGAGAGCGTCCATTGCGTAACACTAATCAGCGCAATGGAGAACACTTGCGGCAGAGGAAGAGGAAGACCAGGTACCATTAAAAGTGTGTGTTATGTTTTGTTAGGCAGGGGAGATGGAAGCATGCTGCGACCAGGGAACCTCCAGGACCCGATTTGGACGAGACGACAACTGGATTTAACAGACATTCACCCAGCACTCACGAGGGAGCACGCACGCCCGGACCACGTTTGCAGGCACTGAACGCGATGCTGGATCGTATCGCCAGACGGGAACGATCTCCCGCATCCAGGTAGGAGACCGGCCGTGCCAGAAGGACAATTACCCTGACTCCTCCGTGGCTCATGGAGCCACCAGTATTATTTTCGTTTTTCCTCGCGTTGGGAGCAGACCCACGCGTTTTCCGTTGAAAATGTGTGGTGTGTGGTGATTCCAGAGTGACACAGACATTCCTGGGGCCGGGTCGCCAAATATGGTGGAGAATGCAGGCAATTTGACCATGCTACGGACTATTTTGGATTACCAGCCCACACGTCATTGCAGAACCCGGACGGAGCCGCCGCAATCCAGAGAGACACCGCCAAGAGCCTCGTCCTTCTCCGGGAGGTGGTACTACGACTCACCCAGCAAGCAGTGTGCGAATCCCCGACATCCGCGCCCACCAGCCACCTCACCAAACTCGGTCCGGATGACGACGTGGAGGCATGACTGGAGGTGTTCGAAAGGACGGCCTGACGGAAATCTTGCCGGAGTACCAGTGGACTCACCTACTGTCCCCTTTCCTCACCAGACCCAAACAGCAGGCGAGCCAGGATCTGACGCCGGAGCGCGCCAGTCAGTACCGGGCGTTAAAGCAGGCAATACTGGCATACTATGGCCATAGCCTCGTCGCCAGGGCCCAGCACTTCCACGACTGGCAATTTGATATCAGAGGCGCCGTACGGACTCAAATCTCCCTACACGGGAGGCGGATCCAGAGATGGCTCGCGGCCGGTGAAGGATCCAGCCTCCTTGATCGGGTCTTAATAGATAACAGCATCGGTCAGCTCCCGCCAGACGCCCGGAGAACCCTGGCCAACAACCACCCCAACACGGTGGATGAGTTGGTCCGGCAACTGGAGAACTGGCAGGTTACTGAACAGCTGAGTGTCAGCATCAGGACCCTACCCAACCCGCCGAGACGCGTAGGGACCAACGAGGACCGAATTCTACGCCTGGAGTCACGTCCTCGCCCATGATGGCCAAGCGAGGGAGTCGGTGAGTTCCAGGGCGGGCCTGCAGTATCGGGTAGTAGAGAGGGGGGGTGGTGACCAAACAGTGGTAGTCCACTCTTATATTAGCAAAGTGCTGTTCATGGCACACTCCCATTTGTTAGGGGCCCACCTAGGCATGGATAAAACCAGAGACAGGATTTTAGACCGTTTTTACTGGCCCGGGGTGAAAAGAGACGTCGTCCAGTAATGTCAGACATGCCACAAATGCCAGTGTACTGCTCCGAGACCCTTGGTCCGAAACCCTCTAATCCTACCTGGTGACTATGCTACAAGGTATCCTGAAGACCTTCCTCTCCACTCCGGCACCGCCAAGGCTGTAGCTAAGGAGCTCATGCTTCTGTTCAGACAGGTTGGGATAGCCAGGGAGGTACTAAGATACCAGGGGTCCTGCTTCATGTCACGTGTAATGAAAGAACTGCTTAGCCTCCTCCAGGTAAAACAGCTCCAAACCTCGGTGTACTACCCCCAGACAGACGGGCTCGTGGAACGTTTCAACAAGGCCCTCAAACAAATGCTGAAGAAGGCCATGGACACCGACGGGAAGAATTGGGACCAGCTCCTGCCCCATGTTCTATTCGCAGTCCGCGAAGTGCCCCAAGCCTCCACGGGTTTCTTTCCCTTCGAGTTGTTGTATGGGAGAAGACCAAGGGGACCCCTCGACCTCGCCAAGGAGGCGTGGGAGAGTTGGCCATCCCCACATCACACCATTGTGGACCATGTGGAGCAGGTGCGGGACCGCATGGCGCAGGTCTGGCCCATCGTCGGGGACCACCTCCGACAGGCCCAGCAGGCCCAGGCATGGGTCTACAACCGGGTTGCCCAGCTGTGCATATTTTGGCCTGGAGACCTGGTCCTGGTCCTCATACCAACTGCTGAATGCAAATTCTTGGGCAAGTGGCAGGGGCCATACGAGGTGGTTGACAGGGTGGGGGAGGTGAACTACCGGGTACGGCAGCCCAGGAGACGCAAACCCACCCAACTCTACCATATCAACCAGCTGAAGCAGTGGCGGACTGGAACTTCCCCACCGGCACCGGCTCCCCTGGTTCTTGCCGCCCGGCACGACATACCGGTGGTCCCCGTGGGAGATGACCTCAGCCTCGCCCAGAAGCAGGACCTCGTGGAAGTCATCCTTCAACACCAGGATGTCTTCTCGGGAGTACCCGGAAGAACCGCGGTCGCACAACATGACATTAAAACGGCGCCAGGCTTCACGGTGCGCATCCCACCCTACCGGGTCCCAGAAGCCCGTAGGAACGCTATCCGGAAGGAGGTCGCCCGAAGGCTCCAGCTCCGCGTCATCGAGGAGTCGCGCAGTGCCTCGTCTAGTCCTGTCGTCCTGGTCCCCAAACCCGATGGGACCTTTAGATTCTGTAAAGCTTCCGGAGACTGAATGAGGTCTTGGACTTCGACGCCTATCCCATGCCCAGGGTCTATGAACTGATTGAGCGGCTCTGACCCGCCCGCTACCTCACCACCCTGGACGTCACCAAGGGGTACTGGCAGGTTCCTCTCACCAAAGCCGCTCAGGAGAAGACAGCGTTCGCGACCCCGGGGGGTCTTTATCAGTATACTTTTCTCCCATTCGGTGTCCATGGCGCACCCGCCACATTCCAGCGGATGATGGACCAACTCCTTTGGCCACACCAGGCGTACGCAGCAGCAAACATAGATGATATCATAATCCACAGCCCCAGCTGGGATGTCCACGTCCGACATTTGCGGGCGGTCCTGGGGAGTTGAGGAAGGCCGGTCTCATGGTCAACCCAGCCAAGTGCCGCCTGGGTCTGGAGGCGACGTCCAACCTAGGTTACCAAGTCGGATGTGGGAACATCCAACCCCAGGAGAGCAGAGTTGCAGCCATCCGGGATTGGCCCCGCACCACCTCCAGAAAACAGGTGAAATCGTTTTTTGGTCTGGTACTAACAGAGGTTTATCCCCGGTTTCGCCACTCTGGCCAGCCCCCTAAATGATCTGACCCAGAAGGCCCTGCCAGACCGGGTATCCTGGTCGGAGGCAGCAGAGATGGTATTTGGTAACCTTCGACGAGCCCTCTGCTCGGAACCCATCCTGATAACACCTGATTTCTCTCTGCCCCTAATAGTCCACACCGATGCATCCGAAGTGGGACTGGGAGAGGTACTCTCACAGGTCCGGGCGGGAGAGGAACACCCAGTGACCTACATCAGTCGAAAAAAAACCCTAACTTATGATGACTCCAGAGTGACAGAGACATTCCTGGGGCCAGGTCGCCACAACATCCATCAATGCACCATTTCTCTCCACTGTGAAGAGAGTTTGCTACCCTACACATGGGCCAGGGACAGCAGCCACCGACTGCAAGACAGGCATCCGTTGCTAAAGTGAAAGACAATAACATAAGTCACCAAGTGCAAACATATGTTTGTTTTGTTAATCCAGCCTTCCCACAAGCGTCACCAGATGGCATCGTGAACTGCATCTGTTGTGGGAAAGGCAGTTTAGAAATCAAATGCCCGGCAAATTTAAGACATGCACTGTCCTGGAGGCGTGTTTATCAGACGACTGCAACTTCTGCCTGCATGTGGTTTATGGAGAAGTGCACCTCAAAAATTCTAACCCATACTACAGCCAGGTCCAGACCCAACTTTTTTTCCACACACAGCAGATACTGTGACTTTGTAGTCTGGACACTAAAGGACTGTGTTGTTGTTTGCATTACCCGGACATTGCATTTTGGAAACTGGTGTCTCTCCCAGAACTGCTTGCACAATACTTAACAATACCAACTACCTCCCAAGCATCGGCCGGCACCATTGTGCTACGGCAACAACAGCAAGTGCATGTCCAAAAAAACAAAGCGACCAAGAGGAAAATTAAGGTATGGTTTCTCGGTGCTGAACCAGAGAAAGGTCAAATTGTGGCATGTGACAACCAAAGCTGCCTAATTGAGTGGTATCACTTTAAATATGTCGGGCAATACCAATAAGTACTGCTAGCACTTCTTGGTATTGTCGTTTTTTGGGCTAATTAGTATTTGTATTGAATAAACACTTTCAAACCACAAAGTAGTTTCAAGAATTTATTATGATAATGCAACACTTTTGCACTTTTGTCAGGACACAGCAAACAATCACAGCTTTATCTTATGTTGTTACATACCAATTACTCTCTCCACATTCTGAGATGTGCAATTGCCCTGGCCTCCTCCACATCTTTCACTTCCAGCTGTGCACGACCCCTTGTGAAAGAGGGTACCTTTACCTCAGTTTGTAGTGGAAAAAGATTTGTGCCCTGGCAAGAAAAAATCTAAACGGTCAACAATGGCGGCCACATTTCTCCCAAACGATTCAACAAACTGGTGGTGCATGCTTTTCAATAAACTTTCTCTGGTTGGCCAATACACCCTTGGAGACAGCCCTAAGTACATCACACCAAGGGTATGGTGAAAGGCATCACTAGTACTGTGTACCTGAAACACAGCTGAGGTGCGGCATTTGGCAGGTCTATTCTGATGCGCATAAGGGTTAACAGGATAAGCTAGAAGGGTGAGAGCTTTTTCAATGCACACAAGTGTTCAAGCAGAAAAGTGTTTGGAACATTCAATAGTTCGGAATTCCTGTGTAATACCTCACTGTGTCATCATTTCTACTTAAAAAGGTTTCAGTCATCCGATACTCTTCAAGCTCCTCGTTCAGCTGTCTGTTTTCCTCCAAGAGTGATTAGATGACTTCTCTTCTAAATGGGCAGAGTAAACATTCCTGCTCTCCCTGGTACTCTTCAAGCTCCTCCTTCAGCTGTCTGTTCTTCTCCAAGAGAGTAGTGATGGATTCAATGATTATTTTCCTTGATTCAGTTTGCTTCGGTCAATTCGCCAAGAAGAATCGTTCAGAATCGTTTGTTCGTTCAGTCGAGTTTCCAGTAGCGGTGAATCTTGTATTATACTATATACCTGACCTTTTTATTTTATTGTTCACCTGCTTTAGCAATGAGTTGTAACTGGTCATTTGAAAATGGCGCAACATTTCGACAAGAGAATCTGCGGGTTGGTGAGGGGTGTCACATGCCACCGCCGCTTAGGCCTACACTTTTTGCACATTTTTTTTGCCGATTTCGGATGACAAAAAGCAAAATCATCTCCTCTACATTTGCGATTGTCGATGCCGTTAATTTTGTGACACGACAGTCACTGCCCTCCAGAGGATATATTGCGTAACATCCATAACAACGCTGAAACCTGGACGGAGGTATGAAGGGTAGTCCCGGAGACAACGTTTGGTACGGACGGACGAGTTTCGTCCGGCTCCGGAGGTATGAACCGGCCTTAAGCCTCTTCCCTCTTCACCACTCACAGTCATTGATCGAATAGCGAGTCAGAGAGTCAGCGACTAGTGAGTCTAGGAGGAGTCCAGTCTGAGAACGAACGAGAGAGAAGAATCAGTTCGGTTCATTAATGTAACAGATTTGCTCATTCAAACTGATTCGGTCACAAACAACCCATCACTACAAGAGAGAGTTGATGACTTCTCTTCTACAGGGGCAGATTGCACATTCCTGATCCTCCTGGTGCAGCTCCGGAGATGGCAGCTGCTCCTCCTGGTGCAGCTCCGGAGATGGTTGCTGTTCCCGTGAACTGGCGGCTGCTCCCCCTAGTGCTGTACTTGGACTGGCTAATGTTCTTCCTTCTGCAGCTCCTGGACTTGCTGCATCCGGAGATGGCGGCTGCTGGTGAAGCTGTTGGTTTGCCCTCCACTTGTGCTTTGCTTGCCGCTGAAATCTCACTTCATGTGTTACCTTGGGCCACATCACTGTGGCCCAACTGCAAAGATGGCGCAGAGGCAGAGTTGTTCCCAAACATTTCTTATGATGGTATACCTATAACAGCATAATTTGGTTAAGAAAAATCCTCAATTTAAACAATGCCTTTAAACAATGCCGTTATATCCAGCACGGTAGTTCCTAAGTGAATGTGTGTAACCAGAGGTTGCCAGAAGAAGCCAGGCGGTAAGAGATACAGACTTGTTCATGATGCTGTACGCCTGCTATTAAAGTAGCCACATTTGCAATGAATATTCCTCTCTGTCGTTTTTACTTAAGTATCCACACAGTCTGTAGAAACACAACAGGAATATTTTTTGTGTTTAATGGGAAAACATTTAAAATGATGACCCCAAACATTGGAAAAGCAGTGTACATGCATAGTGGGATAACTGGTTCAATTCTGCTGTAGCGGAATTCATGCCACAAACATGAGGCAAAGATGACCACTTTTTATGAACAAATCTTATTATTTCATATTTATGTGTTATCGGGGGTGTGACCTGCCCATGAACAGATACGTATGAAACTTTCATATACTGCTAATCATCATTAAGCAAACACATTGATTGGCTTTTAGCCTGCCAATCAGGGGCGTAGGAATGAGTTTAACATTAGGGGGACACATATCGGAAACCTGACAGATCCGTTAATGGTTTGAACAGAAATATGTCATAAATTAACTACACTGAAAAAATTCACAAATATATTTTGTAAATGTAAAGGAAAACACATTTTGAATGGCAGTAATGAACTGATAAATATCAAATCAATTCTTTAATTGCACAATCATCCAGTTTTTTAGAATAAGAAGCGGTGACAAGACGCTGTGTTGTGCTTTCAAAATAAAATAAAATATTTTTCTCCCCCCGGTATAATTCTTAGGTGGGACAAATGCGCCTGTCTCCAATATTGGAGGGGACACGTCCCCTCCGTCCCCCCCGGTTCCTACGCCCTTGCTGCCAACGCTAACGTGTGCACAACAGACACTGCTCTGTTCTTGATTAACTCAATTGCATACAGAGAAAATAGAGAACATAGACGATTGAGAAGAGATGTAAAGAGTGTTACGAGATATAAAGGTCATAATCCAAGGAAAACTGGGACTTTTGAGGGATGCAACACAAATCTGATAAACATGTTGGAAGCTAAGGTAGGGGTTAGCAATGTCTGATGCACGCCAGGTGCACTTTGTGGCTTTAAGAGTCAACAACATAAAGGAAATGAACACATTACAAGAACATTTTAGAGCACTTACCCGAATGAAAATGCAGAGAACACCGCCTCACCCTGTCGGGGCAGTGATCAAAAGTAATACTTTATTTTAATGGCAGCCACCCAAGCCATCCGGCGCCTCACCGTCAATTTTGAAGCTAGCTCTCCTTCCAACTTTTTCCATTTTGGGAAATTTAAAAAACTCTACCCATGGTCCTTGATTTTCCCACAGGAATCGTGTGTGGAACTTGAGCAGTTTTTTTACACAGCAGTATCTTCAAGACATCTCAGGTAAATGCGCGCAACAGCAACCCTTGGTTAGCGGTCAAACAACTCGACGGCAGTAAGCTCAAAATGGCAGTTGTGTGTCGTTACGACAACCCCTCACTCTCAATTATTTTAATATTTTTCTATTGAAGTACAGTTTAAAATGATGCAATTGTTGCTTTATCAGTATCAATAAAATTGATTAGTTGTAATTTGCAGCGTATTTAAATAATGTATTTTATATATTACATATAGCGAATTTCTTTTGTTAAATGTCATTAAGCCTAATAAGATACATTTTGTACAAAGTGCTTAGTTATAGCATAGTATATTTTGATATAAGTAACAGGTGGCGCTATAAATGTCACAGTGGCATAAGCCATAGAGACGTCAGTTCAGTGATCAAGAGGTTGCATGTTCAACTCCCGCTATAGTCAAATTTATTTTTGCCCTTATAGTCCAAATTATTGATTCAATTGGCCTCTTTCATTATAACATTTTAGTATGATTTCACGACAGACCAGCCACGGCTGGCCGCTGGCCACTGGCTCCGGGCTGCAGGCTGCGGCTGGCTGCTGGCTCTGGCAGGCTGATATCATAGGCTTTTGGTTGCGATCGAAAGCAGCCAGCTACAGCTGGTTTGGTAGCAGCTATGGTGTTGGCTGTGGCTGGCTGCTTTGGTCGCTCATTTAGACATACCTCTGCTTGCAACCTATTTGCTGCCAAAAGGGTTGTGACGTAAGGGCAAAATAAAATTGACCATTGCAGGAATTGAACATGCATCCTCTTGATCACAGAACTAACATCTCACTCACTTCTGCCAGTGTGACATTTATAGTGTCTTCTGTTACACTCATATCAAAATATATTATACTATAAATAAGAACTTTGTACATAATGTATCTTATTAGGCTTAATGACATTTAACAAAACAAATTCTATATATAATTTAATAAAACAAAAACAGGCTATATATAATATATTAAATATATTATTTGAATGCACCGCAAATTATAACTAATAACATTTTAAACTGTACTGTACTTCCATAGAAAAATATTAAAATAATATTAGCAATAATAATAAAAAAAAGCAAACGCCAGAGATCATGGCTTTCTGGTACTTTAACTATCGCAAGCAGCCAGCGGAGCGATCAATGCGACCTACGTCGCGACGCACGTCGTTGGTCATCACGGAGCTCGGCCCTACTTGAATTCTGAAGGAGCGAGGATCTGTAGGTTGTGATCTCCATCTGATTGGAGAGGGTTTGGACTGCACCAGTGAGAATGAATGTGCACCCGTGAGAATGAATATGCCTCCGTGCAATTCGTTTGGGAGCTTGAGCACCCAACAAAGTTAGAACTATATGCTCTATGTGTGGTTGGGTTAGCCAAAATAATTGGAGACCAATTGGAGATTCATTGCTGCCTCTTCTGGCGTTAAGAGGGTGGATCTGGCCTCCAGAAGAGGAGGGGCAGTGCATCTCTCTCCAGGAGGGGCAGCCTATCTGTCCTCCAGGAGGAGCAGCGCATCTGTCCTCCAGGAGGGGCAGTGTATCTGTCCTCCAGGAGGGGCAGCACATCTGTCCTCCAGGAGGGGCAGTGCATCCGACCTCTGTCCTGCGGCAGAAAGGCATGTGTAGCACCTGCAAGGTGTCAATCACACCCTGATCTTCTCATGTCTGTGGATCACAGTACCCTGTCAAGGCAGGGTTTTTGTGCGAAATTTGATGTTTTGTACCTCTGAGAGGGATTAGCCTTATTAAAATATTAAATGGTCTAGTCCTTAGCAATGGAGACAGGAAGGGGGCATGGGATCATAACGGGAGCAGAACTTTACACGTCCCTGCCCCCTCCACCACAGACCTACACACAAGCATACACAAACACACACACACACACACACACACACACACACACACACACACACACACACACACACACACACACACACACACACATACCCTACATGACTAAACATAATCACACGCACGGATACACACACCATCAGCACCTTCCTCTCTATTCCTTTCTGCTCTCTTCTCTCATCAACACCCCAGTAGGCAGAGCATGTGCCGCCTGCAGGAGGATCTGTCATCGCCCCTCTGAGGAACCTCAGATCAGTTGCCAACTACAGGGGCTGAACTGCGAGAAACAAAAAATGAATAAAAAAACACACATACAAAAACACAAAGCAGAAAGGCCAAGGGTTTAGAACAAATGGGATGAATAGTTTTGCCCTTCAGGAGCAGTTCATATGTGATTCTGTCTGAAGGTTGATCGGTCCAGAGCAATTACTGGGTCTAAGTCTGACATTTAGACCTGCAGGTTTTTAATAACACACAAATGGGTAGTATGACATACAGAAATATAAGAAAGAACACTGAAATAATAATTTCTAGAATAAAAATAATCCCTGTTAAAGTGGTGGGTTAGCAAGTAGAATCAAACTGGGAATCACAGCATCCTCGCTATCAGCCCAATTTTTATTTGCTCTGCTTAGCTTTATCATGGTATGAGTACTGTGTTGTATGCAAAAAATAAATAACATTCTGACTCTCCATGTTTTTGTGTAGGTAGTGCTCAGTGCTTGTTTGGCTGCTACCGCATACTGTTACTAAATCAAAGTTCATAACAAGGATAACAAGGGAGAAACAGGGGAAGAAGAGGAGGGAAGGGAGAAGGTTTTGTTTCACATGCAGGTGGCTGTAAAGTCAAGTCAAGTCAAGTTTATTTATGTAGCACATTTAAGAACAACAATAATTGACTGAAGTGCTGTACAAAAATACAATTCAAAACAACAAATAGGCCTTAGATACACAACAACAGCAAAAACAACAATAACAACAAAGCAAAACAAAAAAGCTTAATTTGTGTTAAAGGCCAATGCAAAAAAGTGAGACTTTAGTAGCGTTTTAAACTGATTAATAGACTGGGCAGTTCTCAGACTCAGGGGAAGACTCTTCCAGAGATTGGGAGCAGCCACAGCAAAGGCTCTGACATATATTGAGGTGCCAGCCCATGTAAAGATTTAAAAGCAAACAACAGAATTTTTAACTTGATTCTAAAAACCACAGGAAGCCAGTGAAGAGAGGCCAGAACAGGGTTAATGTGGTCATATCCCCTTTTCCCAGTAAGGAGACGTGCAGCAGCATTTTGTACCAGCTGCAGGCGACGGAGCAGACATTGGTCCACACCAAAATAGAGAGAATTGCAGTAATCTAAATGGGACCTAATAAACAAGTGAATGACTCTCTCAAAGTCCTTCGGAGGGAGATAAGGCTTTACTTTAGCTAGGAGTCGCAGCTGGAAGAAGCTTGTCTTGACGACTGAGCTTATTTGCTTGTCAAATTTAAAAACATTGTCAAAAATACCTCTGAGGTTTCCAACAAAAGGGCGGCTGTAGGAGGCAAGGGGACCAAGGACACTGTCGATGCCATCTAGTAGTTCAGATTTACCAAAAACAATTATCTCAGTTTTCTTATTGTTTAGTGTTAGGAAATTAAGTTCCAACCAGGTTTTAACATCTTTCAGACAATTTAACAATGCATTTGTGGAATCCTTATTTGATTTTAACAGCAGGTAGACTTGTAAGTCATCTGTGAAACAATGGAAAAAAATGTTGTGTTTTTCAAAAATGGAACCTAGGGGAAGCAAATATAAAGGGAAAATAATTGGAGCTAAAATAGGGCCTTGAGGGACACCACAGACTGGTGGGGCTGCAGCTGAGGAGTACTGGCCTAGGTGAACAGAGAAGGTTCTCTCTGCAAGATACGACTTCAACCATTTTAGGACATTTCCAGTAATACCAACACACAGTTCCAGGCGGGATAAAAGAATTTGGTGATCGACTGTGTCGAAGACAGCAGTCAAGTCTAAAAGTACGAGCGCAGCAGAGCTCCCCGAGTCAACAGTTAAGAGAAGATCATTAAAGATCTTTAAAAGTGCAGTTTCTGTGCTGTGGCGTGATTTAAACCCAGACTGAAACTTTTCTATTATGCCATTAAGATCCAGGTGTAGCTGCAATTGTTCTAAAACCACTTTTTCTAACACTTTAGAAAGGAAGGGAAGCTTAGAGATAGGCCTAAAGCTGGAAAGAACAGAGGGGTCAAGGTTGTTTTTTTCGATAAGGGGGTGAACTATAGCATGTTTAAAAGCAGTTGGAACTCAGCCTGAGGCAAGGCTGGTGTTTATTAATGTTAAAATGTAAGGGCCAACAGTGTTAGACACGTCTTTCAGTAATCTTGCAGGAATACTGTCTAAACGATATTGTGAAGGTCTCAATTTTGTAACCACCTGCGATAACTCAGAGAGTGACACTGGGTCAAACTGCTCAAAGACAGTAGGGCATACAAGAGACACAGCTGGATCTACGGTGGACAGAGGAGGTGAAGACCTGATGGCAGAGATTTTATCAATAAAAAACGCAAGAAATTGTTCACATAAAGTGAGTGATGGCACAACAACAGGAGAGTTACAGGGATTTATGAGATGGTTGAAAGTATCAAAGAGAACCTGGGGCCTATTGGACACAAGGTTAGAAATTAATTGTGTTTTCGCAGATTTAACGGATTTCTGATATTCAGTTAAACTGTCTCTTAAAATCCCAAGGGAGACATGAAGTTTATCCCTCTTCCATTTTCTCTCAGCATGCCTACATGTGTGTCTAAGAGTGTGAGTGTAATCATTTAGACACGGCTCAGCGACAAGTTTAGGGTGTCTGTCTTTGAAAGGTTCAATCAAGTCCAGGATATTAGTGGAGGTAGAATTAAAAAAAACGGACTATCTCCTCAGAAGATGCATTGTACAAGTCACTTATTAAAAGCATAGAGTCAGTAAAGGCAACGGAAAACTGTGACGCAGTCAAAGGATTCAGCGCGCGCAGGCAGCGCGCCGGGGCGCACGTTGAATCCTGAGTGCAAGGCAGAGTCACAGTGAACAACAATGGTCAATAGTCTGAGATCGGCATGTCACAAATCCTCTAATACACACATTTAAGCCATGATACAAGACAAGGTCCAGTGTATGACCCTTTTCATGCGTCGGGACAGTAACGGACTGTGTGAGGTTAAAAGAGTCAATGAAATTCAAGAAGTCTTTAACCAGCCGCCGGAAGTCACAACACATATGGATATTAAAATTGCCTATAATTAATAAGTGATCTGTGTTCAAGACAATTCCTGCCACAAAGTCATAGATAAAATCCTTATTAAACTTTGGGGGACGGTAGATCACAGCACATAGAACAGGAGGTTGAAAATGTATCTCAAAGAATTGCAGCTCAAAGCTAGAGAAGCTGTTGGACGGAGTTTGACGGCAGCTGAAGCTGGGTTTAAAAACTGATGCCAGCCCTCCACCTTTCCCAGTAATCCGCGGGGTGCTGATGAAGGAACAGTCAGGAGGAAGAAGTTCAGCAAATGCTGTAAACTCACCAGCGTGAAGCCAGGTCTCTGTCAGAAACATAAAATCCAAGTTCCTGGACGTGAAGAAATCATTTAGGAGGAATGTCTTATATGCTATTGATCTGGCATTGATAAGTGCCAATCGCAGAGTGAGCTCCACGGTGCCAGATGGAGAAGTCCTACAGGTCATTTTGATGGGCCACAGCAGACTAGGATCCACTCTGCATCTTCCTCCCCTCCTAATGTGCAGGCTAGATGTGCGGGTCGGATGGCAGGCGCTGTCAGTAATAGGGAATGTGTCCGTATAGGGAATGTGTCCTTTGAACGTAGTGTTGGGTGTGGCCTGTAGGGGGAGCTGCTTGGGGAGGCAGTGTTCTGATGTGCAGAGATGAGCAGAGTCGTGGAAGTAGACTCTGTAGAGGGGGTTTGCCTCGTAAACAGTCAATCATGTGGACCGTTGTGTGGAGCAGATTGTACGACATGCTGTATATTAACAGCTAGCACCGAGCTGCCCAAAATGGTCAGGTGTATTCCATCAGTGCTATAGAGAGAAGGGCGGTTCGAAAACAGATTGAAGTTATCGATAAAAGCAAAGTTATAAACTTTGCAAGTGGACTGGAGCCACGTATTGAGCTTGAGTCTGCTTAAACGCTCTGGGCGTTGGGACATGATTGGCAGGGGACCATTGATAAAAACAGACTTCCCGCAGCTTTTTAAGAAAGAGAAGAGGTCAAAAATCAAAATCCCGCTTTGTCAGCTCAGTTTGCCATGTCATTGCAACCTGGGTGGACTATCACCCGATGTATGGCAAAGGATCTTTACCAAAATTTACAAAATGACCTGTATCTCTTTTTGCTCCTCTCTCACTGTCTTGCCTCTCTCGAATTAGCTATGAACAAAAATTCAGTTCAGTTCCCTTAGACAGCCTTACTATTGAGTGACGGTCCTGACAAACCAAACATCCTCTGTTGTTTTATGGCTAGCCTGCCTGTCCATATGGAGTTTCACTTTGGAAGCATCACCGACACCGAACAGAATAAAAATATTCTAACACAAATGTTAAAGCTGTTATTACATTCACCATAATCTTCAAGATAAATATATTAACAGATTACAAGTTTCACATGTCTTTACACTGCATTATTAGTCCCTATCAGGTTTTTATTTTTATTATTATCATACAACATTCCATAACTGTATAAATGAAAAATAAATATCTTACTACTATATAATAGCAGGCCTGTCGGACAAGTTACTCAAGTTGGTCAGTGTGCATGTGCCAAGCAGCCTGCAGCTGTCATGGATAAAACCCACGGTCTTATACTCTAACAAAATACGAGAGGTCGAGAAGGACTAGGGTTGAATGATGAAGGCTTTACTGTCACTGCAGAGAGTAACAACATCACCTGAGTTTGTTTGCAAAGAACTGCCCCAACCCGGTGTCTGAGGTAACCCCAGCATCTGTGACTTCCTAGACCAATCACAGAGCTCTAAAATGAAATCAACGGGCCCTTCCATTAACCCTTTAACATTTATCTTCCCGCCCACATGCTCATATTACATTCTCATACATTCAACCATTACGTACAAAGAGTTACATATTAAACATTACAGTTATATGAAGTAACATATAATGCATTAGTTACATAGAGTGAGGTCTTTGATTAAAATCCATTCATCGGTCTGTTTATTAACCGGACCTTAAATCACCATGACTCACCACTTGTGTTTAAGAGATGAGCCCTGAGAAAGCAATATTAATTTAAACAGTGAAATATGCATTTGTAATAGTTAGCAAAGCCACATTATTTGTCGGTGGCCTATACAGTCATAATCCTATTAGTTAGCTCAACGTCTAACTTGAAGCCAACAGAATATACATTCTAAAGCCACAGACGAGAAACCATAGGAGGTCTTCTCCTCTCACCATCTTTGAGGGCCCACTTATACATAAATGAGGCTGCTGAGGGTTAATTTTTGTAACGCGTGAATGAGGGACACATGTAAATGTCCCTCAGAGTGCAGGCCCTTGTTGACCAAGGAAAGCCAGGTAATATCAATAGTGTTTGACATTTGGAACAATAGTTATCTTGTATGCTTTATACTTAAAGAGACGCTGTCTCTTATATAGCACAGAACGAAAACAGGTCAATAACACAGTATGGTGAATTATGTCTATAGAGTCCACCACAAGACTACACTTTTTTCTTGCTCAAATGTAATATTACTCTCCTTCTTGCACCTCCAGAAATGTCTTTACACTTAATATTAAGTTTGTTGATCAAACTTAATATTACTCTTCTCCTTGAGCCTCCTGAAATGTTTTGCGATATTGATATCCCCCTCCCCCCTGCGGACTATTTTAGTTGTTTTATTTTTCTTATCTTTTGTGTGTATGCTATGTGTGACTGTAGGCTACTGCTGCCTGTCTTGGCCAGGACACTTGAAGAGATGTTTAATCTCAATGATGATTATTATTTTCAAGTAACCAATTGTAGTTTACATGCATTTAAAAATGTCAATGCACTTTTCAGCCCTGAATAACAGTAAAAGCTAATGAATAATTGATTTGCATGCAAGGTATACTACACTTTTTAATGAAAAATTACCCCTGTTACCAATAAATTGACTCATTTTATAATGTAATCAAATGCCCACACACTAGCTGCTTTCAGACACACATATAAGTCCTGATATTCTCCTGCTGGGCTGTATGTGTGAACAACATATCCTGACATTCTTACCCTGAAAATCTCCTGAATAATACTACCCTTGAGGTAGTATTTTCTCCTTAGGAAATGTAAATTACCTTATATGTGAATGAGGAGTAGAATTGAGTGGCCCCTAAATGATAATCAGCCTGTTGCCTTTTGTTCGCTGAATGGTTAAAAAATATTTAAATGTTGGCACTGCTTTTAAGAGTCACTTGTGTCGAACGCTAAAAGATATGTCTTATCATAACCCTAAAAGTACACATCATACAATAAATTACAATAATTGAGCTCACAGCTTCACGTGTATAGAAAATGTTATTTTTATTATTATTACTGACAACAGTCAGCGGAACATTATAGGGTCCCGTCCTTCCACTCTCTGTTTTCTCAGTTAAACACAGAAATAAACTACATTTGTCCAAGTGCTAGTTAAATTTGAAATGAAGCAAAAAAATACGCTCTCTTTCTTCGATAACGCAGTTGTTCACGACGCCTTTCTTCTTCCTCATTTCTTCTATTTGTCTCCAATCTTTCATCGATCGATGCTTCAGATTTTTTGGATGAAACGGAATACATGAAGCATCATTTTTGCAGAGTTTACAGCCGGCCAATAGGGGATAGTATTCGATTAAAGACCGCTGACCGACTCAGTTAGGCGTCAGCCTTATAGTGTTTACCAGCACTACAGACGTTCCTGTTACAGAGGTTGGATATTAAGCTGTTAACATATTTCATGTAAGTCCATTATCATTCTTTATTACTATAGTTGTTGTTGTCAAGGTTGGTTAAGTTCCTGATGAAATAAATGTTAAACATGTGCATTTAGGATTTACTGGTTGTAGCTTATGTTGTTATTTTGTGTATTGCTGCAGGGCTTCTTCATCTTTGTCAGTAAATAAGTAATCTGACATCAAGGAGTGTATTTCTTCATGAAGAATCCATGGTTGTCATTGGATGTACCATTCCTTGCTGAGCTTTCGAGACCGGAGATGTGTCTGAAGCACTTGCTATTGCTCTGTTGTCAAATCACGGACTTGTCCACCGGAACCCGCTGGCCCAATGCCCGACTTCACATGGCGATAGACGATAGAGGAATTGGACGTGTTCATCTGTCACTGGGATGTCTTTTGCACCGGCTCAGGCATAGGAGCTGCCCACGCCCCTTTCCAGTTATTTCAGTGCGCTGGGCCTGAACTTGGAGACAGCATGTTGAATGCCAATCCCAACATAGCCTCCGGACCCCGGGTGGATCTGATCGCTGCCATGCGTTCACTAGCTGTCATTCCGGTTGTCAGATGTCCCACCGAGCTGCTTCAGTTGCACCAGGAACGTGATGAAGCATTCCGTGCCTTCACCACCAGGGTGCAGGGGAAGGCGGAGACATGCGCTGTAACGTGAGCGTTTGGCTGAACCCAAGTGCACAGACGGGCGAAGAGCGTGGAACAGTGTCAATCGTTTATTCGGATTCAGGATCGGCAGGCAGGATAGTCAGACAGGTGGGGATCAGGAGCAGGCAGGGTAGTCGGACAGGCGGGGATCAGGAACCGGCAGAATAGTCAGGCAGGCGGGGGTCAGGAGCAGGCAGGATAGTCAGACAGGCGGGGATCAGGAACCGGCAGAATAGTCAGACAGGCGGGGATCAGGAGCAGGCAGGATAGTCAGACAGGTGGGGGTCAGGAGCAGGCAGGATAGTCAGACAGGCGGGGATCAGGAACCGGCAGAATAGTCAGACAGGCGGGGATCAGAAGCAGGCAGGATAGTCAGACAGGCGAGGATCAGGAGCAGGCAGGATAGTCAGACAGGCGAGGATCAGAAATCATCCGTGATGTTCTATTCAACGGGTTTAAGACTCAGACATACGGCGCAAGGCACTGGGGATAGTCGACATTCTGACAAAACCAGTGAACGATGTAATTGCAGTCGTTGAAAAGAACGAAATGGCCCGCAATTCTCTCGTGTCCACTCTGTCAGCCATGTCGTCATTCCAGCGCCTAAAGAAACATCCACAGACAAGCCCTGCCCTGGCCCCAGCAGACAGGGCTAGGCAAGTCTCGTGCCTGGACTGTAAAAGCACCTTTAAGGTTTTCAGGGGGGGATCTCGCGGATGGAATACCAGGCCTCACCAGATTTGTATCAGCTGCTATAGGGCCTGCCGACAGAAGAGGCGACAACAGCCATCAACCAACAGTCAGCAGGCTGCCATGGAGTCAGTGCCAGATTTCATTGGTTCAACTCAGAGCACGCCCTCACCGACGCTGCGGGGGCCGTCGCCGCGCTCAGACGACACACAGCACTGTTAGTAATCCCACACCCATCAGGCTCGGGCACCACATTTTTTCCAGGGGTGAATTGAGGCGGGCCAAGCTAAGAGACCACCCCCGAGTCTTAATCACCATCTCGGTTGACAGGTCAGTAGGACCGCGAGACAACGGCAACCACCGACACATGTCGGCCGGTCAGGCATTGTGTTGAATCCAGATAAGTTCAATTTGCAGAGAGGAGGGTACATTTTGCTGGGTTCAGGGTGTCAGACGCTACCATAGAGTCACTCAACCCCGGACTCCACGACAGATATCAGAAGCTGGTTTGGCCTTGTCAACCAGGTGATGAACTACGCCCAGTTGCGCGACACTATGGCGCTATTCAAGCCGTTCCTCAGCCCACACTGCAAATTCTCATGGTCCCCTGAACTGGAGGAAGCCTTCCAACGTCCAAACAAGCCATAATTGGGGCCATCCGTGAGGGCATGGAGATCTACATGCGGAGGCGCACCTGCCTCTGCCCTGACTGGTCCAGGCATGGCATTGTCTACCTCCTGTTCCAACAACATTCTAGCTGCACTTTTGATCCTGGGTCGCCGGTTCACGGTTCCGGTTCACAGTTCCTGGTGGAGCAACGCTATAAGGCCATCGAAGGAGAGGCCCTGGCCATGGCCTGGGCCTGGAGCAGACACGATATTTCACACAAGGATGTGACAACCTCGTTGTAGTCACCGACCATAAGCTCCTTGTGAAGATCTTCGGCGACCGCATGCTAGATGAGGTAACAAACTCACGCCTGTTCAGACTCAAGCAGCATACCCTCCCATGGCACTTTGACATTGTGTACCTGCCTGGCAAGAGCAACCATGCCGCTGATGCAACTTCGAGACATCCTTCCCTCTCGGGCTCTGCAAACGGCCTCTCATTGGGATCGCCAAGCGTATCTGTTGCCGTAGAATCAGCACTTGGCTTCCATCCGGGACGATGCACTAGGATCCATCCAAGGACTAGGATCCATCTCATGGTCCCTTCTCGCACGAGAGACGGCAGCTCACGCGTGCCTTGATGTTAATGACCCTGTCCTAGCGAGTCTGTCACAAGTCTGTGATTTCATCTACGCGCAGGATGGCGTCCTCCTACAGCACGCCCGTGCCATTGTCTTCTGGCCCTTGATGACGAAGGACATCCAAGCCACCAGGTATGGATGTTTGGACTGTAACCGCAATTCTCCGTCACAAGCAGCCCCCCCCACCATCCTCACCACCGTCCACCCCATTCAAGGCGGTGTTTGCTGACTTCTGTGATTATGGAGGCCGCCACTGGTTGTCGGAGATCGACACTCGGGTTGGGTTTAGGTCCTATGCTCCACAGCAGGCACTGATCGAGGAGGCTTGGCTGGTTTAGTTCGCCACCTCTGCACGTTCTTTGCCACCTTTGGCGTGCCAGAGGAACTTTCGAGCGACGGTGGTCCAGAGTTCAAAGCTAGCCATGCAGAGGACTTCCTCCAATTATTGCACGTCAGACATCGCATATCCTTGGTCGGTTTTCCACAGTCGAATGGGAGGGCGGAGGTTGCAGTGAAGGATGCTAAGCGCATTCTTGTGTCCAACACTGGCCCGACCGGCGCTCTTGATCATGACCGCTTTATGCGTGCCATGTTACAGTTGCAGAACACACCTGACCCCGACTGCAACCTCTCACCAGTGCAGATTATATTTGGTCGTCCCCTTCGAGACTCATTTTCTTTCGTCAACAGACTAGAAAAGTTCTCGAACCCTCATATCCGGCCGCTCTGGCGCCAGGCATGGGCGGCTAAGGAGGATGCCCTTCAGACCCGGATGTCCCGCACCACTGAGTCTTTGAGGGCTCACTCAAAACCACTCCGCCCATTGGTATTTGGTGAGACAGTATTCCTCCAGAAACAGCAGGGCCCAAGTACACACAAGTGGGACAGGTCAGGGGTCGGGTTGGAGTCGCTGGGTCACTATCAGTATCGGGTTAAGGTTGATGGGTTGGGGCGTCTGACTTTGCGCAACCGGCGATTCCTTTGCGGCTACACTCCAGCCACCCCCTACGCCCGACAGCAGCCAGCTGCACTGTTGCCGCCACCCGCGACCCTGGACCGCCAGCCCCTCCCTGTCCACCCCAGGCCAGTGATGCCCCAGGGAATCGTTCCACAGGCAGAAGATGGACCCCGTCACACAGCATTTGACACCTCCCCGCCGGAGCCCCCTGGTGAGGCATCCACTGGTCTCGGGGCCCGAGATGTCCCCATTCCTACAGGCGTCAACCCGGATGCATCGCTTCCAGCCTCGCGGTCGCCACCGTCGCTGCCCCCTCTTGAACAGCCGTGCCGTGCAATTAGGCCACCAAGAAGCTACGAGCCCGAAACGGGCCATTGGATACAGGACTGAGTCCGTTAACCTTTTCCCATTCATAGCTTTCCGGACTGGGGGGGATGTTTACCGCCGGCCTCTAGGGGATAATATTTGATTAAGGACCGCTGAACGGCTCAGTTAGGAGTCGGCCTTATTATGTTTGTCAGCATTACAGACCTTCCTGTTACAGAGGTTGGATATTAAGCTGTTAACATAATCATGTAAGTCCATTATCATTCTTTATTACTAAAGATGTTGTTGTCAAGGTTGGCTAAGTTCCTGATGACATATATGTTAGACATGTGCATTTAGGAATTACTGATTGTAGCTTATGTTGTTATTTTATGTTATGCTGTAGGGCTTCTTCATCTTTGTCATTAAATAAGTAATCTGACATCGAGGAGTGTATTTCTTCGATTTTAGCAACATTTAAGATGATCGCGTTCTGCCCGTTCTGCCTCTATTTTGTCTATGGTCAAATCAAAACCAACAACAGTGACAGCAGCCACAGTTATCCTGCCTTTTTGCGAACTTAGACCCTATGTCATATACCGCCCCTTGCAAGCCCACCCCCCTAAACCCACATTGATTCTACTGATGTCTAAACGACATTGATGTCTGCATATAAAGCAGTATAAAGAAGTGTGAATCACCCTCAGGTTCGAATCTCCTGTTATATAAATGTAGCCAAAATAATATGTGAAAATGGCTTATAAGTATAAAATTATTATGCTTGCTTCATAACGTAAGGAGGAAATAATTATGCTTGCTTCATTACGTAATAGGTGAACCAAAATGTTAAATGTTGTAACATTATAGGCAAAATTATATTATATTATGCGCTCAGAAATTTGTTACATTATCATCTGGGGTTTCCACATTATTGCTATGGGTTTAATTACAACTAGAATTTAAGCGAGCACAACGCGCATGCGGAAACTCTAGTCTTACTAATGGGCCTGACAGACAGGAACATTATAGTCAAAAATGATATACATCTTAGAGCCAAAGATGCACTATCTCTGGCTCTCGGCCCTGGGGACCCAGCCTATATGGCAAAATCAAAGACAGGAGAAAAAAAGTAGAAAAAAACATTTAACTCAGCACTGAGGTTACCTGATACCACTTCACCACTTCCCATAAGACGCTGAACCTGTATGGAAGAAGTTCAGGCCAGAAATCTTCAGGCCTGAAGATCTGTATGTAGTTTGATTTTACAGGGCAACATCCTAATTTTGATAGACACATACTATGCATAGTCCTGTTTGAAACTGCTTTGATTTTTTCGGGCACATTTCAATGCATTTTAAAATGGTTCTGATTTTAAGTTTTAATGTGTATATGTTATTTATTTACTGTTTATCACAGAAGCCATGGTTCATCATGCAAAAAACGATACTGTGTAGTGATTCCACACTGTAACCATAGTTTAAAATGCAAACGTAATGCAGCATCAATAAACGTTTTTACACTGCCAAAAATGCCCGTCTTATGCATGCCTTTTTCCCGGCATGGTCCGCGCGTACACACATTGGCGGTTTCATTCTGATGTAAATGCAATAAGACGGCTCCGCGGTTCCAGGGGCGAGACTTAGGTAGAGGTGTTGCTGAGTTGTCTCTACAACAGAGAGAACGCAGCGATATCAACATGAGTAGTTCTAACTGGAGAGACAGTGAAATCCGCTAGCTGCTGATCATGTAAGAGAATGGGATGCAGTTGCATTTAACAAAGACGGGGAAAGATGGTGTTTTCTGTGAGAAAACACAGAGGAACTGTCCTTTTGTCGGTGGTCAACAAAATAAAGAATATGTTGGCGTTTTTGCATTTGTAAATAGTTAATGGGTTAGTAGCCTACACTCAGATGTATGCTCATTCTTAAATGCGGTTAAGGTTAGGGTTAGGGTTATAAAAAAATATTTATAGTATGGAAATTATTCTAAAGAGGTCTACTCTCCGTGCTTAGCCCAGCCTTCTCCAGTGAACCAAGAAAGTCCGCTTTGTGACGACTGGGGATTTTACCCCCTCAGTTTTACACAGGCAAGGCAGTGAAATTGCCGGGGGTGCCAAGCCGGTTCGGACCGGCTTGGCAGTGTAAAAATGCCTAATGTTATATTTTAGTGGACCGTTATAGCCCGGGAATGTCCCCGAACAGTTTGCTGGTAGTATGGCTGTGCCATTGTGGAGATTCCCAGCAGCCACTAAAGGCATGTCCCCTGCTCAGTTATCTCCCTTATGCTGAGGGCTACATTATTATGGCCTTCCCGAAAAAGGGCAGATGGAGCTACAAACACGGGGACCAGTTTTCCCCAAAAAACATTTTAAAAAAGATGAGGAGAAACATCGGACTTTAGAGATGCTTTGGAAAACTTTGGATTTCAGACATGAAAACAAAGGTTTCAAACCTTTGTTTGGGGAATGTTTAAATCAGGTTTTCCTCCCTGTCTGGTTGTAAATTCAATGTTAAATGGAATGAGATCTTAATAATCTTTTTGTTTCTGTACCATTTTTTCTTAACAAAACCATAGCCCACACATCCAATTAGTGTGAATGGAAACCTCTTTACAAGTGGGATTTTATAGTGTTACATTTTGGCTGCAGACTTTGTGGGTAACTGCACATCTAATTTTCACTGCTGACACAGGAGAAACGTTTTGGTTTTCTCCATTTATTAGTGATACCTATTTGGCTAATCATGAAATCATTCACCATAGAATGGAATTATATCTCAAGTTTAAAGGCACAATAATTAACATTGACACAGAGCGTTTAAAATGGGCCCTGCTGTCCAAATTCCTGATGGGATGTCAGGTTGAGGTTCCTGAACGAACACAAGCACAAGACATGCCCTCTGGGCTCTAGGCTATATACATCCTCAAAGGCAACTACGTTCACAACGAAAGCGAAGCAAATATTCGCCCGCCGATGCCGTCGTTTATGGATACATGATATCATCCGTTGCACACAGCTTTTGGCATTGATATTATATATTATATTATATTATAGTTCGCCTTGTAGCAAAATTGCCTAGTTGTGATTATTAGATGTGCAAGGTTACAGATCAATTCTAGCACTTGGTCAGATCATGTGCGACAGGATATCTCACAAAACTGGTTGTCATGACACCATTAGACAGTGGCATGAATAAATTCTCAGTGACATGTCACTCTTACGTAGATATCTTCAAATATAGTGTTACCAATTCGTCTTTACATGACAGCAATCAATAAATCAGATGCTAAAAAAAAAAGAAAATATCGGATATCCGTGGTTGTCACAAGAAATTTCATTAGCCAATCCAAACATTTCATTTTTTCAATCATTTTCCTATTTTGAAATAATAGGATGGCTTACCTGTCTGTCCATGTACCTACTCCGCTACCGTTGTGCACTCTGCCCATGCATTGATTTCTCATCTGGAGTCTTCCCCAAGGGCAGGCAGACCAGAGACCTATTGCTAAAGCTAGTGAGCTAGCCATGTATTTTGGAGTGGCTTTATAGGGAGGCCTGAGAGGTGGGATGTTTTGGTTGGATACATTCAAAATCTAGCTTTCTCTGATTTGTTCACCAAGTTGCCTACTATAGCCTTAACAAGGGGATAGCCAACATAAAATATATATATATATTTATATATATTTCATATATTATATATTGTTATATATAGATGAAATTAATTCAATCAGCCAAACGGTATGGCAGGTGGTATTATACCATCAACCACTGGTGGGATTTCCTAGGTCATGGAAAACACAACACAAAATCCTTAGCAAGACACAAGAGGTCCAAGGTCTTCCTGAAATATTATACTTTATTATGATCATACTTTTCTTGGAGTCAGTACAAAGTCCAATTTGCACTTAGTCTAATGCATTCTATGCAACATTTTCTCTGCAAAGGACAAACAAAACATTTTGAATATCTACTAAATGCCAACACGCACAAACAAACACGCACAAACAATGACATAGGCATGCACAGGCTGATACTTGCTTCCTTCTGACTACTAAAGGTTCACTTTGGATGTTTTGTTCTTTGTTGCACTCACCTATCAATACGTGAGTGCAATGAAAACTGTAAGATGGAGGCAGAGGCTAAACTGTATCCTCTGTGTTTCCCAGGGACAAAGGGTGTGGAAGACAACCCACTGTAGCCCACTTTCACCATCTCACACTCTCTCTGAACCCTACTGGGAATAAATGACACAGCTCATGGCTGAAAAGAGCAATGCATTGTGGATACAGCAGTTGCTATAACCAGAGATAAGATGTTTCAACCAACCATTTGGTTGAAGTGGGTAGACTAGCATTGTTCTATATAAATATATATACTGTAAATATACATATAAATATAAATACAGTATATATTATTTATGTTTATATATTCTTGATTTTTACTACACCACTGAAACATAAGCTAACAAATAATATACTCAAATACATTTTTATAGATATTTATATGTACACATATAGGTTAAATGATCATTCTGAATCCCTGGATAGCTGGAGAAATTATTTTATCTATTCAGGCAGCTGAATAAAACTCATACTGTTACGATTTTTACCATGTAATAGCCATTCCTACCATGCACTTCACATTTGCCTTTGTCTCACTCATGGTTTTAATAGTTTGGCCCAAAGGTTTTGTCCAGTGGGGAAGAATCAGAAGAAACATTTGTCTTCTATTTTTTGTCTTCAACCTGTACAGTTGAACACTCCATTAAATACTATGGACTCATTTTGGAGGGCAATCCCTCATATCTCCATCTTATGCCGTCACATGCGAGTTAGAGTGTGTGTGACTTTATGTGTCTAAATTACTGAAGGCAATTTCAATTACTCAGCCTAAGTCATGTTTATCTGCCACTGCATAGCATTGTGTCGAACCATGCTAGTCCATGGCAGTGTTTACACACTGCTACGTGTAGTAGTGCAATGTGAACCATATCAGCAGACACACCCCGCCTTATAAGTGCATACATGTTAAAAAATTACTGTTGTACTCTGTAGAGAGATTTTCTCCTTTTTTCTACTTACCCCTGAGATCAATAAATACCACGTTATTTCAACTCCAAGTCTTAAGCAGAAACCGTTAAACATACCAAGATTACTTTTGTCATGAAGTCAATGTGAAAAGTTTATGTATCACATTTCTAAAATATTTGTAGATATGTATAATGAAGCTTGAGTTATTCAAAGATTGCTATGGAAGACTGGAATTGTACCCATTCGAGGTTGAAGTAACATTTACACAGCATCAGACGTAAGTAGAAAATAATTCTTCAATTCACATAATTTTGATTTGATGATTTTGGACAGATCAGACCAACTTTCTGAACATAAGGAAAGTCTCACCGAAAGCACTTCCAAAACTTAATCATAGGAAAACAACTAGGACCCCCTAATTTTCCCTGACCAGGGGGGTATTCCATCAACCAAGCTAAAGGAAAAGCCGGGCTTATTTCGCTTAGCCTCGCTACTAAGCTAGAGTTGCGTTCCATCAACGTGACTTAAGGGAAACTCCGCTAAGTAACCATGGCAATTTATCCGACCAAATGAAACTGGTCGGTACCAGGCTAACTGTCAGGCCTACTTGAGCGGTGTTTCAGAGAAGTTCCATCTGTCGGAAACAAGTGTACCATCAGAAGGTTCTGCCAAGACTAGTCCTCACGATTTTGTCATAAATGTACATATATGAAGTAGGCCTACAAACAGCGTATATTTTCACTAAGGGTCTAAGATTAAATTTTGCAAATAAAATAATTAAATGACTTGCTATCTATTGTTATAGTGGATATTTTTTTAACACATTTTTATCTAATACTATGTATTCTGTCAAATTTGTGAACTAGCAGTTCAGGGAGTGGTCTAGTATTTGCCCTGAGGTTCGGGCGAAGTGAATTCGCGTCCTGAGTAGCCTACGTCCTTAAATATTTGGCGTTGGCTCATTTTTGTAATTTCCTTTATAACAGAGAAATTAGGCCTGACAATTGACTTTTTATATAATAAATATATCTTACAATATCCCCAGAACCAAAATATAACTTGCAAAAACCCATGGTAAAGTTAACGTTAATATTAATGTTATTGATAGTGAAATTGAGACGCTGCTGCATGGGAAATTGTCAGCCACATAAATTTCTTTCAGGTGAGGCAGGCAGCCGAGACCACCTCTGTTGAGATAAATACTATGGTTAGTCAATTTAGAATATTCAAAGAAATGGAAAATTAACGGCATGCAAAGTTTTTTGATTACTCCAGTAATCCTTCCTAAATTACTAATTAGGTGGGGATTGAACCCTGGACGACCGGCTGCAAGTCCAACACGTTACCTCGAGACTATCTCCCTGAATAAAAATATACAGACAATATTAAATGTAAATATGTGACGCTTAATACTACTTATTCATTCAGAAGATCTGCGATTTTATTGTCAGGCGGCCTCCCTGTTTTTATTAATGGTTACGGTATTCCCTTTTTGATTTATTATATGCTTGTACTCCTCATAGACCTCCACAAGCAGCTTTTGTTCGCCTCTGGAAAAGATCCCGCTCGGCCTTTTCGGACATTTGATCCATGATTCGACGTTCATGGTTCTGGGCTGGTTACATATCTCATGAGCGCGCGTAATCCACGATAACGTAAGCCTGGCTTGAACTAGCCTGAGCAAGGCGCGGCTGAACTGGGTTTCTGGAACGGCTTTAGCCTCAAGTGGAAGTTGGCTTTAGTTGTAACCGGGCTTAATCAACTAAGCGCCGCCTTCGTTAGCATCTTTGATGGAATACCCCTCAGGCCCATTTTGTGAGGCATAACAATACCAAAAATGTTCCAGACTTTTCCTATTACTAGAACATTACAACATTGCTTATTGATGTAATACCAACATTCCTTAAACCTAAAGAACCATAAAATATCAGATAATGTAGCTCAAACAAGGAAATCCTAATAATAGCTTGAGGATCAATGTTACTTGCAGACTTCGAGCATGTCCAATATCATCTGAATAATACAATGTTAATATTGGCATATTATTATTATTAATATTGTTTCTGTGTTCCGGAACTTCAGGAGAGGGATTGTCCTTTTCAGCACACCACCTTCGCACAATCAAGGCACCTTTAACACCCCTGGGGGTCAATGAGTTCTTCCAATAAGAAGAAAACCAACAATAACATGAAACACAAACCTGGATTACATTGGAAAAAAGGAACAAAATAAACAAATAGTTGATAGCTAAATCATTGTGGAATGTGGGGTAGAGAAAATAGTGAAGACCTCTCGTCTTTCACAAATAATTGTTAAATATTTAGTCTTTTGTTGTACTGGAAAATAAAGCACATTGAGCACCAACACATCAGTGTTGCCGTACATTTCACCCACACTGTGGTTGTACCCTGAAGCACCGCCATCGGTCGAACATCATGCGTTTGCATGCGTGCCAGACATGCATGTGCACGGTATGCGTGGTGCGGACGTGCACGTCAGTAGCCAACGTTAAGCTTGTTCTTGTTGAGCTCCCTCTCCAGGTTGCCTATGAGCGTGTCTATGCTCTCTTGAAGGTCCCGCAGATTGACCCTGTTGCTGAGCACGGGGCTGATGTCCTGGATCTTCACGTAGGCCTGGTACGCGTGCTTCTTTTGGAGGTGTGGTTGCAGAATGTGGATGCGCAACCTTTCCTCCTCCTCCTCCTTTTCCTGCTCCTCTACCCCCTGCTGCTGCCCCTTCTCCTCTTCCTCATGTTCCATCATGGCTATTTCTTCCTCCATCTTGGTCTCTAAGGGATGAGTGCATCCAGAACTGTCACTCTCAACCAGCACCTCCCCCTGCTCCTCTTCATTATCATCCTCCTCCACCTCCTCTTGGTCTGTTTCTTGTCTTTTCTCATCATCCTTCTCCTCCTCCACCACCACCTCTTTTCCCTTTTCCGACTCTTTTTCTGATCCATCCTCCCAATCATGTTGTCTAGCCTCTGGCTTCTCCTTCACCTCCTCCTCCACCTTCACCTCATAAACCTTATGTTCCTTCTCCTGCTGCTCCTCCTCCTCTACTCCTGCCTCGGAGGCCACGTCGTCATAGTCCGCCTCAACTCTGCCACTTGAGAGCATTGGTACTTCCGGCACTCCGAAATAGCTCTCACCACAGCAGCTCCAGTCGCCAGCGTAGCGGTTGCTGGGGCTGTCCAGGCGGCCCGGTTTGGGCCGCAGCATGCCCGCCATCTCCGCCTCATTCAGGTTCAGCACCTGGGGCCGCTCCTTCCTCCGCCGAAGTGGTGGAGGGGCCCCCAGGAGGTCAATCATCATGGCGGTGGTGGTACTGGTCAGAGACGAAGAGGCGTGAGGAGTCTGGGTGGAGTTCAAGGGCTGGCCCGGATAGATCACTATAGGAAGAACATAAAATGATGGGAATGATAAGGGGATGAGTATTGAAAATATTAAATATTAATATTGTCTTTCTATCGAAAGCTGCTCAGTTTCAGGTACAAAAAGGAAAAAAAGGTCCTTAGAAAGAGCCCATGGGCTTGTTGCTATGAATGCTGTTTGAGTAGTTTCATTGCTCTGCTTTCCCTTTCCAGACTATTAAATGGCATTGGTCCCAGTCAAACTTCAATGATTCAATCACTGCAATCATGCATTTCTATTGATTTAGTCAACATAGTAATTGTATTGGAAATTACATTCAAAAGGTGGACTCTGGGTCCGGGAATCGTTTAGCGTACTCTTAAGTCTTATACTTAACCTATTTTTCAAAGATGTAACTTGTGTTATCCAATTAGATTGGATGTCTTATGCTGACAGGTAACCGAGTAAAGTCATGTACAAAGTTAAAAGTTGAATTCTACACCATACAGATGAGAGAGACACACATGCTGAACTTACTGCAACAACCTCACTCTCTATAATGCTCTCTAACTAGTCAGCCAACGCTTCCACACAAGAAGAACAGTTACCTGTCTCTCTCTTTCTCTCTGTTTGTCATTTCACTGTCCTATGTGTCTCCACAGCACTAGCTTACTAAATTGGAAAGGAACAAGAGGCATTGATACGGTTGATGGGTGTAGTTAAAATAGAAGGAAAAACACAGAAAATCTGTGAAATAATATAAAAGTGGAAAATCATTACTTCTGCTCATCTAAATCATATTACAAAAAGCCTGGGGAGACCATTTGGTTGGCAAGACACAGATTAATTAATTTTCACATTCAATTCTATGCAATGGTCGGCTTTGCTAGTTCGATCCCCAGCTCCTCCTAGCTGAGTGTTGATGTGTCCCTGAGCAAGACACTTAACCCTAACTAATCCTGACGAGCTGGCTGTCGCCTTGCATGTTTGAGTCTGCTGTCGGTGTGTCAATGTGTATATTTACCGCTGTAAGTCGCTTTGGATAAAAGCGTCTGCTAAATGCCCTAATTGTAATTGTAACTCAAACACTGTGAACAATGAACCAAGTTATACCTAACCTGTTCTCTTTCACAAGCACCGACCGACCGACCGACCGACCGACCGACCGACCGACACCGCACACATTTTTCATGCATGAGACCAGATATATCCAGATATTCAGCAAATACCAAAAGAGCACTGGCCTATAAGAATACAGACACACAAATCCAAAAATAACAAAAACATACCACTGTCACAACCTGTGCACATGTTCAAAGTCACCAGATGGCAATACCAAGTGAGGAAAAGTGGGATCCCAAAAGTCCTATCATACAGCAAATAAATGAGATGATGATGTTGGTGGGAGGCGGGGATGAGAAGAGGCAGAAATGAGACAGAATGTGTTTCCTTCACGCTGGGCGAGATAGGCTGGCAGAGGCACACAGCGGTTTGGCCTGCTAAGGTTCACATTTCTCCCAACAGCATTAGGTCATTAAGCTAGTGGCCGGCATCACGAGAGAGCAGAGTGGAGGCACCTCTTTATGTGATTAGGTAAATATTCCAGGACAAGCTGGATACAACCTGTGTATTAAATATCTTACTCATTTGAATTGTATTTTCCTATTTGTAGAAGATTTCTTATATTTATTCTATTGCCATCCAATGTTTGGCCTTTTGCTCCCTACAATAACAGGGGCTACAAATATGAAATCCCTCTGCAAGGGCTTTGTTTGTATTTGTTAAGATTGTAGCATTGGAGGAAGTGGTGGAGAGTGGAGGCCAGACTAGGTGATTGCTCTTACTGTAGCTTTGTTGATCCAACATAGACAGTGAGGTTACACCTTCTCTATGATTTTCTCAATGGATTTGAATATTCATAAATCCATACCATTAGAATAGACCACAGTCTATCCAATATCTGGATGGACTGTGTCCGCCCATTTAAAACACAGACATATTGTTTTTATTTTCAGATAATTATATATTGAAGACTCCTTCGATGTCTTGGTTCAGAGTCTACAGTATTTGTTCTCTGATTATGTAGAGGAGAGGCATTTTCTGCCATTACAGCTAATCAACCGCTAATCCAACAGGGGGCGGGGGGCAGTGTTGTGCCTGAACGCGTTCATTGAACAATAGTTCATGAACTCGTTCATATTTTGGGCGAACGTGAACTGAACGTATTGTATTACTGTCTGATGAACGTTACTGTGAACTCATTCATTCTGGTGTCTGTGAACGGCACCCTCACTTGGTTTAACTTCGTTCAATATGGGGGTTATTTGTTTACCAACACGGCGGATGCGCGCGCAGATCGCCATGTTGTTTGACCGGTTGCCATGGTAATCTCTGTGTGGTTAATTTGCGGTGTTGCCAGCTTACTGTTACATTGAACTGTAATCAGAAAAGGCGGTTATATGCTATAGACCCTATAGTATCTGTCGTATAAAGGCTGGGACGAATTTCAAATTATAAATATGTATTTATAATTTTATTATTTTGAAAGTATAGACCGGCGCGATTCCCATTGAAATGAATGGCGCGGTGATTATTCTTCAAAACGAGAGCTGTTAAATTGTGGAAAATGAATTAAACTGTAATCAGACAACGCGGTTATATGCTATAGACCCTAGAGCAGAGGTCCCAAATACGTAGATTGGGGGTAGATCGCGTGACGTAAAAAAAAACAAACAACGTATAACGTTTAAACAAAAAAGAATTGCATCCCTATGGCATTTACCACTGGATTGATGAAAATTGTCTGTTTGACTTTGACAAACTTTTCCAAGACTCTCAAGACTGCTATCCATTTAGGGAAGATGTTGAGGTTGATTTACTCAATCACAAAAAATTGTAGCACTGTTTCACCTAAACACGTCTGCAGTGGAGGAAGAGATTTTGATAGTACAAACTGATATTGAGCTTAAATCCAGGGCTCATGGACAATTTTGGAACTTACTCACAAAGGAAAGTATCCAAACATGAGGAAATGTGCTACCTCCTTGACTGCATTATTTGGCTCTACTCTATTAAGTGCAAATACCATTCCATCATGACTGATTGTCATTTGGAAGCCTGCTTGAAACTAACTACCAGCCGCCACCGTGTTGGCGTTTTGCCATGTACAGTAGGTAGATCATTTTGACCTGCTCATTTTTAAAGTAGCTTGCACGCCAAAAAAGTGTGGGCCCCCCTGCCAAACGAATTACGAATTATAAATATGTACAATCCATAACGTTAGCTCTCTGGCTCATAGTTCAGCGGACTAGAATACCTCATAGAATCATTGCTTGTTGGCCGGAAACGGAAAGGGGGGCTGTTCACGTTTGGTTGTAGTCTTTTCGCTCGGTTCTCCGTCTCATCAGTAGGGCTAGAACCGAGCGAAAAGACTACAACCAAACGTGAACACCCCCCTTTTCCGTTTTCGGCCAACGAGCAATGAGTCTTCCAAAATAAATCAATGGGATTTACGAAATGCGCTAAATGTGCAATAAAACACGATAGAAACTGTATTTCGCTACGATACTTGATTCAACCACTCTATTTCATCCTAGACAAACCACAAAGGGGGCTCAATGTTCAAAATACCGGAAAAAACAAATAGCTCACAGCAACATATTGAAAAAAAGAACTATGAACTAGTTCATTTTTTGGAACTGTGAACTTCGTTCAAAATTTTTAATTATGAACGTTTAACTGAACTAGTTCATTTTAAAATTTGTGAACTGAACTTTGAACTAGTTCACGTAGAAAGTGAACTTTCCCAACACTGGCGGGGGGCTTAAAGCCTGTGTTGCAGGTTAACCACCACTGTCGATTAATGGGTACATAAAGCACTCAATATATGTATATCACTTTAAAAATGTCTCCAAAATGGTGTAAAAGTCAAGTTCTTGTTATTTTTGGTAGTAACGGGTGTTTTCTAACGCAACTCTGCGATGATGTCACATTGGGGAGATGTGGTGGAAGGTGGCCTCAGCAAAGTACTAGAAGTATGGCGTCTTAGAGGTGGCAACAACCACAAATAACATGTTTGATGGCCCATAGGCGTATAACTTTAAACCTGTAAGACGTGAGAGGGCGAATGAGGAATTGCCGAGAGCTGATGGCCGTCAAAGACAATTAAATGCATGGTCAGAGGGGAATGAGTGGAGAGTTGCTATCATTTAGCAACGCAGCAAAGAGCACTGGAGCTAGTCTATGAACAGCAGTGCATACAATAACGTCCCTTTTTTTTTTTACTGTCAGTGAATAGCACCGAGTAAAAGCCAACGCTTTCTTTATATCTAGTGACAGTGATTATGTCGTTAGTTCATTCAGATAAGTACCGGTAAATTTAGTCAGAAGATCTAGAAATAGAAGGCATATTGCTAGCTATGGGCTAACTTGCCAGTCCCACTTGTCAATCCCCCCCCCCTGATAATCCCTAATTAAATCTTTCCCCTGACGTTGTAAACACATTTCCGATTATTTATCCCATGTTTTGATGGTAGCCTACTCCAACATCTTTGCCTAGTGTTTATTTCTAAGCTTTTACCCAGTGTCTGAAATACCCGGGGGGGGGGGGGGGGGGGGGGGGGGGTCCCCATCTCGCGATTGTTACGCAATACCGATCTATATCGATATACGCAGTAGGCCTATAACATCACATTATTTCATTCATGCAAGCCAAGACAATCAGTCTATAGCCTACATGAAAACCCACACACGAACACACTTAACAATTTTGATAATCCGATATGCTATAGTATTCATAAAGCAACACTGACATAGGAGGCTGCATTGACTAAAGTTGTTTGGATGCACGTTGTTTTATAACAAGGAGACGGAAAGTTGTGCATTACAATGCAAACACGACAATGATTGGCACCAATCTGGCACACTTAGAAGAGGCATTTATCAACTGAATAAATGCCAGGTATAGCCTATCGGACAAGCAATCACTGCACTTGCAAACAAGTGCCTGCAGTATGACCGATAATGGTGTGACATTATTTAACCATCCATCTACAAGAAAAACGATCAGACAGATACATCATTGAACACAAAGAAAAAGCACATTCGAAGCACACTGCTTCACTAAGACCACAACCAACCGCAGGGCCTTCATAACCATGCAGTATGCCAAAGCCGGAAAGGACACACGCACAGTCGCACACACTCATCTTATGCAAAACAAATCAGTTCTATCATCAACATTCAGTCTAGAGCCCGATCGATAAAGGATTTTTAAGGCCGATACCAATACAAATATTTGGTGATTTAAAAATCTGATATTCTGATATATCCGCCGATATATATTTAAAAAAGAAATTCCAGAAACGCGTAACAAAACATAAACAGATTTCCCTAACATTGGTTATTTGTAGTTATTTAGATGTCCTCACTGAGGTAATGCAGTTTAAAAATAAACTTTATTTTATTGTTTTATTGTCACAACAGAAAAGTCAAAATCAAAATTTATTAAAGTTCTGATGAATGTAAAATGAAATTAAATTTAATTTTACAAAATGAAAATTTATAAAAATACAAACTTAAGATATGAAACTCAAAGTCCTTTGAACAAAAACACAATAACGAAAAAATAAAAAATATATTTTTTTAAATATTAATTAATCGGCCGATACCGATAGTTTGGAAAATGCCTAATATCGGCCGATAATATCGGCCCGCCGAAATATCGGTCGGGCTCTCATTCAGTCACTGCAACCCTGCATCACAGACTTTAATTGCTGGTCTCTGAATGGTTTGGGTCGGCTGCTGCTCGTCATGATGGAGAAGAGCTTTGTGGGGAGTTTCATCTCCAAACAGATGGTACGGCCAATCTGTTACGTCTATCTGCACTGCCCATTGGTGGTGGCTACCCTCAGGGATCAAAGCATAAAGCCTGACCCCATGGTTGAACTACTTTATTGAGATAAAACCTCTGAGAGATTCTGTGCATTAGAAAAGGCCTATCATGGAGAAGGGAGTGGCGTAGGATATACATCGCTGTTTTTGAGACGGAGCCAGATCAACTCTTCTTGAATGTATGCCTGTTTGGTGGATTTAGGGAATGTATGTACGAACTACTTTCAGTCAATACTGCAGCAAACACGTTTTGCTCATTTCCTGTCATTCTTAAATGTTCAAACGTGAACTCATGCATAAACTAGCTAACAAAAGAAACAGAGAAAGTAACACACACATGTACATATACACCTATTCAAGGACAACATGTGGAACTGCATGTTAACATGCCTGTGGTCAGCGCAGATGTCTCACCTGGCCAAAGCTGCAGCAGGTAGTGGAGGACCTCGATGTGTTTCTTGAAGTGCAGGGCACTGGCCAGCTCCTCTGAGTCTATGAAGACCCGGTTGGTGTGGCAGGAGGCCTCCTGCCGCTGGCTGAGAAGCACAGGGCCGAAGCACACGGCCAAGTTCTGACACGTCATCTTGTTAACCTCCTGGTGAGACGCCACCAGCTTCAGATGGTCGAGAAGCTTCCGGAGCGTCACCTGAGGAAGCCATGGGCAATGAGCGCGCACACACGCGCACACACACACACACACACACACACACACACACACTTCCTTGAAACAATGCTAGTTCTTGTCGGTGATGCTAATGATAACAATTGAGATATAAACTGTAACAGCAAACAATGGTTAGCTTAGCTTAGGTCAATTGGAGACGGAAACTATGTATACTCATCATATATAAATCGCATGCATATGGTGTAATCCATTTGTTTTGTACGCCGGTACGTGCAAGTCGTAAGTTGTAAATCTCCCAGCCTTGTTGCGCCCCCTTTTGGTTGGTCCCACTTGCTATTCAGAAAGTAGAGCAAGTTCAGTGAGGCCTACAGCAAAAATAGCTGCGCCATTTATATTTTCTTTGTATTTGTATCACGTTGGTCATTTTAAGGTTGATTTTAAATGCTCTTACACACTTATATTGCTACTTTATGCGGTTCAACAATTTATGCATTGCATGGCCTTGGTATGCGTGCAATACAACGAAAGTTGTGTTGTTTGTTCTCCAGCTGGTTTGCTAAAGAGGCTAAAGTAGCTATCAATAACAATGACTAGCCAATGAGAAACGGGAAAGCTACCATGACCAAAAAGGAACGTGCCTCCTCAATTGCCGCAAGCAAGCAGGGATATTTTCAACTTACGACTTCAGGGCTCTCAAGTGTTGAACTGAGTTCAGAGTGAGATTTTGTCGGCGATGTGTCCACAGACATGGTGACTAATGTATGATAGTAAGCATTATTGGCCCTTAACACTAATATTCAGAAACAACACTGCCTCAAAAGCCTATTGGCTTAAGCAACACATAAGCAACACTTAAGAGGCATATACTTTTCCCTGAACTTTTAAACGTTGCAAACGTGCAAAAACATATTTATGTATTTATGTGGCATTCAGTCCAATGCTTAAAATATATCTGTGGCATTCAGTAGGCCAATGCTGTGGTAAAGTGTGTAAAGTATGACCAAGTGTTTCTTTCTGTTCAATAGATAGAACTTCCTCAATCCCCTGTAGGAGAAATTTATAAATTTTTGTCCCTGTAAAACAATAATGGTAAAAAATATATACAAAACATGACGGTAACTAAGTAAGTCAAACCGTCCAATCTGAAGGCTCTACTTAACCACTCCCCCTACTCACTTCTACCAATGCAAAGCGAACAGAACTGAGTTGGGGAGGGTGTAGCCTAACTAGTTTGTGAACGACCCAGAGAAACGCAACGCAAATTCAATGTGAACATGTATGAGGCTTTGATAAAATCCCGGACGGTTTTGAAATTCCGCCACACATTTTTTTTAAAGTGTCTCAAAAAGAGGGCATGTCCGGGCAAAAGAGGGTGTCTGGTTAACCTAAGTACTGGAAACCCATTTGATTCCTACTTGTTCCACTGTTAAATAGCGGCCCAAATTGGTGAGCGCTATCCTGGTAATTTCTCTGCGTGAGAAATACGAAGTGTGGCGTGTGAGCGTGTGCATGGGTTGAATTGCATGTGTCTCACGCCGAATGCGTGAAACTTGAGAGCCCTGCGACTTTGACGAACCCACGTACCATACAAATGGATTACACCATGAGTACCCATATTACGTGTGCTAACAAACAGAGGCTTAGAGCTAATAACACTGATGCTAGCAGCTACAAAACTATGGCAGACCTAGCAAGCAAATTTGATAGGCTCTCATTTTACCTTGTCACAGCATTTATATCGGAACCCGAAAGCACACACTATACTATGTTTTCTGTTCACTCACCCTTTCCACCTCCGGCAGCTTCTCCAGCAGGCTGACTGTATGTTGGGTGTCAGCGGCGTCGTTCTCACAGCCCGAGGCTCCGATGCGCAGCGGCCTCTGTACCATGGTCTCCAGCACGGCCTCGTACAGTTGCTTGGTGATTAGAGGGTAGGGCAGCTCCCGCAGGTAGTCCTTCAGCACCCCTAGACACGCAGAATGGGTGAGAAAAGCTGCTGTGTAAATGAGCCCTGACACACCAATAGCTTCATGAACCTGTTGAATGGGATCTCTCTGGTTTTACATGGAACCTTTGATAATTAACTCCCTCCTACTTTTTCAAATTTTTACCCTGACCTTTGGCAAATACCAAGACTGAAAATATTGAACCTTTTTCATATTTCAACGTTTTGATACTCCTAATTCTGTCAGATGCTTACCCAGGGCACTATCGTCTCCTTTTACATAAATATATGCGTGTGAATTTAGGCAATGATATAATACCTGAGTCAAGATGGCTAGAATAGGAGTCTGAAGTGTAATTCAATTTGTGGGTCTGTAATGACATACAAATAAATAATATAGCTACTGAACAGCCAATCAAAAAATAGTATTGTTGTATCCGGGTAAGATTTAGATATTCCTGCTACAACAACGTTACATTGAGATTCCAATTATATCTAAAAAAATAATTGCCGTCGATAATTAATTGATTAGTTAAGGCGATAATAGTGAACTTGCCCAGAACTAATATATATATATATATATATATATATATATATATATATATACATACAGTGGGGCAAAAAAGTATTTAGTCAGCCACCAATTGTGCAAGTTCTCCCACTTAAAAAGACGAGAGAGGCCTGTAATTTTCATCATAGGTAAACCTCAGCTATGAGAGACAAAATGAAAAAAAAATCCAGAAAATCACGTTGTCTGATTTTTTAAGAATTTATTTGCAAATTATGGTGGAAAATAAGTATTTGGTCACCTACAAACCAGCAAGATTTCTGGCTGTCACAGACCTGTAACTTCTTCTTTAAGAGGCTCCTCTGTCCTCCACTCGTTTCCTGTATTAATGGCACCTGTTTGAACTCCTTATTAGTATAAAAGACACCTGTCCACAACCTCAAACAGTCACACTCCAAACTCCACTATGGCCAAGACCAAAGAGCTTTCAAAGGACACCAGAAACACAATTGTAGACCTGCAACAGGCTGGAATGTCTGAATCTGCAATAGGTAAGCAGCTTGGTGTGAAGAAATCAACTGTGGGAGCAATTATTAGGAAATGGAATACATACAAGACCACTGATAATCTCCCTCGATCTGAGGCTCCACGCAAGATCTCACCCTGTGGGGTCAAAATTATCACAAGAACGGTGAACAAAAATCCCAGAACCACACGGGGGGACCTAGTGAATGACCTCCAGAGAGCTGGGACCAAAGTAACAAAGGCTACCATCACTAACACACTACGCCGCCAGGGACTCAAATCCTGCAGTGCCAGACGTGTCCCCCTGCTAAAGCCAGTGCATGTCCGGGCCCGTTTGAAGTTTGCTAGAGAGCATTTGGATGATCCAGAACAGGATTGGGAGAATGTCATATGGTCAGATGAAACCAAAATAGAACTTTTTGGTAAAAACTCAACTCGTCGTGTTTGGAGGAGAAAGAATGCTGAGTAGCATCCAAAGAACACCATACCTACAGTGAAGCATGGGGGTGGAAACATCATGCTTTGGGGCTGTTTTTCTGCCAAGGGACCAGGACGTCTGATCCGTGTGACGGAAAGAATGAATGGGGCCATGTATCGTGAGATTTTGAGTGAAAACCTCCTTCCATCAGCAAGGGCACTGAAGATGAAACGTGGCTGGGTCTTTCAGCATGACAATGACCCCAAACACACTGCCCGGGCAACGAAGGAGTGGCTTCGTAAGAAGCATTTCAAGGTCCTGGAGTGGCCTAGCCAGTCTCCAGATCTCAACCCCATAGAAAATCTTTGGAGGGAGTTGAAAGTCCGTGTTGCCCAGCGAAGGCCCAAAAACATCACTGCTCTAGAGGAGATCTGCATGGAGGAATGGGCCAAAATACCAGCAGCAGTGTGTGAAAACCTTGTAAAGACTTACAGAAAACGTTTGACCTCTGTCATTGCCAACAAAGGGCATGTAACAAAGTATTGAGATTACCTTTTGTTATTGACCAAATACTTATTTTCCACCATAATTTGCAAATAAATTCTTTAAAAATCAGACAATGTGATTTTCTAGATTTTTTTTTTTTCATTTTGTCTCTCATAGCTGAGGTATACCTATGATGAAAATTACAGGCCTCTCTCATCTTTTTAAGTGGGAGAACTTGCACAATTGGTGGCTGACTAAATACTTTTTTGCCCCACTGTATATATATATATATAAAAACGTATTATCGCGTTAACTAATTAATAAATCATCGTCGACAATTATCTTGCATTAACGCAGTTATTATTTATTTTCTTATTGTAAAAGTCTGTTGCTCACTTGCTTTTATTTTGTAAAAGTCCATCCAAGTTCATATGGCAGTACATTTACAATAAAAGTGAGCTATACACGACTTTTGAATTCATTATTGGATTTTGCGCATAACAATGGTTTAATCGTGATTAATCACAGGAACTTTTAAACGTTGCCCAGCCCTAATATATATGTGTGTGTGCTAATGCATGTTTGTGCTAATGCATGTGTGTGCGTGCTCTTATGCATGTGTGTGCGATGTGTTTGAGTATGTGGACACGTGTGCACATGTTTCGGTGTGTGTATGTTTCAGAGCACTGCGGACAACAGCCATGGGGCGAAGATACTACCTATGAATTTATACTGTCTGGTCTCAAATTAATCTCAATAGAAAAAACACTGGGGTGTCTTTTTTAAGTGCTATTAAAAATTAAGAATAAAGAGAAGAGTCAGAGGAGGAGTGATAATAATACAACGCTCTCAAGTCTCACGAATTGGTCATAAGACACACGCATTTTTAACCCATTCACACGCTCACACGCCACACTTTGTTATATAAGGATAACACCCACACAAGTTGCGCCGCTATTTTAGTGGAACAGGTAGGAATCAAGTTGGTTCCCCGTACAGTTTAGAGATGCCTGCCACGCACCAGCTAATCGTATAACAATAATATAGCTACCGAACAGCCAATCAAAAAATAGCATGGCTGTATCCGGGTAAGATTAAGATATTCCTGCTACAACATTACATTCAGATTCTAACGACAACATTGCGCATTGATTCACGTGCTCGCTGAAGTAGCTACAGAAGAGGACAGCTAACATTGGTTCACATCTCGCTGAAGTAGCTACAGACTGATTGATGTGGGAGGAGACCATATCCTAAGAGTACAGTAAGTTATCTCATCATTTGATTTCTGTTTCTGGGGACTATTGTGTCCAGGCAGCTGGTAATCAGTATTGTTAGCAAACTGTTTGACCAGAGTCTGTGAACTAGTCTATCTAGCCAGTTGAATCCCTGCTTATTTAAGCAGCTATACTGACACTTTTTTTAGTCCTAGTTCAGGACCCATTATTCACAAGCTTTTCTCTTAGGCCAAAGATGTCAGGGAAGAGGCAAATGGGCATTCTTTCATGCTTCGCTCTGAAGGATCAGCTCCCTAAAAAGGTGGCCAGGTCAGAGGCAGTAGATGGGGCAGGCATGTGGAAGGCAAGGGACATCGAGCCAAAGAACAGACTCTAAACTCAGCAGTCAGCAGTGTTGCACAGTTCTACACGCCAGCAACTTCTGTTGGAGGCATGAGTGTACAAGAGGCCAAGGTACATAGCACAGGAAAACGAAAAGGCTGGTGGCAATGTTTGATGAATTGCATTGTCCTTCAAATATTGGTTATATTACCATGAAAACGTATCTAATGTTTGTGAGTATTATATCAATTGTTTATATTGCAGAACTGGAGAGATGAGGTGAGGGTTGCAGTTGCAATGGTGCAGCACAATTTTCCATTTGCCGTTGCTGACCATTTCAGCCCCTTGTACAAAAAATGTTTTAGAGACTTCCCCAAGGATCAGAGCTTTAAGAGCACAAGCACCTAAACAACGTGCATCATAAATGACGCAGTGGCACCACATTTCAATTATGTACTGGTGAGGAAGATGAGAGAGAATCCGTTCACATTTGTCAAAGATGGCTCAAATGATACTGATATGATACTGAGTGATTTATATGTTTGTATGTATGTTTTTTCGTATTTTTTTTTACAGGTCTAGAGTAGGTGAATCCCCTCACAGTGAGAATATTTGACACCAACAAAGTTGTGCACAGATTCCTTGATATGTGCACCACCATTGGACGGAGCTGTGGCATTGCTGAGGTGATTTATAAAAATGAAAATGACACCTTGCAGGAAAGTAACATCCCTTGGAGAAATTGGGTTGGTCTCTCAATTTCTAACGCTCCTGAGAATACAGGCGCCAACATTTCAATTGCAGCAAGAAAATGGCAGCATTTACATAAATGGACGCCCCTGTCATATTATCCACAATACTGCCAAACATGCAGGGCAGAAGTTTTGGAAGTAAGCTCAAACATGTGCATTTTATATTACCAATCTATTAAGCCTAATGCCAAATAAAACAGTTTGCTGTATAGTGTTGTAATAAATCTTTGAATTCATGTATTGCAGATATCTGGATTTGATCAAGAGGGTCTGACTGTGGATGTTGGGAACTGATTTAAGGGAAGCACCAACCGTAAAAGTTACCTGGCAGGTTTATGATTCAACCAGCTCTACTGTTAGACAACAAAATGCAGACATTTTTAATTTGTTTGCTATTGGTGATATTTATATTATTTATTGATTTTCTCTCCAGACTTTTGTGATTTCCATGGGAGCGAGGTCATGGAAATGCTTCTGCACATTTCAGTGTGATGGTTAAGCATGGAGATGTGCGTTACACAAATTCTGCGGCAGTATGTGCCACTTATTACTATTATGACTATTTCAAGTCTTTAAGTATGTTGCTTATTTCATTGACAGTAGTACAGGTGCATTAAACCAGACTAAATATGTACTTTAAAGCATAACCTGTTTTTATTTACAGATTAGAAACAACCAAGGTTTAGAAGGCTGGTGGACGCATTTTCCAACCCCCCGACTGTCCACCTCCTCTTCTTTCATGCAACATTGCCAATGTTCACCACTCTGAACCTTCTCCTCCAGCGAGAAAGGTCTTCCATCTTCCAGCTCCATGGAGAGGTCAAATGCAAGGGTTGAGGTATCCTGCTGCGAAGTATGTCTGATTATCTTAATTGGCTGATATGTACTTTTTCAAGTAGTATATGGAAATCTTTTATGAACTACAATTTCAGATGACGAAGTTCATCATGAAACTGGGTTGCGAGGTTCATGAAGCCGTCAGCACTACAGGGCTGACAAGTCCATGACATCCTCTACAACAGGGGTGGGCAACAGTTTTAGTCCGAGGGCCACAGTTACTTTGGCAAAGTAAGCGGAGAGCCACACTTTGGACAACGGCAATTAAACATAGTTATATGTTTAAATGGTAAAATTAGGCTACTTTACAGTTGCCTCGACTTTCCCAGCCTATGTCAAGGCCTGATATTTATTTTTTGCTAGGCCTATTTGACCTTGGCTATTCTAAGATTACAATAACTGGATTTACTTTCAAGGATTCATTTACTACACTACCCCTGCATATTGTTCAACTGTCATTCATACGAGCTGTAGCTCTTCAAGATAGATAACTATTAACAAAACTGCAAATGTATATGTGCAGGTTACATTAACGTACAGGGACCTATTTTAACGGTCTGAAACACAAGTGAGAAGCGCCAAACGCAAGTAGCTTTGTGGGCGGTTCTTTGGCGATGTTGCTATTTTACCAGCGGATAAATGAATTTCGGCAAAGAAAACTTAACACACATATGATATGCGGTAACTGTAGTTCTATTTAATGATAAACGCAATGCATTAACAAACATAGTTTCTTACCAGTATTGTATGCATTATCGTTATCGACTTGTGTTCCTTATATGCATGTGTCCCCCCGTTAATATACATTGCCATGGAATGTATTATGCGTTACGTGTTTAGTTTGTGTGTTTAAACAGATGGATGCACACACGCGCGGCCGCATTCATTAATTCTTTGACACATACACACACACACACACGCTCGCCCGCATTCATTCGTTCTCTTTAACACTCACTTCGTGGTAAAACAATGTTTTCTCACGATCAAATACTCATCAATCCTAAAAATTATGGGCTTGTACACGATGCCTGTGTCAAGAAAATATGTGTTTGCTGTACGGTGTTTGCAGATGCATTGATTTAAAAGTACAACTTATTACCGCTGCATCAGCTGTTCTTTCCCAAATAATTTACCAAGAATGTGTGGCTAGGTAGATGAGAGAAGCAAAGTGCATGCGTGAGGTGCACAAGCAACATTATGCATGCGCCCTTAAAATAGCATCTGAACAACGTGCCACTGACTTTAAACCATGTATTTCCTGGTTTGTGGCGGAATTGTTTTCTGAAACTGCAAAATAGCACCAGGGACCGTTTGCGCCAGAACACGCCTCCTCCTTTCGCCGAACCACACCTTGGGGCGCAAGTTCATTCCCTTATTTACCGACGCGTGGTGGTGGAGGGAAAAGAACGCTCTGCGCCAGTTGCAAACTAGCAACGACACATGCGTCAGTGTAGAAAGTCAATTGCGCTGGATGCAAGATAGGGCCCACAGACTTAAGGCAATTTGGCTTGGAGTCATCAAATTTAATTGAGGCTACCAGAAGGAGACCTTCATCACTGAATGAAAAATACATGCCTATCCAGATGATTTCAGTTGTAATTATTCCTTTTTTTGTCATTTATTTCACATATTTAATTTAAATATTTTATGAAATAGAACACAATTTAAGTGCAGATCAACTTCATCATACTTATGTTAGCTTGAAAGATATAAAAGGGACAACATGGAAGTAAACTTTTCTCTTTTTGCTGCACTCATTTTGACAAATTGTTTATGCCGCCCAACCGTTTATTAATTTTTTACTTTGAGGCAGGCACTTAGCCACATAAGGGCCAACATGGGCCAGTGCCACTATGATTGACAGCTGAACCACCCTATCAGAAGTGCCCTGAATTAACCTGAAAATCAAGGAACAAAAAAATAGCCCATATGTCATACAAAATTGTGTGAGATCAATTTTGTTTCAATAAAGTATCATAGTGTTACAAATATTTACCAAAATGCTCTCTCTGTTCATCTTTAATATTGTACGATTCATTTTGATTGGGTAACACTATGTAGGGGGCCGCAGGGTGCGTAAGTTGTGTCCACAATCGTGGAATTTCAAGCGATTATGTTATGCATGGTCATCTGAGTTTGAGAGAGGCTTCCCCTTGTGACCACCATGTTTCTGTTCTGCCAATTCATTCTCAACCATGGCCAGTCTCTACCTTTTGTGGAATACCAGAGACGTCAGATAAAACCAACGCGGTCGTTTAGGATTCATAATATCATCCGGAGGCGCACACAGCTTTTGCCCATGCTCTAATCTAGTATAATATTCTAATCTAGAACATTCCGGGAGCTCCGGCGGGCGTCCTGGAGCTCTATGTCAAAATAATATAATATAAGAGTGAGAGCGAGATATATATATATTTTATATATATGTATATATATAAAATATAATATTTAATACCACGGCCAAAAGCTATGTGCGCCTCCGGGGAATATTATGAATCGTAACGACTGCGTCGGGTTCTACAACGTCTCTGGTACTTCCACTTCACTCCGGGGGCCGGCGCTGAGCTGCGGCAATAATCACTTTCTCCTCCATGTCGCAACATCGGTTTGATTGATTTTAATAGCAGGATCGTGGGTCAGATAGGTTAAAGGCAGCGTGTTTTTCCGCCAAATTGCGAGCGCATCGCGGGGGCCGATTGAAGCACTATCCGGGCCGTATGATGCCCATGTCTGCTCTACAAGGACCCACTTAACCAACTGCCAGGTTATACTTTGAAGTCTCACATAAGGAGATAAACCTTTATTATCATTGACCTCAAATACACTTTTTGGGAAGATTGTTGTTATGAGTTGGGTGATATCTCTGATGTGATGAAAAAGGTATAAAAAGTATGTAGGAATAGAAAGTATATGTAGTCCATGGGTCAAATAGCAAGCTTACATAGAGGAATACCTTCAAAAACTTACACTTATTGTGCATATCTTGCAGATTCTATGTTCTAGTTTTGAGTTAAAGTGCTGATTGGCAAGTCAAATTCCTGTGTGTCTACCTGATGCATTTGGCGAATAAAAAGTGATTTGACTCTGAAATATTGTTTAAACTACCTGTACTTAATTTTCTTTATCTCTCTCTGTTCTCTGTCTGGTATGATAGAAGCTAAATGTTGGCTTCACCATCAGAGCTACCCTCAACAGGCTCCTTGAGGCTGGAGACATCACACCTCAGGAGATGCAGCTATTCCAGCAGGCAGCACTAGCGTTTCTGGTTAGGGCTGTGGAGTATGGATTCAACAAACTCCTCCTGAAGGAGGCCCTTCTGCAGCATGCAAAATGTGTTGACGTGCAGCCCTAGGCTGAGTGCGGGATGGAAGATGCCCTATACTTCGTAGACAGGCAAGGAATTCCAGTTTTTCAACACATTGAATCCTTAATCAGTTTTTCAAACTTGGTGCTCTTTTTAGATTTCAGGAACTTTCCATCCATTCCATGGGCCACAGGAAAAGGACAAGGTGAGTGAAGAGTTCCTGGAGTATCAGCTCATGGATATCCCCATGCCCCAAGATCCCACCTCATTTAATGTTGAGTTTTGGGGGAGTATGTCCTCAACAAAGAGCAAGGTAAAAAAATATTTGGCATAAGATACATATGATTCATTGAAATCATAAAAGCAAAGCATTTGAGTGATGGAGGGCCTTGGTTCCCATTTTCAAAGATGACCGGTTTTGGCTTTCCAAGTAGTGGAATGCAGGCACTCAGAGGGTTTTCTCCAAGGAACAGCTTGGCACTAAATGGAACTCTGTCATCAATCATGACAGTAAAAATGGCTGGCCTGGAACCACAGTGTTTCAAATGGGAGCCACCAACCCCCGTGCTGAAGGCCTCAAAACCTGCCAACAACACCTAAAATAAACAACACTAACTATTATTTTTCTCACATACGCACACACAAACACCTGCACTAAGAAATACTGCATTAAAGGTTCAATGGCATGCTACTTTATGAGTGCTTTTATATAAGTGTTAGTAGGCCCCTAATAGAGTATTTGATGTTCAAGAAATTCAGCCTTGGTGCAGAATTACAGCCACAATGAGCCAGTCCCACAATGAGCTTTCCACAAACGTGCTGTTTTTAGAGGCAGGTCAAGGTGGCGGGTGGGGGTGTGGCCCTGAGCAGCTTGCGGCCACGGTACCATGCGCTAGTGTTTACCGTGGATGTATCACAATGGCTCGGATTCATAATATCATCCGGAGGCGCAGACAGCTTTTGCCCGTGTTCTGTAAATATTCTACAAAAATCCTGGCGCTCCAGCGGGAGTCCTGGAGCTCTATATTTAAATAATATAATATATAGATATCTATATAATAAAATATATATTATCCCAGCCAAAAGCTGTGTGTGCCTCCAGATGATATTAAGGTTGTCAAATGACTGTCGGGTTCTCGTATCTGGACGTATCTGGTTCTTCCACTTCCACGTCAATCTGAAGTGCCTACTGTGTGCGGCGACATAGAGGAGAAAGGGATTGTTGCCGTTTGCGGACTCCCGTTACTTTCACAACGAGACTCGTAGTGGGGGTTATCTCCGCCATGGTTGAGAAGGAATTGGGGGAAAGGAACTTTGGCTTTGACTCCCTGAAGTCCAGATTGAACCACGACATGGATGAGAAAAGGAATTGTTGCCCGCGATTGTCTCCCGCCGGAGCCCCGTTGCCGGGGCACCGCAGCACCACCACCACGGGGCTCCACCGCCACGGGGCTCCACCGCCGGGGGGCTCCACCGCCACAGGGCTCTACCGCCAAAGGGCTCTACCGCCACAGGGCTCCACCGCCACAGGGCTCCACCGCCACAGGGCTCCACCACCCAGACAGTCGTAGGTCATTGATCATTGGCAGGCCAAATTCTCTGGTCGGACAAAGCAGAGAAAGGGGTGGTAACCCTTATGACGACATATGGGGCCAAATACGAAATCGGTGCGCCTGAGCTTTCGATTTTCAAAGACGGAGCAGGTGGTCATTTTACACCTAATGTAATTTCTAGCCTCTGGGGGACCATAGGCAGGCTAGGGGAACTCATATTAATGTCATTTATCAGATCAGTCCCCCTTCCCAACCCCAACCAAGCCCCCAACCCAAGCTGCCGCCGACGTCTGACTAAATCTCACTCTGAACTCAGTTCAAAACATGAGAGCCCTGATAATAATTAAGAATGAATGACAATAATAATTAAGATTTAATCAGAGGAGGGATAATAATAAACATAAATGAAAGAGAAGAGTGGAGGGATGGTAGTAATATTCAATTCAGACTCGTGATGGTGCTGTGCGGCAGCTAGCTTTTGTTTGTTCTCCTTGATTTAACGCCGGATGGTTTACACAACAGCATTGGGTGTTGTCAGCAGAATAATATAAGTTATTTAAAAGCTAACATGCAGATACACTTTTTCCATTGAGCTACACGATCGGTTGAAACAAAACACTATTAAATAGCACAGTGATTTCCTTCACGGCCAACTTGTCTCTGCCTGCGGCTAGTATTGGTTTGAATGGTTTGTTTTTCAGCACCAGTGACTCAAATTAATGACATCATTGCGTCCACACCACTCACAAACATTCACAGATAAACTCTCTGTATGGACTATAATGTTATGGATTTAGTATCTTTATTAAAGTATCTTCAGCAGCAGGCAGAAGCAAAAGATACAAAACGAACATCAATACTGTTATTCTATTGGTGCAAATTCAAGAAGTAAGTTAACAATCCCCTAGACATATTTGAACCTCATCATTACTTAGCACTCTGTAAATAGGAATTCCCTGTTCATCGCTAAAACACTGCTGGATAAGTTTGCGGTGGTCACTAGTAGCAATGAATGCCCCGTGAGTTGGTTTTAGTGAAATAAATGCTCTCAAGCTCCTGTTTCACACTGTTCTAATGTGATGGAGACGGTGGGCGGTGAGGAACGACATGATTTTGGCTCTTACTCATGAATATTCATGACATGCAAATGTCTCGCCTCTGATTGGCTTATTTCCATCAGTCCTTCAATTCAATTTCCCAAGAGACTCAGAGAGAGGGAGAAGGAGAAAGAGAAAGAGAAAGAGAGAGAGAGAGAGAACCACTGGGCTCCTTGGGGGTTTCTGATTGATTGAATACAGAAAGAAGAGCCGGGGCACTGCCGCCGGGCGCACTGCCGCGGTGCCCGGTATTTTGCCAATATTTTAGCCTATTTAATATGCGCAAAAACTAAATGTTGAAATAGTGGTAATGTCCAATCCAATTATTTCTTCCTCAACTCTTCTTTCTTGGTCAAGAGATGCAATGTTGATTTGTTATCGCCACAAATAGCACAGGAACAATCTTCCGAAATGTAAGCACCTTGCTGTTACCTCCTACCTGGCAAAATGGGCTCTGTGTCACCGGCAGCAAAATCAATACCGTCTTCCTGTGGACCGTCGCAAGCCAATGTGGGCAAGGCCATGAATACTAATTCACCAAATTATGTCAGTTTGTGAGGCTTTTCTGATTTGCTTGTTTATGTGTCTATTTTATTTCATGTGCTAATGCAGGCAATCGAGGTAGAAGAACATTTACACGTTCAGCATACATATGCAACTCCGAGTGACCTATCGCATTTCAAAAGGAACAAGTACTAAACGGTTACACCTTTAACAAGCTCACCTCCTTAATCCTCCTAAGGTCTACCCTTTCTAGCTTCAGAAGCCCACTTGGTCTCCATAGGAAGGAATGGGGACTAAAAGTGGGATGCGCAAAGTACATTTTGAAATTGAATTGGAAATAGCGTTGATAAAGCAACGCATAAAATGCATTTAGGTAAATCAATAATTAGCTGTGAGTCACCATGTTTGCTGAGTACTGAGTCTCTCTCTCTCTCTCTCTCTCTCATGATCAAGGTGTAGCGGATAGACACTGTGTTAATGGCTCCATTAGGATTCCCCCACACTGACAGCAGTATCTGTAAGGAACAGGATCTCTAGGACAAGAGTTTTACTAGAAAAGCGAACATCAAATACTGAACACATGCAGTGTCTCAAGCTCCCTGGTGGAAGAGAGACAACTGACCCAGCAGACATCAGGTCACTTTCATTGTTGTTTTATGAACACCTGTTTAGAGCTAAGGATTGTGATAAATCTGCGGGGGATGAGCTCCTGCAAGATTTACCACGATTAGGAGAGGAGGAGGCCCTGAGGCTAGAGCACCACCTTTCCTACAATGAGCTCACCCAGGCAGTACAACAGAACTGGCCGGTCACCTGGTTTAGATGGTTTGTCGGGGGAGTTCTATAAGGCTTTCTGGTCTCTTTTAGGGCCAGACCTGCAAACCGTCCTCCAGGAGGGTATTCTCCCTTTAAGTTGTCGTGGGGCAGTCCTGTCTTTGCTGCCCAAAAAAGGGGATTTGGGAAACTTAAAAAAATGGCGCCCTGTCTCTCTCCTATGCGTGGACACAACGATCTTCTCCAGAGCCCTCACCAATAGGTGAAAGACTGTAGTAGGCTCAGTGGTCCATAGTGATCAAACATACTGCATTCCAAATTGATCAATTTTTGATAACCTGTTTCTGGCTCGGGACATCATAACCACAGCTGCCTATCATAATCTGAACCTGGGCCTTCTCTCCCTAGACCAGGAGAAGGCTTTTGATCGGGTCGACCATGGCTTTCTGTTTAGGGCTTTAGAGGCTTTTGCGTTTGGTCCAGTTTTCATAGGCCTCAACAAGTTGCTATATAAAGACATTTTTAGCATCCTTAAAATAAACGGCTTACTCACCAGACCTTTCTCTGTTTCCAGAGGAATATGGCAGGGGTGTGGTCTCTCTGGGCTTCTTTATGCTATCTCTATTGAACCTCACCTTGTAATGCTGAGGGCACGCCTGGGCACCATCGCTGCACTAGGGATTCCACAGGCCCCTACCATGTCACTTATAGTCTATGAGGATGATGTAACATTGATTCTGCAGTCGCAGGAGGATGTGAAGGTGCTCTCAGGTTTTACAAACCTACCAAAGAGCTGCGTCTGCTAAGATTAACTGGGAGAAATGTTCTTTTTTAATTGGAGACTGGCAGGACTCGACACCACTGGTTTTGCCACAACGTTGCGTCTGGAATTTGGATGGCTTTAAGTTTTTGGGGGTATATCTAGGAACTGTTGGATATATGGATAAGAACTGGGAGGGGATGGAAGAGAAGATAGCAAGTCGGTTGCAACTGTGTAGGTGGATATTACCACAGCTCTCGTATAGAGGGCGGGTGCTGGTGGTCAAAAACCTGGCGGCGCCGATGTTGTGGCACACAGCCAGAGCCGGCCCTGGGCATAGGCAGTATAGGCAAATGCTAGGGGCGCCGTCATCCGCGGGGGGGGGGGGGCGGAAAACGGGGGGGGAGAAAAAAAAATATATAAATACTTTTTTTTTTACCAGTGCCATTACTACTATTATTTCGAAATATTATATAGGCCCACAGCAACATAAAGTCATAGTAAAGACTATTAAATAATGGAGAAGCCTTTTTTCTGGGTGCCTGCCTGGCTCGTTGCTCTGTACCTGCCCTCTGTGAGGGGGGCGGGGTCAAGAGGCCAGCTGCCTGAATCTGACTGGACCGTGACCCCGAGACGAAGAAAAAGATTAATGAAACTATATCGGAATTATGTCCAAAAGACTGAAGCCATCCGGCGCCCAAGGAAGGAAAAGAAGGAAAGAAGAGGAGGAAAAACGTGAAAAAGATAGAGGTACAGTAATGTCAATGTGATTAAGTGCATGAAAGTAATAGTTTAATGCATCGTAGTTACCGTTGTTGGAGCAGAGTGTTAGCTTGCTAGCTTACTTCGGACGATAGCAACATTGTTTAATAATCAATAAATAGCTGAGTCGAAGTGTGTTAATGTTAGTCCACCTTAAATTCATCAGGGACGTTTGGAAACTTAACGTTAGGCCTTTTCAGGTGTTATTTTACAGGTGTCTTTCCTGCTTGTATGTCAGTTAAAATGCTTTTAGTTGTCCATCCCCTTTGTAATAGGGTGGTTGTAAGCATTTGGTTTTATGTGTCACAGTTTATGTTTGTTAAAGTTTACATCAGTGTTAAAGTGCAGTTAAAGTGTATTACTGTTAATATTTCATACCTAAGCTTTCACATATCATTCATAGGCTATATATACATATATATTCATTTCACTGCACTTTACTGGTTTTTGCACTGTGGTTAGACTGAATTGCATTGCAATGACAATAAAGTTGAATGAATCTCATCACATTTTCATTATTAGTCTATATTAGTCTCATGTATAGCACACCAAGCATCTGTTTTTTTTTTATTAAAATGTAACATGCAGTCGTCACATATACTTCTCTTCTCTCTTCAGATGCACTTTTAAAATATTTCAGTACCACCCCCAGTGACACAGCATCAGGTGCTGCTGTCACGTCTACCTCTGCACAGCCCAGTGACACAGCATAAAGTGCTCCTGTCCCGTCTACCTCTGCACAGCCCAGTGACACAGCATCAGGTGCTGCAGTCCCGTCTGCCTCTGCACAGCCCAGTGACACAGCATAAAGTGCTCCTGTCCCGTCTACCTCTGCACAGCCCAGTGACACAGCATCAGGTGCTCCTGTCCCGTCTACCTCTGCACAGCCCAGTGACACAGCATCAGGTGCTCCTGTCCCGTCTACCTCTGCACAGCCCAGTGACACAGCATAAAGTGCTCCTGTCCCGTCTACCTCTGCACAGCCCAGTGACGCAGCATCAGGTGCTCCTGTCCCGTCTACCTCTGCACAGCCCAGTGACACAGCATCAGGACTAAAGGCTGCACCTATAGACCCTGCTGACTGGCCATCTCTTCTTACAGACAAAGTAAGAAGAGAGTTAGTTCACAGAGGACCATTTCAAACAAAAAACAGTTACACATTTCCCCAAAACAACGATGGGAGAAGGTGTAAACATGACTTTTTTAAAAGAGTCTTAGTTAATTGGGAAAAAATCAAAAAGGAGCTGGCTGATATACTCCAAAAAGAATGATAGCTTGCACTGCTTCTGCTGCAAAACATTCTCTACAAAAGATTACAAACTTAATAAAGAGGGATTGAAGGACTGGAAAAATGCAAGCCAGTTGCTGAAAGCTCATGAGGATAGCCGGGAGCACAATACCCACATGGCAACATGGAAGGAGTTGGATGTCCGTTTTGCAAAGGGGTTAACAATAGATAGGCAAGAGAAACAGGTGGCGTGATGTTCTCTCTCGATTGGTGGCAATAATTCAGTCCTTAGCTGAAAGAAACATAGCTTTAAGGGGGTCCACAGATACATTAAATAAACCAGACAATGGCAACTTTCTGAAAGAGGTGGAACTCATGGCCAAATTTGATCCAGTAATGAAGCAGCATGTTGGGAGGGTGGAAAGTGGAGCTAGCAGTCACACACATTATCTGGGTAAAACAATCCAAAATGAACTGATAGACTCCATCAGCTCCAAAATACTGGAAAGCATTTTGGATGAGATCAAAACAATGAAATATTTCTCTATTATTCTAGATTGCACCCCTGATCTGAGTCATAAGGAGCAGCTCTCTGTCATTGTCAGGACAGTATCACTAGAAGACTCACCACAAGTTAAAGAACATTTCTTGGGCTTTCTTGTGGCAGAGAAGACAACAGGGGAAAGTTTGTCATCTCTCATCCTAAACAGGCTGGAGGAGCTGAACATCCCCTTTGAGAACTGCAGAGGACAATCCTATGACAACGGTGCCAACATGAAGGTTGCTTCAGCAGAACCCAGGAGCTTTTTTTGTTGCATGTGGTGCCCACACTTTAAATCTGGTGATAGCTGATGCTGCAAAGAGCACAACAGAAGCCATCAGCTACTTTGGACATTTAACAAAGCTATTCAAGCTCTTCTCAGCCTCCACCCAGAGATGGGATACCCTGCTGAATCATGTTAAAACCACTTTGAAGTCATGGTCAGAGACGAGATGGGAAAGCAGGATAAAAAGCATTGAGGCAGTAAGGTACCAGGCTAGGCAAGTCAGAGGGGCTCTTCTGGAGGTGAGGGAAACTACTTCAGACCCTGTGGTGAGAGTTGAAGCCCAGTCTTTGGCTGAGGAGATAGGATCTTACAGATTTTCCATTGTACAGCCATATGGTATGACATCCTCAACCAAATCCAGCATGTGAGTAAACTGTTGCAGTCACCCTCCATGCAGCTAGATGTGACTGTAGACTTGCTGAAGAAAACCAGAGATTCCATGGCCTGCTACAGAACCACTGGGTTTTCTGATGCACAGACAACTGCAAAGGAGATGTGTGAAGAGATGAACGTGAAGACTGTACTGAAACAACAGCGATTAAGAACCACAAAAAAGCACTTTGCATATGAGTCTCCAGATGAGCCTATCAATGACGCACTTAAGAAAATGGAAACCACATTTTTTAATGTGGTCGTGGATACAGTTGTCTCTTCACTCGATGAGAGATTTCAGAACCTTGGAGAGGTTAAGGACAAGTTTGGAGTGCTCCTCAACTTCCCCAACTCAGCAAAAGAAGAGCTGCTACAACAATGTCAGACCCTGAGCACTGCTCTGACCCATGATGGGCAGCAAGACATTAATGACAGGGAACTTTGTGTGGAAATGCAAAAATGTCCACCTTTGCCAGCAAAGAACATGACAGCCATGGAACTCCTGACTTTCCTGCACGAGAAAAAGCTAACCGAGATGTATCTCAATATGTGGGTTACTCTGAGGATCTCCGCCACTCTTCCTGTTACAGTGGCTTCTGCGGAAAGAAGCTTCTCTAAGCTCAAGCTTATTAAAACCTACCTGAGATCAACGATGGCACAAGAACGTCTCAGTGGGCTTTCGATTATAAGCATCAACCATCAGTGTTGGGACTAACGCGTTATTAAGTAACGCGTTACAGTAACTACGTTACTTTTGCGGTAACGAGCACTGTAACTAATTACTTTGTCAAAATCAGTAACGCGTTATCGTTACTGCGATTTAAACAGGCTTGTTACTCGTTACTTCACGTGCATAACCCAGGACTACAGTTTCCGTGGTGGACGTGAAGCGGACGTGAGTCACGTGACGCAGCGACGCACAAGTAAATGAATTAAAACAATGGCGGCAGTCGACGACGGTCCAGGCGTTGTATTTCTCTCATGGAAATATGCACATTGGTTTTCCTTTCTGACAGTAAAAGACATAAGGAATATTTTGGTGACCTGTCATCTTTGTGGAGGTTCGAAAACTCTAAAATCAAAAGCTTGATTTTACAAAGCCTGTTGCACAGTCTATAACCCAGACACAGCTAAACAAATGATGGAGATGTATGGACAAAGACTGATATAGACATAGACATACTAATATAGACTACTAAAGCAGTCTATATTCCACCATTATTGATTTAATCAGTTGTTTTATTTATCTAAACGGCCAGAGTGGAGGAAATATTATTTTTGTTAAACATTAACTATGTTTGTGAGGCTGAAAGTACTTTTTATTTATTTAGTTTCTCTTTGTGAGGCTGAAAATACTTTTAAGTTTGCCCATCATTATTGATGATGAGGTCTCCAGTTGGTGGAGTTTAGCTGTTTTGAGTTAAGGTTAACTTACAAAGAACGGATAAACCTCACTGTGTTTACATTGAAAACATCTATTGTATCAGTTTTGCACTATTGATTCCTACAGTTGCTAAATGGTCTGTGGCACAGTTTAATTTTTGCACTGCCAAAACTATACTTTGTACCTGTTTCAATGGCTATGATAAATATGCCTATCAAAAGTTTCAAAACATACTGTATGTTGTGTTTTGTTGATCCACTGCTTCATCGTAGTGATACTGGGTACAATGATCAAATTTTACAGTTGTTTTGTCGAACACTATGCCACATCAACCCCAAAATAATGTGTGTGCATTTGTAGAGGGTTGGAAACAGTTGGAAACAATGGATATATTTCATTTATTTGCACTCACACTACTACACTGCTATGACACGTTCAGGTCACTAGGTGGCGCATTGCGCTTGTGGTAGGATAGGACTTACGTGTAAGCAAGCCAGAGGACTGGCAGCCTCCCTAGCTATCCAGTTAGGGAGGTCCACATTAACACAATAAGATAATTTAGGAAAAAAAAAAGTTACTTTCCCTAGTAACTAGTTGAAAGTAACGAGTAACTTAAAGTAACTGAGTTACTTTTGAAAGAAGTAACTAGTAACTAACTAAGTTACTAATTTAAAGTAACTTGCCCAACACTGTCAACCATATTGTTGGAAAACAGCTGTCATATGATGACATTATAGATGACTTTGCATCAAGAAAGTCAAGAAGAGTAAGGCTGTAAAGTGAGTTTCTTGAGGTGTTGAGGCCTTTAATACAATCAACATGCAGATAGCCCCCTCTGTGGGAATCATGTAAATAGCGGTGAATTAAGAGGTCTCTCATTTATCTTTCTTTTACTGTGGGCAATAGTGTGTGTGTTGTTATGTCTGCACTGGTTTCATTATTTATTATTTTGTGCAATACCATATTTATATTGTATTTTTAATTCATTTTATGTCACTTGTTTTCATGTGCAGTGTTCGGCTTAATATGTTTGCCTTATTTATTTTGTATGTCTTATTCATTTTATGTCACTTGTTTTCGTGTGCAGTGTTCGGCTTAATATGTTTGCCTTATTTATTTTGTATTTTTAATTTTATCACTTGTTTCTTTCTTTAGTTTTTATTTGGTGAGATATTTTTTACTCAAAGAAATAAAATCTTGAATACACACATTCAGTTTCTATGTGATTGTATGAAAGTTGATTTTGAAATCGACTGCTGCGATGCAAGGGGGCGCCAGCTAAAATCTTGCCTAGGGCACCAAATTACTCAGGGCCGGCACTGCACAGAGCATTCGTAGTTGACCCCCCTGTGTACCTCCTCTGTAGTCTCCAGAAGTCTTTTGTAAATGTATTTTGGGATGGTTATCATTGGCTGGCCCCGGGGGTTTTGTGCCTGCCAGTGGCTGAAGGAGGAAAGGGACTGATTCACCCAGCAAGTAAGGTCGCCTCTATGAGACTGATGGCCCAATGTCTCCTCTATGCGCCTGACAGTGTGCTTTGGGATTCCTTTGCGCGGTCAGTGATGCATGGCATTGGGGCTTTTTCACTGGACAGACATTTTTTTCTGATGACGAACAATCAATGATACAAGGGTTTCATCTCCCTTTTTTCTATAAATCTGTCCTGGAAGCATGGAATATTCTAACTGTGTCTAGATAACCAGATGAACATTATGGTACAGAAGAGCCCCCCTTTTTTATTTTCAAATGCGTAACCAGGAGAGAGTTGGGGATAGCTTGATCTCGGCTTTCATGGGAGCAGGCATGACCAAGTTGGGATACTAGACCGTGAGAAAGGAAGGTGGAAGTTGGCACTGGAGGTCAGTGCCCAAACTGGACTGAGGTGTCTGCGCCTGGTGGCTGACCTGTTGGGCAGGCTCAGAGTCTCGCTCCCGACCAGCCTCAGTGCTGCAGCAAGCAGCGTGGTAGCTGGAATACAAGAAAGTGTGGTTTTCCATGATCTTTGGATATCTCCAAAGTGTATCTAGTATCTAGAGGAGAGGGACACCTGCTGCCCTTTAATGGTCTTACTGATATAGTTTTTGCCTCAGATGACCAAATGTTTTGTCTCAAGGTTCAACCCTGACGTCATGCCAACGTGCCCTTTCTGCCCAGCCCCAGACACGGTTCATTGTTGGGGAAACTTGGGTTTCTGTTTAATCAGAATCTGTTAGTATTTTCAGTGAGGTACAGTAAGGAGAGAAAAGGCAAATGTACACTGGCAAATTTCCTTCTCGGTCAGGCAAAGCTGGCCATCTATAAAACTCCACAAGACTGACAAGCAGGAGGGCAATGGGAAGGATTTAGTGGGGGTGTTTAAAGTGATTGTCAGGACCAGGGTGGCAGCTGATTTTGTATACTATAAAATGACTGATGAGTTTTTGTGTTTCAACCAGCGGTGGTGCATTGGTGGTGTCAATGCTCAGTGGACTCTCTTTCCAGTTTTAAGACAATGGTTTTATTTTTGTTCCTTTTGAGTCTCTCTCTCTGTCTCTCTCTCTCAGGTTATATAGCTTAGATATACAAACATACAGGCGCACACACACACAGTCATGTCCTTGAGTGTGAACAGGTGGCAGTGCTCTGCAGGTGCCTCACAGTCAGTCTCGATACATACCACGTGTTTGCACATGAACCGTCTATGGACAAACTTTGATATGCACTGCATTATCCTAAGGCCCTTCATTAGGGAGTTGTTAGAAATGAATGAACCATCCCAAACTTACAATATGCATAAAGCATTCTGATGCATGCAAATGTTCTGTCAATGTCCACATGTCGACAAGTTAAATAAATAATTCCCCCAAAATGAATCATCATTAATTATGCTCTGGGAATTGCTTAGAGCAATCTCATGCCTCTTAAGAGAACACATTAAACCACAGTAGACCTATAACAAAACAACAATCAAAAAACAAACACAAAAACAAAGGCTTGCATTTAATCTTCATGCAGTTCTCCGTACCACGGAATAGAACCTAAGCGTTCCGACACGAAGGCAAGGCTGACTGCTCCCCTGGCCGGCCAAGGGTTCAACTAATCCCCCATGCGTGAGCCAAATACCATCTGTGTTTGTTCGGCAACAAAGGGGGCACTTGTTAATGACTTTCCATGTCTTCACTGGGGCAGGGCTACAATAAGCAGCTGAGTTTGGAGGGTCGAGGGGGAGGGAGTGAAGTGTGTTGTTGTGGAGGGGTGCGGGTGAAGGAATGAGCTGGCAAAGCTGGTTTCAGATCCACAACTGTGCTGAGCACTCCCTTTAACGTGGATGACGGAAACATCATGGTTCATGTCTTTTATTCAATCAAAGACATTCAGGTTTCCTCTTGATAAAAGTTCCCAATTGGTCCACTGTACTTAATAAGGCTGGTCTTGGTATATGGTGTGCATGGTCAAAGTATCTATGGATACTCATTTTATTCCTTTTCTGTATCCGGAGATAAATTGGGAGGGATTATTTCTGCACTTTAAGGCCCCGCTCAATGCTGACCAATGACGCTTCCACAAGGCTGACCAATGTCAAGATATTACTTCTCCTATGGTCAATATCTACTTCATGCCAGTGGTGTCACTAGGCTGGATAGTATTTAATTAGCCCCGAATCTTATAAAAACATAATACTTGCTTTACACTAGAATCAAACATGGGGAATCCAGGGGGATCTCAAAGTAGCCTAGTCCTTCTAGATAGTCCTTCTGGCAAGAGAAAAACATAACCAGACTGTTTACCACCTCAAGTGACTTAACCTATCCTATCTCCAGTCATATATATATATATATTAGTGCTGTCAAGCGATTCAAATATTTAATCACGATTAATCGGATTAATGTCAGTTAACTCGCGATTAATCACACATTTTTTTCTACTCTAAATATCCCTTGATTTCGTGCTGCTAGCCTTTTAGTGAGATCAGAGAGTGTTGAGAAGGACAGTAATAAAATATATTTGGTAAGATGGATATAAGAAGAGAGACCCACACTGAATTCAACCCGGTCCACTTGACATTGGGTAGGTGCATGACAGTTGTAGGCCTACCCGTAAAACTTCAATAGCCTAGGCTTTCATTTGTTTCAATTTCTGAACTTTCAAACAAAACTCTTGCTCAGCAAAGCTAGGAAATACTATAACATTTATTATTCAAACCAGTATGAATATTACTACCATACGTAGGCCATTACACATTTAAATCGCCAATGCTAATCGCGGTAGCATTTACCATTGAATTACAGTGTAAAATTAGCATTGAAGCTAGCAGGATTACAAAGTCTGATGTTAATGGATACTCTTTAGTTTAATGCTATTTCTTAGTTTATCGTAGCTTTGTATATTGTATATTCATTTACATGAGCAGATTGTAAATTCATGTTCAGTATGTTTTTACAGTTTTACAAGTTTTGAAGTAAACAAGGAACCTTATCAAAGGCCTAAACCGTTCCACGTTTCCTGGGCTTTTATTTCAAGGCACCGACTTCATGTTAGCTATCTGCTTAGCTAACCCTAATCGAGAGCAAGAGCAGAATAATATATATTTATATGTAAGGTCATCACTTGTATTCATTTTACTCTGAAATAACTTGAATGGAACATTAGATGTCTGAGGATAAGCAGCACAGCAGTCACGAAGCTATTTAAAGCTATAATAAACTGCATACTTTGTATATTTATGTAAAGCATTATGAAAAAATTTGCATGCGCAATAAAGCATACAAAAAAAAATGCTCCGCGCCACGCACACATTTTCCCTTTCCCTCTGAGCTAAGCCCCGGATATTTCAGAAACCTAGAAATGCCCCTGCTTCATGCAAACCAAGGTAGGGCCTACACGCTAGGTGTTTGCCTTCAGTACAGAGGCAATGCCATCCAATGCAGTCCCTATCGTGGAAGGCAAAGGAAGGCTAAGATGTCACAAATGCTGAGGCTCACTCAATATAAAATGGCGTTATTCCAATATACTATACTGGCCAGGAAATATATCAGTGATCTTAAAGTGTTAAATATTGTCCAATATCCAATCTTTAAAACCAAACTAATTTGTTTTGCAAGAGAATATTGTAAAACTAAAATCATTGCGGTGAGGTTCCATCTATAGAATATCATCAAACTAAAATCACTGGGTTGCGCTTCTACTAAACCATCATTGCCCTATAGGCTTCTATAGTTTTTGGAACTAACAAATTATAAAGAATGCAGCTGTTTAGAACTTTAGCCATACTCTTTATGCGTGGCGACGCATCTCATACACAAGAACACTATTGTATTTAAACACTATCATTGTACAACTTCTCTCGCCGAACAGCAACCAGGGCTGACATTACTGCAGCCCACTTGAAGGCGGGTCGGGCTCGCTTTGGCCTGACCTCAGAGATTATCCATCTCGGGCCCGGTTTGGCACAGCTCGGTGCGTTTAAAATGACAGTGGAAACGCAATTCAGCTCGGCATGGTATGACTCAGCACGGCCAAAAGTGCTAATGCAAAAAATGGTGTGTTCGTGAATGCACACTCGCACATACAAATGTAAGATCCATGACCATCACAAACTGACATTTCCCTTATTGCAGTGAACACCATTGACCGCCACTCCAACACACACACACACACACATCCAACCGGAGCGCTTGAGGCCCATGAGTGAAGCAGCCACCCTTTTTCAGCTGGGCAGGGTACATTTAGACGGTGAGAAAAGACTAACAGTCACCTCCAGCACTGGGGCCCTTTTTTCCGAAGCCGTTCAACTGTTAACTGTGTTTTCTGCCCTGCCATGCAAATGTATGCTGATCAAAGCATCCGCATGATAGAAGGAGGCCCACAAAGGGCCTCTTCCCAAAACCAACAGCAGCTCCTGTTGCCTTCCTCTTTCACTGTGGGAAGGGAGGTGGGAGAAAAATCATGACCATGTTTCTCCCCCATGAACTCCAACCAAATACTTTGTGTACATCCTCTACACCCAGTTTAAACACCTACCTTCCCCATACATCACAGAGATTGATACATTATGCTTAACGTGCCAATATTATAATACATATCATAATCTGATTATCACACCAAACAATAAACGTTTATAAACAAACCCTATTATAATAAAAACAATCAAATACTTTCTACCTCTGACCACAAGACCAAGGAATGGAAGGGACATTCTTCGACCTCCACCACAGCTCCACAGCCTGGGAGCCATAACACAGTCCTATGAGATAGCTGGTTGAACTACAGGTGACTGCAACTCTTTTTGTTGGTCAAGAGTTGGTTGGACACAATAACAAAAAGATTGGATAGAGCAAATGGTAAAGAAACAAGTTGTATTCCTCTGTATGGATCTTTTCCATAATTTTGGAATATAATCTGAGCCTGTCAAAGGCTAAACAAGCACTTTTAGAGGACGTCTATTAATGGGGCGCTATTGCCCTGAAGTATTCAGGGCATTGCCGTTTTCGAAGATCACAGCTGCAGCGTGATCTTCAGCCATCTGCCTTTTTTCGCTGAAGTCTGGACCAATGCAAAAATTGTTGCCCACAACAATACCAAAGACGAAAAAAAAATCAGAAATTGGGAGCCAAGTGGGACAAAAAAAAAAAAATATATGTGTGTGTAGGTTGTGCGCCAGCATAACCTGAACTGTGATGTTGGTTTACTACAAACAGAAAACTGGTGTGATGACTACAGTTACCTGTGATGACATTGATGTCGGGATAGGTGTTCTCACACAGCTCTGTGGCGAGGCTGTCTCGCTCAAACGCCTCTCTTAGCTCCTTCTTCACCGCCGCCGAACCACAGAGACGGTAGAGACCCACCACCTGGAAAATCACGCACACACACATACACCAATACACACACAGAAACACAGAAACAGACAAAGTGGGTCAAGCTAGGTGGACATTTTTACAGCCCCATCGATCAAGTCTACGTCTTTCCAAACAATGTGCTGTTGGAAAAGGCCTAATATGAATGACAACTTGGCTAGAACGCAGGAATGTGTGGTGAAATGCAGCAGTCTGAAGTCCAACTCAGGATAAATTAGTTATGTTGTGTGTTCATAAGACATGATAACTGCTTTCCTCACTTCTCCTTTCTTAAATACTATTTGTTTTTGATGAAAATGTACTATGTTTAAGCTCAGGCATTTAGTCACTTAATGGGATAATTAATCGCGGGACCCATTTTAGTTCATTTAGATTTGTTGTTTGGATTCCTGTAAAGATATCGAAACAACGACATGACATTATGTTATTAGACTCCAAAACCCAATACAAAAAATTCATTTTAGCAGTGAAAATGCATTGTATCCTAGCATCAATGTCTCCAAGACGCAGCTTCAGCCAAACAGTCCCCAGGTAGCACAGCAGGTGGCAAGCCGCATTAGCCGCTTTGAGACTTGCAGAAGAAATGGCAACCAACAAGTAAAGTAAACCTGCCAACTCATGTACTCACAGCTTACATAACAACACAAAAGCACTGTGTCAACCAGTGTTAATTTCGTTGACGAAAACTATGATGAAAAATATTTGTCAACGAACCCTTTTCACAGACGAAAACTAAATAAAAATCAGATATGATGACGAAGACTGTGACGAACTATAACTGACACTATAGTCAACGAATAAAAACGAGACGAAAATGTTAGCGCGGGACGAATGGAGAAGAGATCCAATCAGAACTACTCTTTCTGTTGGACAAATTGGGAAGAAATCCAATCAGAGCGAATCTTTTGAGGTTATGTCGATCTATGCAGAAGCAGCCATTTTAAAAAGCCGCGGCAAATGCAGGTGCACGCAACAACAGCTAAACAAACGCAGCAGCAGTCACACAAGAGGAGAACAAAGAAACACAACAAAGTTTTGCAGTGCACCCAGTCCGAGCCGAGGGCAACGGCATGTCTCATTAATCACAGAAATGTCAGGACTAGGGCGAAAACGAAGAATTGACATCTGGTCTTACTTCACATATGACAACAAGCCTGTCTGTACCACGTGTCAAGCAAAAATCGCTGGGAAAAACACCACCAACTTGAATTGACATTTACAGACGACTCATCCAGAAATACATGCGAAGGTAAGCATATAGGCTACGGCTATTTTATCAGATAACCCAACATGTTTCCTCTAAACTTGGAATTAAATAGAAGCTAAAGGAAACCCCCTCTGAACTCTTTTGATTAGACGATTGTCTCGCTGAATTAATATGAGTATAAATATTCAATGTTCTCAAATTGGATCAAATCTGTCCTATAAGCAGGTGTGTGTGTGTGTGTGTGTGTGTGTGTGTGTGTGTGTGTGTGTGTGTGTGTGTGTGTGTGTGTGAGACAGGGAGAGATCTGAGGAGATTGGGCAAGAAAGAAAAGAACCACAACTTGATTCCCCCTTTATTCACCCTCACAGGTACAGAAGACGTCTGATGACAAAGATGACCATGGGCCAAGTGGAAATAAAACTAGTGCTGCTAGTGCAACCCAGCAGCAGGCCATCTCTACAGCTTTCCAAAGTTCTTCAAAGTACAAAACTGAATCAAAGGAACAACATACCAAGGAGCAGTCCATAGCTAGATGGATTGGACGCACAGGTTTACCACTCACAACAATTGAAGACAAGGGCTTTGTGCTAATGATGGAGATAGTAGATAGGAGACTAACAGTTCCAAAGGAAAATAAAATGAGCAATTTGATTGAAACACAGTATGAACATGAAAGACAAAAATTGAAAGAGAGACTGGCTGCTGCCCGGAGAGTATCCATTGGCCTTGACATGTGGACAAAAAAAGGCCTCATTCCTTGCCATATGCTAATTTTGTGTTGAACGAAGTAAACCTGTACACATATTGTTGGCCCTTGAACAAGTAACTCACCCACACACTGCACTATTAAGGCTATTAATACTCAAGGTCTATTAAGGCATGTGTGGATAAATGTATTCAAGAGTGGGCCATACCAAAGGAGAAGATCAACAATAATAACGGACAATGGGAGTAACATGGTGGCAGCCTTTAAACACACCACAGCAGGAGAAACAAGCTCCGAGGACGACTCCCCTGGGTCCACAACGCCGGAAAGTGACTCTGAATCTGTACCTGATGACCAGCGGTGAGCCATGTTTAGTTTATTTATTTTACATACATCATACATCACATGAATGATCTTCCCCCTGCCACATGTATACAGTATACAGACACATACCAGCCACTTTATTAGGTTCAGACTTATTTGGTTGTCTTTTCTTCTTGTTATTAGGTACCATCATGTCGACATGGAAATGGACCGGACACCATGTGTGGTGCATGCCATACAACTTGTGGTCCACACGTTGCAGAAAGAGACAACTGTCAAAAGAGTCCTCGATAAAGCAAGGTCTGTGGTGAAGCTCTTTCGCAAGTCCTCAGTTGCAACACAGAGGGTATTGGACCAGTGTGGTCTTATTGTTGTAAATGACTGCCCCACACACTGGTCAAGCACATTCAACATGGTCACACGACTCCTCACAGTCAAAGATGCAGTCTGTCAATCGCAAGTGACATGGGATGGGACAGTTTGCTTACTAGTGAGTGGCAAAAGCTTTCGTCATTGCACGACCTACTGCTGCCTTTTGCAGAACACACTAAAACCCTCCAGAGTGACACCACATCTATGTCCCTAGTGGTTCCTGCCCTCTTTGATCTGCTAAGTCACCTAACTTACTTTGCAGAGAGCACTTGGTACAGAGACCTCGGCACTCTTGCAGATAAAATGAGATCAAATCTGAACCAGCGTTCTGCTTGCTTCTTGTATTCAATCGATGAAAAGTTCTCAGCGCTTGCAGCAGCTGCCTGCTTCGTCAACCCAACTGTCTGTGAAATCCTTGTTAATGTTGATGTGGCTGATGGAAATATCCAGGAACTGCTGAAACAGGCAGAAGACTATGTGGTCAAATGCACTTTGCCACACACAAGACAGGAGGGACCAGTCTGAATATGATGCAGAAGAAGAGGTTATTGAGGAACCAGAAGCAGCGCCATCCTCATAGCAGCCGGTGTTTAGGTTCCTCTCAAAGTGCCGCACCACAAGGCCTAAACAGAAAACCTCCACAACCAGCCTCAGGCAGCAGATCATCAAGTACAAGGAAGAACTTTCACATCCCATCACTGAGGACACAGGAACAGACTTCTGGCTGGAAAAGAGTGACAGTTTTTATCACAGTTTAAAGCCTTTTGCGTTAGACTTGTTGGCTATGCCAGCTTCTCAAGCTTTTGCAGAGAGGGTATTCAGCATTACAGGTGACCTCACAAGAGGACGGCGCAACCGAGGAAGGGTCACATTGGAGCGAGGTGCTTTCCTTAAAATGAACAGAGAGAAATAGAACTGTTGTATTCACTGTTATTTACAGCATTTCCTGTAGCAGTATATGCACAACTTGATTGGTATTTATTTTGTTTTTTGTTTAATATGAGAGCAGAGATTTTTTCGTTCCATGCAATAATGGCATTACAGCTTAGCATGTTATTCACTTGTCTTGAGTTGAGCTCATTGATACTATCTCATTGGACCACTTTGTATTTATTAACAGAAGAATATTTCATTTTGTGTGCAATGTCATTACAACCAATCCCTATTTTCTTTTACATGTTTTTTATTTTCAAATCTCTTTGATTTTGTACACAATGCACAGTAACATAAGATGTGTACAGAGTTGTGTGCTATGCTATCAATGTTGAGAGCAGGTTTTTTTATTTCCTTGAGGATTAAGGAGTATTCTTTGGTAGTGTGTGCAATGGCCTTACAGCCAATACACATTTTATTTTACATTTGAGAATTGCACTAATCTGTTCTGTTCAAATTTTGTTGATTTTGCACAGAGTAGCAAGAGATTGTATGGCATTCTAAGGCATTGTAGCCTTAGCAGTTATTTAACTTTTATTTTGAGAGCAGGTTTTTTTATTTACTTGAAGATTAGGGAGTATTCTTTGGTAGTGTGTGCAATGGCATTACAGCCAATACATATTTTATTTTACATTCGAGAATTGCACTAATCTGTTCTGTTCAAATTTTGTTGATTTTGCACAGAGTAGCAAGACATTGTAAGGCATTCTGAGGCATTGTAGCCTTAGCAGTTATTTAACATTTATTTTGTTAAAAATAAGCCCCTGAATTCAACACATTTTACATCTCATGCATAAATGATGCACAAAGTCCATAGAAGAAGATCAAACTTGAGATTGATGCAATATTGAAGGAGGAGAGTTCTGTCATGACGTTAAGAATAAAATACATGTTACAACCGTTAAATCTGTGTCTGTATTGCATATTCAAACCTTTATACCATTCCTTAAAAAAATAAACCTTTAGTCGACTAAGTCCACTGTAGATTTAGTTGACTAAAATCTGCTAATATTTAGTCGACTAAAACTAGACTAAGACTAAGGGCCCTATTTTAACGGTCTGAAACGCAAGTGAGAAGCGCCAAGCGCAAGTAGCTTTGTGGGCGGTTCTATGGCGATGTCGCTAGTTTACCAGCACAAAAATGACTCTTGCGCCCGGTGCAAATCTAAAATGGGTTGGTCTGAAGTAGCCTGATTACCCGTAGGTGTGGTTTGGGCGTAAAGTGCAATAAACCAATGAGAGTGCCAGCTCCCATCCCCTTTAAGAGCCATGAGCGCATTTGAATCTGATGAGTTGATATTTTGACAGCGCGTCTGCAGTCTCCGATGAGACAGATGCAAATGAATTTTAAACTTCAAATGGCTCAGTTTATGGCCAAATAATATGGCCTAATTCAAACATGGAATAAGTTTTTCTTCCACAACTTCAAATAAATTTTGGCAAAGAAAACTTAACACACATATGATATGCGGTAACTGTGGTTCTATTTAATGATATACGCAATACACTATAAACATCGTTTCTTATCAGTATTGTATGCATTATCGTTATCGACTTGTGTTCCTAATATGCATGTCCCCCCCCATTAATACACATTGCCATGGACTGTATTATGCGTTACGTGTTTAGTTTGCATGTGTTTAAACAGATGGACGCACACACGCGCGCCCGCATTCATTAATTCTTATACACATACACACACGCGCGCCCGCATTCATTCATTCTTTTTCACACTTACTCGCGGTGAAACAATGTTTTCTCAAGACCAAATACTCATCAATCCTAAAAGTTATGGGCATGTACACGATGTCTGTGTCAAGAAAATATGTGTTTGCTGTACGGTGTTTGCAGATGCATTGATTTAGAAGTACAACTTATTACAGCTGCTCTTTCCCAAATAATTTACCAAGAATGTGTGGCTAGGTAGATGAGAGAAGCAAAGTGTATGAGCTAGGTGCACAAGCAACATTATGCATGCGGCCTTAAAATAGCATCTGAACAACGCGCCACTGACTTTAAACCAGGTATTTCCTGGTTTGTGATTCAGATTTTTTATTGTGCATAATCATCATTATCATTATTATCAGAAAATTCCTCTCCGGGAACCATCACCTTATCATGGTGGAGGTTTGTTTGAACCTGAGGGCTATCTTGTCTGGAGCCTGGGGCTCCTGGTAGGGTCTCCCATGGCAGAGTGGTCTCAGGTGAGGGGCCAGCCTAAGAATGGCTCACAAAGACTCCATGGAAAATAGAGAAAGAGGAGGAGAGACCCTGAACGGAGGAAACCCAAGGCCCCCGTCTGGAGCCAGGCCAAGACGGAGGGCTTGTTTTCGAGCGTCTGGGCTTGCCACGGAGCTTGGCCGAGCACAACCCCCCTCCCTCCGTCCTGTGGGCCGACCACTCACAGGAAGACCTGCTGGGGTAGGGTGCGCTGCCACATGGCAGAAGCTGGCTCTTGGGACATTGAACATCACCTTGCTGTGGGGGAAGGAACCGGAGCTTGTGAGGGAGGTGGAGTGGTACCAGTTAGATCTGGAGGGGCTTACCTCTACGCACAGTCTCAGCTCTGGAACCGTACTCCTGGATAGGGGTTGGACTCTATTCCTCTCTGGAGTTGCCCAGGGCGTGAGACGCCGGGCTGGTGTGAGGATACTCAGAAATCCTCGGATGAGTGCTGTGGTGTTGGTGTTTACCCCATTGGACGAGAGGGTGGTCAGGAAAATAGTCTGACTGACGAAGGAGGCCTTCCGGGATATGTTATCCCGGAGGACGACCGAGACAGTTGCAGGGTACCGAGAGGCTCAAAGGCATGGATAAGGAAATTCGGTCGGCACCAAGGTGCTTTTGGAAAACCGTCCGGCACCTCAGGAGGGGTAAACAGGGAACCATCTAAGCTGTGTAGAGTTAGGAAGGGACTTTGATGAACTCAACTGAGGGGGTAGTCGGACGGTATAAGGAGCACTTTGAGGAACTCCTGAATCCGACTAACACGCCCTCTATGGTAGAGGCAGAGCTGGAGGCTGATGGGGGTTCTTCGTCAACTTCCCTGGGGGAAGTCACTGAGGTAGTGAAACAACTCCATAGTGGTAAAGCCTCAGAGATTGATGAGATCCGGCCAGAAATGCTGAAAACTCTGGTTGTGAAGGGGCTGTTCGGTTGACACCCCTCTTCAAGCCGTAAGAGTCTGGGACAGTGCCATAGGAATGGCAAACCTGGGTGGTGGTTCCCCTGTTCAAAGAGAGGGACCAGAGAGTGTCTGCCAAATACAGGGGTATGAAACTACTCAGCTTCCCTTGTCAATTCTACTCCAAGGTGCTGAAAAGGAGGGTTTGGCCGATTGTCGAACTTCAGATGTAAGAGGAACAATGCAGATTCCGCCCCGGACGTGGAACCACAGACCAGCTTTTCGCAAGGATCCTGGAGGGGGCCTCGGAGTATGCCCATCCAGTACTACTTCTAGTAATAGGTATGGGGATCACTTCTCAGGGCCATTCAATCTCTGTACTTCCAAAGCGAGAGCTGTGTCCACGTTCATGGCGGGGAGGTGTTGCAGTTTGGTGGGCTTGGGATCTCATCACTGCTTTTTGCAGATGATGTGGTCCTGATGGCATCATCTGCCTATGAACTTCGACACACTGGATTGGTTCGCAGCCGAGTGTGAAGCGGCTGGGATGAGGATCAGCACCTCTAAATCTTAGGCCGTGACTCTTAGCAGGAAACCGGTGGATTGCCTACTCCGGGTAGGGAATGAATCCTTACCCCGAGTGAAGGGCTTTGAGTACCTCAGGGTCTTGTTTGCGACTGAGGGGACAATGGAGCGTGAGAGATTGGCCGGAGAATCGCAGCAGCGGGAGCACTATTGTGACCGCTTAACCGCACCGTTGTGACACAAAGGGCTGAGCCGGAATGCAAAGCGATCGATCTACCGGTCGATCTTCGTTCCTACCCTGACCTATGGTCATGAAGGACGGGTCATGACCGAAAGAAGTGGAACTCGGAGTAGAGGCACTGCTCCTTTGCTTAAAAAGGAGTCATTTGAGGTGGTTCAAGCATCTGGTAAGGATGCCACATGGACACCTCCCACGGGAGTTATTCCAGGCACGTCCAGCGGGGAGGAGGTCTCGGGGAAGACCAAGGATTAGGTGGAGAGATTATATCTCAACATTGTCCTGGGAATGCCACAGCATCCCCCCGTCAGAGCTGGTCAATGTGGCCTGGGGAAGGGAAGTCTAGGGTCCCCTGCTAGTGCTGCTGCCCCCGCAAACCGGGTTAAGCGGTTGAACATGAGTGAGTGATGAGTCAGTGACATGCGTGGCACATCCGTTTTCAGACATTCCTAAAATTTGCTCCAAATTGGCTCACTATTATGAGACAATACTATAACAATCTTGTGTCCTAAACCAAGCTTTTTCAAAATAATTACCTATATGTAACCTTTACACAAAAGTTAGTAAGTTGAACAGCTCATAACATGCTCCTTCAAGACAACTCTTCTTGCTTTTTGCGCCATGTTTTGTTGGAACTAGGCCAGATTGTCGAACTTCAGATTTAAGATGAACAATGCGGATTCCGCCCCGGACTTGGAACCACAGACCAGCTTTTCGCAAGGATCATGGAGGGTGCCTCTGATTATGCCCATCCAGTACTACATGCGTGTTGTGGATTTGGAGAAAGTGTATGACCGTGCCGCCGGGAGATACTGTAGGAGATTCTGCGGGAGTATGGGGTGAGGGGGTCACTTCTCAGGGCCATCCAATCTCTGTACTCCAAAAGCAAGGGCTGTGTCCACGTTCATGGTAGGGAGGTGTTGCAGTTCGGTGAACTTGGGATCTCATCACTGCTTTTTGCAGATGATGTGGTCCTGATGGCATCATCTGCCTGTGAACTTTGCCACTCACTGGATCGGTTCACAGCCGAGTGTAAAGCGGCTGGGATGAGGATCAGCACCTCTAAATCTTAGGCCAAGAATTACCTATATGTAACCTTACACTAAAGTTAGTAAGTTGAACAGGTCATAACAGGCTCCTTCAATCCAACTCTTCTTGCTTCCCCCCCCTTGTTTTGTTGGAACTAGGCCAGACTACCTAGACATCTCTCCTACATGTGTCAGCCTGGAATTTGGCATAGCAGGCCAACTGCTGCAGTTGCCGGGGCAACTCAGTCAGTGGGCTGTGAATGGCAGGTTGAGACCAGGTCGGTTATACACACACACACATTCCTTCACAGTCTTAATATGTTTTGCCACGGACCACTGTCTTAATAGTTTTGTTACACATCCATCCAGCCAAACAAAGACAGGAAAGAGACATCAGTCCTCAGCTCTGTAAAATTACAGATATCAGCATAGTAGTGGAGCAACACTTTCCTTATTTACCACATTTATGTAAACTATGAGCATAAGACAAGTAACAAACATACACAAACACACACACACACACACTTACAGACCTTTCTGAGTATAAACCGTCCCCAACACATAGCAGTTGCCAATTATTAACCAACTGGCTACAATGGCACCACCAAAACTGTGCTAGGGCTTTGTAAAAGGGAGGGGGGAGAGAGACAACTTGGATACCTGTTTGGGACGAATACAAACAGCATAACAATAGCAGCAGCAGCAAGATTTCTGGCATACTGCGTCCAAATCCCCATACCCTCCCCCAGACCTCACCTTCATGGTCACTAACCTGGACACCATCTAAAACCTACCCTCTAGTCACTTCATCAGGGGACACACACACAACCACCTTACACCGGACATTTGTACATCGCTGATATTTCACAGCTGAACTACAGTTTTATTTTTGTATAATGGCAGATTATTAAATGATTCTAGCATATACTGGACACCAAAGACACTTAGATATAAGTGCATACATGTGTTGGATCCAAATAGAAAAAAAAACATTATATTCATGCTATCAACTTACCACATGTCAGAAATTCACTTGAGCAGGTAGAACTATGTTTTAAGTGTCAAACATTACCTGTGACAACCCAGAAAACACCACTACAGCAACAAGAACTGCAGGCAACTGGCGGTTACCTAGCAGTAACCGTGGAATGGGGATGGGGAGAAGTGTGTGCTGCTTGACAGATGAGCGTTTCATGGGACTTACTGTTTAACCCAGCACCCTCTGCCCCTGGTATGTCTCCCTATAGTGAGCTACCATAACCAATGGCCTGGTTTTACAGTTTTACTGCCAGTCTTAGCCTTAATTAGGAGGAATAGGATTCTCTTATTCCTCCTGCACGCTAGTGGCAAAAGTGAAAAGCTGGATTTCGCTCACCCTGGACCAAACTCACTAGGCTTGAATGAGAGAGATCTCTCTCCCTCCCTCTCCCTTTCTCTCCCTCTACCTCCCACACAATCCCTTTTGGACTCCTCCTTGCAGCTCTCCTCACTCAGCTGGATACAAAGGCCACTCTAAAGGCATAGAAGGAAGTGCAAGCACCAGGGTTGTGGTGTTCTGTTCTGTCTGATTTGTTCCATGACTGTGGATATAGGACACTCTTTCATGCATCACCAATGGCTGCAGGGCCAGAGTTTTTTACTAAATAGGCTTACTGTGGGTGTATGCACTTACTGCCCTTCCCATTAGCGACACAACGTCATTATATAAACCTACCGTATGGCAGCATCATTCAAGGTAATGTTAAAGTTTTGTTTCCATAACTCCAATACTTCAGAATTACTATTGATAATGTTTTCTTCAGGGAAGCTTCAGCTCGGGTTATTTAAGGGGTTCTGACTCACCTGGCAGCCTCTATTCTCGATCTCAGTGATGCACTTGTGTATGAGCAGTGGCACCAGGAGCCCCGTGCTCTCCCGCTCCACCACGCGCCACGCCTCCACGCCAAACACCCGGCGCTCCCGGCTGCCGTCCCCACCCCCGTCCAGTGAGTTCTGCCAGTGCTCCATCAGGTTAAGCTTAACGTAGATCAGCCCACGTGGCTCCAGCTTCACGGTCAGCTGGTGGCTGCGTGTCACGCGGAAAAGCGCTGGCAGCACAACCATGCCGTGGCAGCAGACGCGGTTGCGCTGCTTGGGCGCTGGTTCCCAGCTAAACACCACCAGCTTGAGGTGCTGGGCGTTCTCCAGCTCGATGTTAAACGTGTGGTCCATGTCCAGGAAGCTGGTGCGGCAGGTGAGCAGGGCAGTTCGTGCCTTGTTCACAGAGTCCACCTGTATGGCACAGTAGACGTCACGTGAGTCCACGCGTGGTAGCTTCAGGTCCTCTGCGCCGTAGAAGTGTAGGCTCATGAGCCCCGAGATGTACTGGCTGCACTTTGGCTGCAGGCTGAAACTGTATGGGCGGAAGGCGTCGATGTCTAGCTCAGTTCCGTGCAGCTTTGGAGGGGCCACCCCTCCGGCAGCAGTCCCCATGCCCCCAATCGCTTTTTCGGCTCCCACACTCCCAGGACCCAACTCCTTACACTTCCGCCCGCTGCCCTCCGTGCAGCCGCGCTTCCCGGACTTGGCGACCAGCTCAGGGGTGTCTCCGTCACTGAGATAGCCACCTTTATTGGCCGACTTGGACACGCCACTGTTCTTCTTCTTGCCGTAGTTGTGCTGGGTGGAGACACTGCTGTCCAGGTGGTAGCGTGAGATAACGTTGTGGCTCGCCTGCCCTCCTCCTCCGGGCGTAGACAACCTGAGATGTCCTGAGGAGTTCGCCATAGCCTCGGGACCCGAGCTTTTCAGCCTAAAGGAGTTGGCCCTGGTCTCTGATTGGCTGCCTCTGTTGTCACCGCCAATGCTGCTGTTGGTGTTGCTAGGGTACCCCTTGACGCTAAGCTTACGACTCAGCTCCGGAAGCTTCTTCATCTTCATGGAGATTTTCCTGACCGTGCGTGGGGACTTGATCTTGTCAGGGAAGGACCAGTTCAGGGAACTGGGCTTCTTGGCTGGGTTGGGGCTGGAGGGAGGCGAGAACCCAGCTGCCTGGGGAACATCCGAGCCATCTGCAGAAGAAAACATACAACATGAGGATGTCAATAAGTCACTACTTACATACTATCACTGAAATTCATTTTCGAAAATCGAATGTATGATGCCAGTTTAAATACAATTATTGATTTGAATCTCTCATGAAGACACCCTAAACACAGTCTTTACTGGGGCGTTACTGTTTGATTATATTATTATAAACCAATCAAAGGTTATGAAATATTAAAATAGGTTGTTTTCATATACATCTATGAATTAAAATTTATGATACATTGCTATATGTAACGCCTTCAATGGCAATTCAAAATTACAACGCAAACTGTTTTAGTATCATGAACAAGAGATGGGTTATGCATTATTGTGTGCTTCAATACTGTTGTGAAATTTCAAAAAGTACTCTGATAGATGGCATAGATGCGCATTTAGATTAAGATTAACATTTTGGAGAAAGAGAGCATGGAGGGTGGGTAGGAAGAAAAGAAGAAAATGAGAGGAGAAAGAGTGAGGGATTGTATGGCTGGTGGAGGGAATTTTAGGCTTCCTCAGCAGAACTTCACAGTTACAGTTACATTGGAACTTGTCAAATAACAAGGGGACAACGTAGTAAAATTTTAATCGTCAAAACAGAGTGGCCCAGTCCCCTTTTTGGACAACTTCGGAACTCTGCTAAGAAGATTTAGTTCTTGACTAGCCTGCCACTTTTGCACACATTATAAAAAGGTATTTTTGGGGTCCATTGGGTTCCTTGGTAAAAAGGAAGGAGCCTGTCGTGGAGGATTAAACAAGGACGGAACTGTGGGTTTCTTTAACGGCATCCATGACTTTCGGCGTACATCGTGCTCAAAGAGAGGATTGGGTATATACACTTGCAAACAACAAAAGTTAGCCAGGCACACAGAGCTCAAAGTTAGCAGCACACACACACACACACACACACACACACACAAACACCACAAAGACCCCCATCCCAAGTCACCCTGTATCTGTCGTCCAGGAATGTAGTGCTGTTGAAGTCTCCTTAATGCGCCGAACAGACAGGTGCGGAGAGGCAGGGTCTGGATGGGTGTGTGTCTGCACGTACGTGTTTATTAGTGTGAGTGTATGAGCATCCGTTATTATGCGTCGGGGCATGTTAGCACGTGTAAGCAAGTGCATGCCTTAACCCCATTGGGATGCAATGCATGTGCACATTCTCAGTTCAGGGTGTATATGTCATGTGAGTTTGTGTTTGCACAATGTGCTTTTGGGGGGCGATACTGGGCTTTGCTTGTGTCAGAAAGTGAAAGTGAGTGAATGAAATCCAGTGTGGGTTTAGAATATACAATACCTAGGTACAGACGGACAGAAAGACAGACAGACGTCCTGAATGACGTTGGAGGTAAACAAATCTGCTGTCCCTGTAAAACCCTTGTGTTAAATGTGTGTGTGTGTGTGTGTGTGTGTGTGTGTGTGTGTGTGTGTGTGTGTGTGTGTGTGTGTGTGTGTGTGTGTGTGTGTGTGTGTGTGTTTAACGTTAGAGAAAAAAGCCAGCGAGTACGCTTGCAAACATAGTTTTGTACATAGCGGAATGATTGGCATAGTTGTCCCATGGTTTCCGCTCTCTGTGATGAGGGCCCCAACCGACACTGTTGGACTTTCTTTCCCTCTCCGCCTCCATCACATTCAGCAGCACAAGGGGCCATTCCTTTGTAAGTGACGCCCAGGACACCCAGTGTGACATGTACATTGGAAACAGAATCCCTGCTACTAGAACCAGGCATGCAGGCTCTCCTCCTCCTAGCACAACATGGCCCCCTGCCAAGGCTGTGCTCATGCAGTGTTGGCCACCCTGCTGCAGCAGCAGGAGCAGCAGCAGCAATTCCAGCTAACTGGTAACTGTAGCAACAAATTGTCAACTAATTCAAGGCCACTCTGCAGGCAAGTACTGTCTTGTTAAACTGCTGATGATGATTAAGACCAACCATGAGAGTGGTAAAGGCTCTGTAATAAGATGCATCTTTAAAGTTCTTAACTGCTGTAAAGTAACAGAGACCATGTAGCCACCCTCACTAATAAACAAAATGTATTACTATGACCATTATCTCCTGGAAGTAATGCGTCTTCCTCTCAAACTAAACCTGACCATTGCAATCTTCCTCTTCTAGATAGATAAGATAAGCAACACAACCCAAGCTCTCTCTCCATGTAATCCTAGTTGTTTAGGCTAATTCTAGGCCACTTTAGGCGACCCGGCCTCCTCACTGAACTGCACTGACCTAAACAACTCCCAGAAATAGCTTATCACATTATGAGCCATCCGCCAGATTCCCTCAGCACGACATGAGTAGAAAGACAGTGTGTGCAATATGGACATCATATAAACTACATCAATCACGACTCCAGCTTCTATACAGGGCATTGAGGGAACACTACGACGGGGCAATAGGCTGCATGACCCGTCTGGGGAGTATCCGGCGGCCCAGAAAAGAAGCAGCCATCCGAACAGAGGAGGGCCATAGTCATACCAAGTCATCTGCATCTGAACCACTTCATTAATGCAGCACTCTCTTGTTCCCAGTCAATCAAGGAGGCTGCCGTCCATTTTTTAATCTTCACTAAGTGATCTCTGTGCCCTCCCATGTTGATAACACAAGATACATCGCAAGACTAGAACTCTGGATCTGCTTCAACACCATGAGCCCGTTGACAGCTCAGACATTTTTAGACATTAAAACAAGGTGAAAAAACATCACCAAGTGTTACTGAATGTGAATATTTTAATTTAGAATCATTGTTAACCGTATACAAGGAATCCATTTATTGTCCTCACTGCAAATATGTACCTGCTCTTTCATCTGTTCAACCTTCCTCTTCTTTTACACATTTCACAAGACGGCTACCTAAATGTATGTATGTATGTATGTATGTATGTATGTATGTATGTATGTATGTATGTATGTATGTATGTATGTATGTATGTATGTATGTATGTATGTATGTATGTGTGAGTGAGTGAGTGAGTGAATGAATGAGAGAAAGAGAGAGAATCCCCTTATTTCAGCCGTCTCAGGCTCCCCTGTCCCATCCCTCTTCCTCCCAACTAGAGGAGAAGCACCATGTCATTCTTATATAAAGCCAACTACATTGGCACAAAGACAAAGAAATATACACACACACGTGTACAGGAGTGAACATCGCTACTAAGGCCCAATCCCATTTCCACCCCTTACCCCTTCCCCTTCCCCCTTGTTTTTGTAGGGGTAGGGCTGTCCAAATTCTTATTTGGGTTGAGGCTAGGGCCAAGACGTAGGACTACGTAGCCCTTGAAATGAAGCTTCCAAAGGACCACACTTTAAAGGGAGGGCTTTGAGGAAAAGCCGGCCAGCAAATTTGGCAGCTGACATGAATCCTTTTTTTTTTTTTTTGGAAACACGCCTTATCTTGGCCTCTGTTGACGTAGCAGTCCGCGAGCTTCAAGCGATGATGACGCGACGTAATGGAGGGGTGTCTCATTTCTTAGGGGAACGTTTTACCCCTCTGTATTGAAGGGGCAAGGGGAGGAAATGGGATTGTGCCTTAATGTTGATTTAGATACAATATCAAGGCAATGTTTAATTCACCTATCTCCCTGCTCCTTTAACATTCCATAAGCACCCACATATCCCAAATACAGGCTGTAGAACATCGTCAATTTGTGTCGGTCACTTGTATTGCCGGTGTGTGTTCCCTCCATGTGAGAGGGAACACACAGTCCAAAGTGTTGTTCTTGGCTGCTGAGCCCAAGTGTGGGATGGCGTCACCAAAGCCACAGGAATGGGCGACAAAGTCAACAAGCTGGCAGTTCCGGAGCGAGACACGGTGGACGTAGGTTGGGTGGTGCTGGTGGGTGTAGGGAGTCTGGGGCTGGTTGTTTGCTGCTGGTTTATACAACAGCAAAGAGCACAGCAAGAACACCAGCTCAATGGGATAGTCCATTTACTCATTTGAGAAATTAAACTCAATTTTTTAGGTGCTTGCACAGGTCCAACACCAATGTCGATGGTTATTTTTGGCTAGTGTCAGCTTACCTTTTTTGTTGGAATTGGCCAACATTCTATAGTTTTTTGTGGGTGTTTGTTGGGGCATTGCAAGTTTCCTTAAACTAGGTTGGTTAAATGGCAGGGCATCTCGTCTCTTTTGAATACTAGAACAACATTGCACCAAACCTTTTCATTCTAAAACAAAGATTGCCTGTTTGTCGATGAACAAAACTCCTTCACCGGATTAGAATGTGCTGAACAAGCCAATCTGCTCTGCTATTATGTCAGCTCATACCTGCCTACTGAACAAGAAAGGCCCTAATTTCAGCAGACTGATGACAGCAGCACATTTCAAAGAGGCCTGCGAAAAACCAACCTATTAAACTGTATTTAGAAATGAGCGCTCCCCCCCGTAGTACAGAGTGTGTCTCTGACTAGAATTTGGGTACAAGGAGACTCCTCTGGGAGTGATTGAATCCTAATCACAGAGTGAACTTCTTGGGGGGCAGGGGGGGGGGGGGGGCGTGGATGATTGGAACAGTGAGCCAACCATGACTGTTTTTCAGGTGTCAATCAATCTCCTCTGGGTTGCTTCAAGTACTTAAGGTCCCAACAAGGAAGGATCAGTGTGTGAGAGTTCATTCAATTCATGGTTTCAATTTTGTAGCTTTTTATAACAAACAACTGTATATGCAATGCATATCTTTATCTATTTTAAACGAGGCCACATTAAACCCTTAATTGTCAATGACAGAAGTGGGGTTTATTGTCTTCTGAGCAGAAGACAATTAAAGTTAAGTTAACAAAGGCATAGCTTTGGTCTTCAGATGTACTCTGTTGGGGGGGGGGGGCTGTTGCGTGCCACAGTCAAGAGTCGTTTAGAGCTATAATTATATGCACAGCTCAAACGGTTAAAACTACCATGTTGCCACAACAGACACGACAACAGGTAGCAAGTCAGGAGAACAAACAAGGAAAAATAGTCCATAGGGAGTGTCGACATAACACTGGTCTGAGACCACCCATTGGAAGAAGAAAACTTGCAGATGTAGAAGTGCCAAACACACACACACACACACACACACACACACACACTTGGATAAATGTATTATATATATATATAGGACTGAAAGAACATTCACATTTTTTGTGCTAGTTTTCATCTTTTGTGGAAGGTATTAAAGAGTCTATAACATGAGTGATGGAAGATTTCTCCCTGCTGATGTGTGACTGCTGTTCCACTGTTGAGTGACACTGATGGTAAATGCTATGATTAAACAGTGAGAGGGTCATTGTCAGATCTAATAGGATCTTGTTTTGTTCCTATTTGATCTTTGTTTGGTTTTGGTTCCCAATCTCTCCATTTTCTTATTTTCTTTAAAAAGTAGCAGAAACATAACTGAAAGCCTAGCAGCAGCCAGAGATAACTAAGAGCTAAATAGACTGTGTGTGTGTGTGTGTGTGTGTGTGTGTGTGTGTGTGTGTGTGTGTGTGTGTGTGTGTGTGTGTGTGTGTGTGTGTGTGTGTGTGTGTGTGTGTGTGTGCGCGCGCATTCCCATTCCCTTCCTCACCTGTTGCTCTGCTGCTGGAAGCCCCCGCCTCCTCCTGAGATTTGCAAGAAAGCATCTGCCTGTGCAGATGTGGTGCATCTGTGGAATGTGTGGCATTCCCCTGGCTCCCATCTCCTCCTTCACCTCCGCCAACAATGCAGGCCAGGCCCCCGCCTTCCCTAAGCTTCTCTGGCCGGGCCGTGTTGGTGGAGGTGTCTGGCGTCCTACAGGAGCCTCCATCCCAGCACCTGCTGGGCCTCCTCTTTGGGGCTTGGCTCTCCTGCGGAGGTGAGGCCAGTGGTCTCCTAGAGGGGGGGTTGTTGTTGGTCACCTGAGCTGGTTCTTCGTCCTCAGGGATGGGGTTGTACCAGATCTCACCCTCGTCATCTGCATCGTTTTCTTCAGCTGGGTCAATGCACCGGATCTGTGGCGTGACCCGGGCCTGGCCCACGCAAACCTTAGGCAGGGAAACAAAGACATTAATGTAGTGATATATATTTCTGCTAGAACATATAGTCTAAGACATTCCTCGCCAACACGTTGCCCGCCGGGACCCTGTGAGTCGCATGCATGGATGTTCCAAAAGTGACAATTCCTGCACTTTCCATCTGTGCAGACGGTTGTGAATGGAAATGCCACTGCCCCTGCGACCGCTGACAGGGATGAAAAAAGTACACCAAGCTCACATTTCGGCATGGCCAAGAGTTCAAAGAGAGATTTTGCTTTCTTTTGGTTTTGTTCAACGTATCTCTGTGAGTCTGTTTTTTAACTAACAGAAAACCTGCTTAAGCGATGTGCACCTCGAACATTCGATTAGAGTTGCTGTGTCAAGTTATACACCTGAGTACAGTGCTCTGGTGGATTCGATGCAATGGCAGGCTTCACACCATGAAGAACTTGTATTCATAATGGTTACATATGCATTTGTATGTTATGAAATGTTATGTGTGTAATATGTTTGTACATTATATTTAAATATTAGATGTGTGTTTTGAGAAAGTATTAAGGTGGAATCTTTCAAAATGCAATTCTAAGAGTTTAAACTTAAACTTATTTTTTTGTGTTGTGTGACTGCTATGGAAGTGGAGCTTTTTGAAGAGCTTTAAGTGTTGGGCACATTGAACAATATAATTGTATTATTGTGCCTTTCCTATAATTTATGTTCAGATAAATTGGCAATGACTTTCAGTAACCATTCTTATATTTTGAGATAAATGGGATCATAATTATTCCTAATTAATATTAGTCTATTTCCTTTGATTGGTGTTAATAGAGAGCAGAACAAAAATATAGGCTTATTTTAAAGAGGTGTTTACACTTATTTTAATTAGGAAAATGATTTTGAATGGAGTAGCCCTTGATATAATTTCGCATCCATCGGGTAGCCCTCAGCTCCAGAAAGGTTGGAGACCCCTGGTCTAACAGACTGTAAGAGAAATTGCTTTTTTTTCGTTCAAATGCTTCACTGAAAGAGCTTCACTTAATTCACTTATTTTCAACGAGAGAGGGAGGATCACCAATAACTTAATAAACACTAGGTCAAAAGCATCGGAGTGAGTATGAAGGTTTTGCAGAGGACGGAACATTTAGTAATTTGATTAAGGAAACATTTAACAAGTGGACATGGAAAAAAAAGTTTGGGCTTGACACCTGCTTGGAACTAATCAAAATATATAATAAGAATGAGCTACTATGGTTGTTGACTGTAGAAGACCATGAAAGCATCCCCGAAGATGATTCGCCAGTATAATACTCTCCACATCTGTATTAAAAAGCCAATTATCACCAGTACCTGCGGCAGGTGAAAACGCACTGGGCGTGACGATGAAACCCCTGGGGGCATCAGGGGTTCAGGGGAAGAACTGGGACGAATGAGAGGCTGGTCACGTGAGGCCTGTCCTCCCTCCTCATCAGCCCCCAGATCTCCAAGGGGCTCCTCGAACCCATGGACCCTCCCCAGCGAGCTTTGCTGCAGCCAGTTGCGCTTCTTGGAGACAGTAATGGAGTTGAGCATCGACCGACAACCAGGCGGCTCATTGGGTCGTTGGTTTGGCTCGCGGCCCTGTGCATTCTCATCGGGAACTGAGAGAGAAAGAGAGAGTATTGTTTTTGCCACGTTCCACTAAATAATCCACATCTGAGGCATTTGTCAAATGTAAGATAATATGTATGTAGATATTTGACACAGGTTCTGGTTTTATCTTACCCTAGTTTGAATAAAAAATATCTGTATCAACAAACCTTCCTTCAGTCCGTTTTGAAAATCTGCCTCTTCTGACATCACAAGCTGGCGTATCCACCTACATGTATATATCTAGGACCATACATCTAAGTGGACACGGCCACATGTGATGTCAGAAGAGGCAGATTTTCAAAACGGATTGTAGTGGCTAATCACATTCACACCTGGAGGTATAATATGTTACCTTTAATGGGAATTAATGTACTCTTATTTGTCACACGACATTTGCCAATTCTGGGACAATGTCATTGTAGATTACAATCAAACTAAAAATGGGACTAAAAGTTCCAGGATATTTGGTGGAAACACAGCTTTTGACTTTGTTTTTCCCACCTATTTTCTTTCTTGTTCCTCTTATTCTAAAGCAGGCCACTGGTGGCCCGGGCCATAACTGGCCCGCCAGAACTGGCCTGTCTGGCCTGCCAGATTATTCTGAAGTAATATGATTGATTTATTGTTATTTTTTTAATATCTAATATCTATATCTGTTAGCTTAAATGTAATGGGCCGGATACAGTGAACTTTTTTGTTCTTTCACAACCTTTGAATTTAATTGTATCAAATCCTGCTACTACTCCTGGAAGGTTAGAGACACTCTCGTCACGGTCACGTGTAAGCTGCGAGGGGCTGAGCGGGAGTTATTGGAAACTATGCAATATTAAATTAAACGGAACCCCCCTCTATAGGCCTATATACCACAACCATGGCGACCCGACATTACGTATTTTTGTATGACACTGCATGTAGAGAAAGGCAGGAGCTGTTGACAAAAGTCCACAAAAGATTTAAGACGCCAAGCTCTGAGACTTTGCTGTTTAACGCAAGTAGATTCTCTGATTAGACTACTTCGCCTACAGCTCTTCTAACGGGGAGTAGGCTAGGAACGGAGGTTTGTGTGTGCGCGCAGTCAATGAGCACCCGCTGTGGTGTGTGTGTGTGTGTGTGTGTGTGTGTGTGTGTGTGTGTGTGTGTGCAGTCAGTCAGTCAGTCAGCACCCACCGTGGTGTGTGTGTGTGTGTGTTGTGCTGTGTGAAGTGTTTTAAGAGTGGTTGGCTGCTTTTTTAGGTTTGCACTACTGCCCTCTCTCCAGCGAAAGGCCTTTCTACATTGCCAAGCCGGTTCGGTCGAGGCTTAGCACGCCCGGCAATTTCACCATCTTATCTCAAGTTTCCTGTGTAAAACCGAGGGGGTAAAATCCCCCGTTCGTCATGTCGCGGGCATTCTTGGTTCACTGGAGAAGGCGGGGCTACGCACAGAGTCTAGACCTCTTTAGAATAATTTGCATATTCCCGAATGTTTTTATTTTTTAATGAATGAAGACACCCGCATGCAAGAATGAGTTGACGTCTGAGTGTAGGCTACAAACGGGATTAACTATTTACAAGTGCAAAAACGCCAAAAAATTCTTTATTTTGCTGACCACTTTTGGGTTAGGAACGGGTTAGGGTTTTTTATTCTGACAAAAGCCTCGTAAGGACAGTTCCTCTGCGTCTCTCTCGTAGATCGCACCATCTTTCAACGTCTTTGTTTAATATGAGTGCATCACCTTCTCTCACATGATCAGCAGCTCACGGATTTCACTTTCTCTCCAGTTAGAACTGCTCATGATGATATCGCTGCGTTGTCTCTGTGGAGACAGTGCAGCAACAACTCTACCCAATATGATCAGGCATGACATTTACGTGATTAGGGCATACACTTGTTTATATGTACGTCTTTTAAGAGTCATCTACTGCTTGGTAGGCATATGACTAAGCCAGCTAACGGGCCTGCATCTCAGTTCCAGTATGTCAGTATGTAAAGTATGTCATCTTTTTGCCATTGAGGAGTACAGGTACCTCAGCAAAAAATCCTTTTGTGCGGAATCCGTTCAAAAGGCTGGAGAACGATTAGTATTTTGAATACAGAAAAAAGAGGAAACCAGTGAGCTGTGGAAGGATATTGTTTTTTTTATAATAAGTAGCACCAGCGGCGATGAGTGGGAAGTGAATACACAAAAATATACGGTGGTGACTCGCTGAGTCCTTTTCGAAGGCTATATAGAGAATATGCATGTCAAAGCAAACATAGTGAATGAGTGTGTGTGTGTGTGTGTGTGTGTGTGTGTGTGTGTGTGTGTGTGTGTGTGTGTGTGTGTGTGTGTGTGTGTGTGTGTGTAAATAGCCAGCATCTAGTAAAAACACACCTTTTCAAACAAATCGCACATCAACTGCAAATCATACAGTATTTTGACAGTCCCCTTTTCACAAAGTGTTGAAAGGCTGTGGTGAGCAGACGCTAAGAGGGTGGGTGGGGAAACTGGTGCTGAGGACCTTGTTTTGTTATAACATGTTCTGCAGAAGGTCTGTGTAAAAAGATTGTTTTAATGCCCGACTCAAAGATGTGTGCCCCTCTACACGCTATAATGACGAGGCTAACTTCTACTTTTCCTGTAGGTAATGCTTTTAAATGCAATGACCAGCCGCCTGGCTGGGCAGCAGTGTTTGTAATAACGTTTAAAAGAACGGTGTTAGGTAACGCCGTTATTTTTTCAGTAACGGGGTAATCTAACTAATTACTATTTCCGTCTTTACAACGCCGTTACCGTTACTTTACGATAAATGCAGTGCGTTACTATTAATTGATTGAATAAAGTGCGTAATCCGAACGCACCCCTCGCTCCAAACACAAACTGCTAGTGAGGAGATCGGGTGGGTTAACAACGAGATAAGCGATTACGATTGGGTAAGGCAGAGTCATGTTTCATGGTAGCCAATCGGAACCAGTGTTTTTACACACAAGCCAGGACACGCGCGCCACACACACGCAAACGCACACACCAAACAGATTCGATGAAGCAGCAGAAATGGCGATGCCGGAGCAATCCGATGAAAAGTTGGCATTTTCTGTAGTATTCGGCAGATGTTCCACAGCCTTTGCAACCAAGCAAATTGAAATTCAGGCCCCATCCACACTAACCCGGGTAAATGTAAAAACGCACGTCCGCAATGAAAATGATCTCCGTCCACACTATCGTTTTCAGAATGTTTTGCATCCACGTTCCTCACTGAAATTATTTTGATAAACAGTTGTCATGGTTACGTAACTCCGCCACGCCTTCTGTTTAGATTACAGGCGCGCGATCAGCTGATATTTACAGTTGATCAGCTGGTTAATCATTTTCGACCCGGCCTTGTCCGGAAACGCCGCTCCAAGTACGGTTTGAACTGTCGTCTTTCGGGTTTTTTACCACTTAAGAGCATCAAGTACAGCGCTCGCCTCCGGCGTTGGAGCAACGAATATGTTTGAGCCATTATGTCGAGTTGTTTCTGGAGATAAATTAGTGCATTGTACAGAGAGATCATCATTTGCATTTCACCTGCCATTTTTTTGATGAGCTCGGTCTGGTTTTCGAAAAGCATCGTTTTCAGTGTCGGAATTCTCCGTTTTAGTGTGGACGGAAGGGCTAAACGGATAAATATTTATGCGTTTGTAGATTTACCCGGGTTAGTTTGGACTGGGGCCTCAGTTGGAAGCATATCAGGGCCTTGAATGGGCAGTTCAACCATTTAACACATTAAGGCCAAGTGAAAACTGCTCAGAAAAATCCAAATTCTTTGACATATAGCAACTTTCTTTTTTTAACAGTAACGCAACTAGTTACTTTTATTATAGAGTAATTCAGTTACTAACTCGGTTACTTTTTGGAACAAGTAGTGAGTAACTATAACTAATTACTTTTTTAAAGTAACGTTCCCAACACTGCTGGGCAGTCACCGAAAGGACAGTGTGCTGCTCTGGCATATATATATATATATATATATATATATATATATATATATATATATATATATATATATATATATATATATATATATATATATATATATATATATACACACATATATATATATATATATATATATATATATATACACACACATATATATATATACACACACATATATATATATATATATACACACACATATATATATATACACACACATATATATATATATACACACACATATATATATATACACACACATATATATATATACACACACATATATATATATATACACACACATATATATATATACACACACATATATATATATACACACACATTATATATATATATATATATATATATATATATATATATATATATATATATATATATATATATATATATATATATATATATATATATATATATATATATATATATATATACACACACACACACACACACACACACACACACATATATATATATATATATAATTATATTCTCACTTGATGAAAAGTTAATCTACAGGGATACGTCTATGCCTGTGTTCCGGTGTATGATTGTGAGTGAGTCATTAGGGGTCCTAAGAAACTGTAGGAACCCATTTGTTTTCGTTAGTATTATTAGGGATCCTACGAAACAGTAGGAACCCTATTATAATCGTTTGTATTATTATTATTATTATTAGGGTGCCAAGCACAAAGTGCAAAGGCAACCTATTGTAATCGTTAGTGTTTTTATTATTATTCCGCCACGTTTGACTTACACAGCCTAAACCGCTCGCATGCTTTTATGAAACTTTCTACAGCTGTAGAGGCTGACTCAAGATTAACAGAGAAGAAATATTACACTGATTGGCCCAAGGTGGTGCTATAGCAATAGTCCAAAAATGCTAACTTTAAACAAGTCATGAAATTTTGTTCACACCAGTGTAGGCTTCTCCAGTGAGAAGAGGTAGGAAGATCCTCCTTAACATTGTTGAGAATAAAAAAGGTAGATTGTCCGGACTACTTTAATGAATTAATGACCTTAAATAGGACTACTTTAATGCCTTTGTATATGTTATGTTCGTTTTCCTGGGTAAAGGGACATTAGCACCCCCTATCACCTATTGACAATTACTTCAGGGAGGACGTTCCTTCCTCAGCCTCCATTGACTCCCATTCATTTCCCCGAAAGTGTTGGCGGCTGGTGAATAACATGGGGTTAAATGGGAGAGAGGAGGAAAGTCCTCCTCTGGGTGGGTGTGACTAGCTAAGGGATCTGGATCCCGCCTATGTCTATTCACGAATAGGCTGAAGCCCTGGTTGCGCTATGAACCAATAAGCAGGAGTCCTGGCTGTGGAGCAGCCCGGAGGAAGGGTTTATCCCCTCAAGTCTATGTTACGAGAACCAATGTACACACTCAGTCGAATGTCTCGTTTCCACCGAGCGGTGCGTTTCTGTTCGTTGTGGTACAGCGCGGCTCTGTTTGCTTATATTGACATTTCCGTAGCCCGCGGTCGGGCTGTGGAGCCCGCGGTCGGGCAGGGCTGCCTGCAGAGCCCGCGGCCGGGCAGGGCTGCCTGCAGAGCCCGCGGCCGGGCAGGGCTGCCTACGGAGCCCGCGGCCGGGCAGGGCTGCCCGTGGCCAGGCTGCGGAGCCAGCGGCCGGGCTGCCCGCGGCAGCTGCAGAGCCCGCGAGGAGGGTTGACTTGATCTATAAATTAAGTCCCTCAATCTTAATTGGCTTAACACCATGACCAACATTCTGAAACATCCATTAACATCCACATTTTCCTCACACAATGTTAGGCTTACAGCCCATGTAAATAGTTGTGAAATAATGTTCTTGTTGTTCTTTTAATTGTTTGTTACTCTGACCGTTCTGTTTGATATTGTGGAAAGGATAATAGTGAATGATTCAGAGCATGATGCATTTTAAATGGAATCACTTGTATTGCAGCTGAAAATAAACATAGCCAAATCACAACCAATAGCCCAATGATAGGCCCACGTTTTTTTATTTAGTTTTACACATCAAGAGTAGGCCTGATTTGACTAAGTGGCTCTGCATCCTTTCCTTCTACCCTTGTAGTCCAAGACATGCTGCCCACCAGCTTTCAAAGTCCAATGCTGCCACTGGTCGATTTGTATCAATTCACATAATTATCCCATCCTGCTATTTTGTAGTTCACCAAAACACCCTGAAACAACTTGAATGTCACATACTTATGCCACTATCAGTGCAAGCAGGCCAATGGAAACCTAGCGCACAGTCCTTCCTCCCTCACTTTAAAACCATGTGAAATCATACATTAATGTATGATTTCCTTTGGATAGATTTACGGCCATCTTGAATTCAAACTTGAACTTTGTTAATAACACAAAATTCCCAAAGGATCCTAGGTTTTTTGACAAGAAACCTTTACAAATACAGTATCATCTATGAACCACCATGAAAACCAATTTCTTCAATCTGACATAAGGGGAAGTCTGTACAATAAAGATTAAAGAACCCAGGAGCCATTGACTTCTGAAAAGGGTGTGGTTTAAAACTTGTAATGACCTAAATGCTGATTTAAACATCAAGATGGACTCCTATGATCTTGAGTCCAATGAAAAAGTTGGGGCATGGCATCGAGATGGGCATGGCCTCTGACTAAAATGACCACAGTTCCTCGACGGAATGTTTGATTTGAGCGGGACCAACTTAGTTCTAACTGCTCAAGTAAGATAAAGTCGATTGACAAAACAACATGTCCGCCAGAGCCTCAAAATAGTCCAAATTTTACTTAACCCAATAATCATTAAACGATGAATCTCTCCAAATTGTATCTTGATCATACGATAGCGAGCGCTATAAGAATTAACTGAAAATGCAACCACTCCAAATTGTATCCAGATTTGCCCATAGGGGGCACTATAACATTAACTGAAAATGCATACTTTGGACGGACATATTTCCTGACCCCTTTTACCTACAGTCATGAAATCCTGTAGACAGTTGTTTCTCCTCAAGTTGAGCAAATGAACCTGTAACAAAATAGACGCTAACCAATGTTAGGTGCCAAAAGGCAAGGTTAATAACCAAGCTTGGTGTCCTAAAAGAAGCATAGGGGAAGGTTAACCGGGCTAAAGTTCATCAAAATAGGACTATAGGGGGTACTAAAGTGATCAATTGAAAACTTTAAAGACTAATTACTCCTCAGCCAGTCGTGGAAGTTTGTGCGCCCATCAGCAGATCCAAGCTGAGGCTATTCCAGCATTGTCAACTGCCTGCAAACAAAAAAAGGTTTTAATGGTCTTTGTCTGGGTCTTTATGGTCTGCGTCACAGTCTTAATGGTCTATTAAGACTGTGCCATCTGCGCAATCTATTAAGATGGCGCTCCCCTGTGTGCGACATAGCGTAGCTCTCCGAGTCAAGTTTTTCGTAGTTTTCGTGTTATTGTTTTGTTTTCTTTTGTTTAATGTGCGGTACAATACGGCTAGTGTCAAGTATGAACGGGCGACACTGGTACAGCTTGGTGAGATGAATCACAAAGGACATTTTAACGCCAAACTCCTCGACTCCTTCCCGGAGCTACATCTTCATGCAGGAACAACGCAGGGCCAGGCCGCAACCGGGGGTTTGCCTGGCACCCCGACACCGACATGGAGGCGAGGCAGACGGGGCGGCGTGGAACGAAGACTCTGATACCTCGTTTGCAAGGGTAGGCTAACCCTCCCGGTAATACTTCTCGCCAACTTCCAGTGGCTGGGAAATAAAATGGACGATCTTCTCAGTAGGATGGCTACGCAGAGCTACATTCAGGACTGCTCTGTGCTATGTTTCTGTGAAGCGTGAAGGCTGCGGACTGCGGCAAAACCCGCAGGAGTGGGACAGCGAGTCTTGTCAAAAAGTCCTGGAGCACCAACAACACAGTAATATCGCAGTTATGTACTGAAGACGTGGAGTTTATTACCATAAAGTGCAGACCATTTTACCTACCTAGAGAACTGCAGTGCATTATACTGAGTACAGTGTATATCCCCCCCTCTGCTAACGAGGACAAAGCACTCAAAGTACTGCACGACATGATCTCAAGACATGAGAACTCATACCCAGAAGCTGCTTTTATTATCACAGGGGATTTTAATCACTGTAACCTTCGAAAACGTATATGCCCAAACTCCACCAGCTCATTAACTTCCCCACCAGGGGTAACAACACATTGGATCACTGCTACAGTAACATCAAAAATGCGTATGCTGCTGTCCCCAAACCTCACTTTGGAAAGTCTGACCACGTAGCAGTCTTGCTACGGCCCACTTACATCACAAAACTGAAATCAAACCCAGTCACAGTCAAAACTTTGAAGATGTGGACTGACAGTGCACTGGCTGAACTGCAGGGCTGTTTTAAGGCCACTGACATGAATATTTTTAAGGAAGCCACAACAAACATTGATGAATACACAAACACTGTAAGCAGCTATATAGACTGGTGCACCTCCATTTGTATTCCCTCCCGGACCATTTGTATGTTTCCTAATCAAAAGCCCTGGTTCAATGCAGATATACGCATGAAGATCAGGAGCCAGTGTGCAGCTTTCAAGTCAGGGGACACCGTGGAGTATAAGCATGCTCGGTACGAGCTACAGAAGCCCATCAGAGCGGCCAAAATAACATACTCCCAAAAACTTGAAAGCAGCTTCAGGGACAACAACACAAGGATTATGTAGCAGGGAATACAGTCCATCTCCAACTACAGAAGTAACACAAACAGAGTTGAAGTTTGTGACTCCACCCTTCCAGACACATTGAAAAGTTTCTATGGCAGATTCAACAGACAGAACAGCAATACCCCTATAAAGTCCCCCCACAACACAGAGGAGACCACACTACAAGTAACACAAACACAAGTCCTTCAGGCTCTGAAGAAGGTGAACCCCCACAAAGCTACAGCACAAGTCCATCGTTACAACTGCTCAAATCTGCTCCTGCAAGTCTCAGCTCTGGGGTTTTTTGCAGGTAGTTTTGCAACACGTCTAGGTGGTACATGTGTAGCAAAAGTGATTTGTATCCGTATGAGGCAGACAGAGCGTCCGTGGGCAGGACAAAATTGCAGCAGTAACCAATGAAAGTCGCTGACAAGGGGTGCATTTTTTTAACTACACTGGGACTATCCAATCAGACCATTAAAAAACATTGAAGGACACTTGCGGCATGTAAATGCAATAATTTGGGGGGAATTCAGTTGAACTAAGTAATTTAATTTGACATAATGTAAGATACCCAACTCCGTTATGTAGGATGCCCTCGTCTACTTTCAAGACTCCAGAAAGTAAGAGTTTGCTTGGATGGTCCCAGTGTAGTTTGAAAAATGCACCCCCTGCCGGCGACTTTCATTGGTTAATGCTGCAATTTTGTGCCGCCCATGGACGCTCTGCTTCATACGGATACAAATCACTTTTGCTACACTTGTACCACATAGACGTGTTGCAAAAGTATCTGCAAGAAAAACAACAGCTGAGACTCATAGCAGCAGATTCGAGCAGTTGTATCGATGGACTTGTGCTCGCTCATTAAAATGCTCATTGAACATAGCTATCTATATAATTTCATTTCTGAGGAAATATTTCCCAGATGTGCAACTTCTGATGCATTAGTTCACATTTGGGTTTACGAATGCACAAATTTTGTGCATGTTCTCAGATTATGAAACACGGGTGTGTGAATGTGTTTTGCACCAACTGCACTGCAATGATTGTAGCAATAGTGTCAAATGCATGACTCTTTGAAGTTGTGATGCACAGGATAGGATTTGTGCACCTGTAACACAGACTTGTGAACTTGTAGACCCTATTTAGTGTTTACAATGGCAGAAAAAATATTTTTGACATCAAATGTACTGTTACAGATTTGTGACTTTAGGGTACACATGACAAATAAATATTTATGACACATTTGTGACTACAAAATCTGCAGTTACAGGTGCTAAAGACTTTTGCTGCAATAATACCTTCATAGGTGGCACCCAGAGTCCTAAAAGCCTGCACTGAACAATTGGCAGAGGTGTACACAGACATCTTCAACATCTCTCTCAGGCAGGAAACCGTCCCACGCACCTTTAAATCATCAGTCATAGTTCCAGTCCCTAAGAAACCAAATACAACCACAATGAATGACTTCAGGCCAGTGGCACTCACGTCGGTGGCCATGAAGTGTCTGGAGAAGCTGGTCCTACACTCAACTCTGTGATTCCAGACACTGTAGACCGCCTAGTTTGCTTACCGCACCAACAGATCAGTGGACGACGCCGTGGCCCTGGCACTCCATTCCACACTGGAACATCTGGACACCAGCAACACATACGCACGCCTCCTCTTTTTGGATTACAGCTCCGCCTTTAATACAATTCGGCCAATGAAGCTGATTGGGAAGCTGGCAGACCTTGGAGTAGCGACACCCACCTGCAACTGGATCCTGGACTTCCTTATAGACAGACCACAGGTGGTGAGGATTGGTACAAAGGTTTCTGCTGAGCTCACAGTCAGCACAGGAACCCCCCAAGGCTGCTGCCTCACCCCAAAACTTTTCTCACTGTATACATGACTTTGTCTCCCCCCAGGACAATAACAGCATCATCGTTAAATACGCAGACGACATGACCATCCTTGGCCTCATCAGAGGGAGGGATGAGTCCTCTTAAAGGGAGCTAGTTCACAGAGTCACTGTCTATGGGGAGGAATACAACTTAGTTTTAAACCTAGACAAAACAAAGGAGCTAATTGTGGACAATTAGCTCTCTAATTGTGGAAAGCCCCCCTTCTATAGCCTCTCACCATCAAGGGGACGGTGGTGGAGCGGGCTGACAACTATAAGTTCCTTGGTCTTCACATTGCGGATAACCTGAGCTGGGCCCAAAACACTGCTAAAACAGTTAAGAAAGCACAGCAGCAGCTTTACTTCATCAGGCTGCTGAAGAAGACTGGACTTAAAGGTCAGCCCCTCACCCAGGCCTACAGAGGACGCGTTGAAAGCATCCTCTCCAGTGGCATCATGGTGTGGTTCGGAAACACCACACTGTCTGGGAGGGAATCACTTTAACGGGTCATAAAGACTGCAGAGAGAATCACTGGCTCCAACCTACCCTCCATGGACACACTGTACACACAGCGCTGCAAGGGGAAAGCACAGAGCATCCTCAAGGACAAACATCACCCAGGTCATGCTCTGTTCAGATGGAAGAACTCTGGCTATAACCTGCAACATCACAGGCCAGAGAGCATCTCCACCCACAAGGCCCGCTACCACAACAGCTTTTTTCCTGCTGCTGTGAGACTTGTAGCACAGGACATTAAGATGGGAGGGAAGTACTTCACCCCACAGACTAATTGGACAGTTGATGACCTCATAGTACAATATGTGTGCAATGTTAACCTTAAACAGTGCAATAACGTAATATAATGTGAACATTTTGTGTGCAATAACCTCATGTGTGTTTCATCTCATCCCAGTGTACAGTTCTACTGTTCTACAGTGCAATACAAGTGTGCAATATTAACCTTAAACAGTGCAATTAGATATTGGGAAAATATGTGTCTCATCTCATCTCAAGTGTTCCCCTTTGTTATTTTATTGTTATTATATTGTATTATATCTTGCTTTAAGACACTATATAGCTTTTGTACAGGGTATTTTTAATGACTTAGCTGCTACTACCACTTATTCTTATACTTTTCTACTACACTTTTTCTTGTTATAATGCTATCCTATTTATATATATATATATATATATATATATATATATATATATATATATATATATATATATATATATATATATATGTATATATTTTTTTTATTGAAGAAGCTGACTCAGGGAGATTCAAGAATCCCAATGTACCTGTACTGTCTTGTACCTGTGCAAATGGCAATAAACATATTCTTTTATTCGTCTATCAGGGTCTTCATGGTCTCTTAGGGACTTAATGGTCGATCAGGGTCTTGCTGGTCTGCTTTAGGCTTGGCCCCCGTAAAATGCTGCTTGCAGCTTTAATTAGGGGGCCAAGCACAAAAGTGTGAGACAACCTATTGTAATTGTTTGTGTTTTTTATTACCTTATTATTATTATTATTATTATTATTATTATTATTATTATTATTATTATTATTATAAGTCCTACAAAACCATAGGAAACCTATTGTAATCGTGAGTATTATTTTTCATTTATATACAAAAACGATATGTCAAAAGTTATGAAAATTGGCAGGCTTATAGTACTCGTGAAATGAGTAAGGGATAACAAGGGATTCATCTTGAGGGATGGGCCAGAATTTAGGGCTGCTGGATTATGGAAAAAAAAATCATAATCATGATTATTTTGGTCAATATTAAAATCACGATTATTCAAACGATTATTTTTGGAGTTTGAAAACATGATGTATTTATTCAGCATGTCTCTCTCAAAAACACTTAGTAGCTGAGAACTTAGAAATTTCACCTTAAAAAAGTACACAAAATGGTCCAAAAGAAAATGTTCAAATCTAAAATAATGTACAGATATTTATCCAGCTGTTCTGTATCCACTTTCTATAAAACATGAAAAATAAAATAAATAAAATTAATAATTAAAAAATCTAAAACTTGATTATGTTAATTTTGTAATTGTTTGACGATAAAATCGAAATCGAATTTCGATTAATCGCCCAGCCCTAGGTGGGGCTACAACAAGCCTTTTTGGTGGCGCTATAACAAGCCTTTGAAGTGCAACATACTCAACAGGCTGCCATGTCCACTAGGAAAGTGCAATATGTATAAAACTTGTTATACATGCACCATTCGTCATAATGAACAACTTTCAAAGTCTGACCAATATGCTCAGATCCAGTGTTGTGCCTGAACGCGTTCATTGAACGATAGTTCATGAACTCGTTCATATTTTGGGCGAACGTAAACTGAACGTAGTGTATTACTGCCTGATGAACGTTACTGTGAACTTGTTCATTCTGGTGTCTGTGAACGGCACGCTCACTGGGTTTAACTTCGTTCAATAGGGGGGTTATTAGTTTATCAACACGGCGGATGCGCTCGCAGAACGCCGTTTGTTAGACCGGTTGCCATGGTTATCTCATGGTTAACCGTCGCGATTCCCATCGAAACGAATGGCACGGTGATTATTCTTCAAAACGAGAGCTGTTAAATAGTGAAAAATGAATTAAACTGTAATCAGACAACGCGGTTATATGCTATAGACCCTAGAGTATCTGTGGTATAAAGGCTGAGACGAATTTCAAATTATAAATATGTACAATCCATAACATTAGATCTCTGGCTCATAGCTCAGCGGACTAGAAAACCTCCGAGAATCATTGCTTGTTGGCCGGAAACGGAAAGGGGTTCTGTTTGCGTTTGGTTGTAGTCTTCTTTATGCGGTTCAATAGACCATCAGTGAAACATTGTTGCGACACAAATGAGTGTAGTAACCCAGAGAACCAGCTACAACATTGTTTTCATCCAAAAGAGCCGTCTTTAGCGAACGGTGAATTGCATTGGATTCTACGCGCTGTCGGCTTTCAGCCGCGAGTTTAGGGACCATCTGCAAAGTGCAAAACTGAAAACGACCACAATGGTAAAATTTCAATAGCGTCGCCATTATTGACTCTAGAGCCCCAAAACTTATTCCATAGAGGTATGGCCTCTTCATGGTCCTACTTCAACCTTTAGTTTTGAAAAATATATCTCTCCTTATTTTTGAGGATTTTTTATTTAGCAACAATTTCAATAGCGTCACCATTATTGACTCTAGAGCCCAAAAAAATTGTTCCATATAGGCATGGCCTCTTTATGGTCCTACTACAACCTTTAGTTTTGAAAAATATATCTCTTGTTATTTTTGAGGATTTTTTATTTAGGAACAATTTCAATAGCGTTGCCATTATTGATTCTAGGTCCCTAGAACGTTTTCCATATGCATGGACTCTTGATGGTCTTACTGCAACCTTAAGTTTTGACAAATATATCTCTACTTATTTTTAAGGAATTTCTTTTTAGCAAAAATGTCGATATACTTTTTTTTAGCAATAATTTCAGTAGCGTCGCCATTGACTCTAGAGCCCCGAAACTTGTTAAATAGAGGCATGGCCTCTTTATGGTCCTACTACAACCTTTTTGATGGGGAGAGGGGAGGGAGTGGGAAGATGCATTGGTTTGAGGCACAGACGTTTTCAATTGTTGTAGTGTTTGGTTTATTTGATTTTACTGTATAGGGTGGTTGTTGATATAAAATATTTTTTGTTAAACAAATGTAAATAATGGTTTTAAAGATTATACTTGTAATATGTTCAATCTCTCCTTATTTCCCCTGCTTATTACTGTGCACAAATGTACTGTATGAATGTTGCCGGCATACACATAGAAACCTCCCGGCAGGGTGCGCTTTGCGAGCACACAAAAAAATTGGCGTGCGAAAAAAAAAACATTTCACCTCCACTGCAACTCCATCCTAGGGGAAACACTGCATTGTCATATTTCCATACCGACCAAGCTCACCATACTTCCACAAACTTTTATTCTCAAATAAACTGTAATCTGCCCTTTGCCGTCTACATGTCCATGGCCTTTAGTGTAGTGTTATGGCGTCAGACTCATGACCAGTGTTGGGAACGTTACTTTAAAAAAGTAATTAGTTATAGTTACTCACTACTTGTTCCAAAAAGTAACTGAGTTAGTAACTGAATTACTCTATAATAAAAGTAACTAGTTACCAGGGAAAGTAACTTTTTGCATTACTGTAAAAAAAGTTGCTACATGTCAATGAATTTGGATTTTTCTGAGCAGTTTTCACTTGTCCTTAATGTGTTAAATGAATACGATTGGCCTTAGCCAATCATAATCGCTTATCTCGTTGCTAACCCATCCGGTCTCCTCACTAGCAATTTGTGTTTGGAGCCAGGGGTGCGTTCGGATTACGCAGTTTATTCAATCAATTCATAGTAACACAGCGTATTTAACGTACAGTAACGGAAACGGCATTGTAACAACGGAAACCGTAATTAGTTAGATTACCCCATTACTGAAAAAATAACAGCCTTACCTAACGCCGTTCTTTTAAACTGTATTATTACAAACACTGCTCATGAGTCATGACCATGGGCTCGCTGGTTCAAGTCAGACCTCAACCAACCATTCTGATTCAAATCAAACATGACATCAAATAATGTTTACCATAATGTATTAATTCGTTCAAAAATGTGTAATTTAATGAAAATGTTAAACATCGTACAAGAGAATAGGATAAAAATTACAAAGAAGGAATTTACAAAAGCAGTTTCAACTTTGATCACTGTTTACCGAGTAGAATAGGGAGAAAGAGACAGAGAGAGATCTATTGAGGTTAATTTGTCCTGAAAGTGGTGCGTTAGGTCCCCCCCCCCCCCCCCCGCTTCACTGTAAGCGTCTTTGGGTAATTGAAAAGCACTACGTAAGGGATAATGTATAGAACGCCGGTCATTTTCGGGAAAATAAGTCCCGACAGGGCGAACAGGACACCGAAGCGCAGCGGAGGTGTCTTGCTTCGCCCTGAAGGGGCTTATTTTCGATAATGACCGGTGACGTTCTATACATTATCCCGCTTATTACACAGATACTTGCCAAAACGAAATACTAACTTCACATTGTGTCGTTTTACAATTTATTTGTCACCAGCATTCGTAGTGTTGATCAGCAGAGAAATAATCCGCCAAAGACGTTGACGACGCTTAGCAACCGAAGACGCTGAAGTTGAAGTTGTGAAGGGCCCATGCAAGTGAACGGAGTGTAATACATAAATATAATGAATTATTATTATTATTATTAAACAAACCCTCTGAGCTTAAGGGTTGCTTTCCCCGTGTTTGACAAGGCGACTTCATTAAGACTTCAACCATGCAGCAATTGACTGGCCATAATTGCCGTCATCTCCAGTCTTCCAAAATCCCTTAAACCCTTGGTTTTCCTCTTTCCACAACAGAATGGAGACTTTACCCTTGAATTGGTTGAGTTACTCCCTTTGTGGAGGCTGCATTTGTCAATAATATTGTTTAGGAAATAGTGTATAAAACAACTTTCACTGCAGCTCTTGTGATTTAATGCAATGCTGAATTTAATACGCAACACAATATAGCCATTGTAGTCGTTAGACATTACTTTATTAAATAGGTTATGTCATGAAGATCATTTGAGCTTTTACCTTTACCCAGGACTGGGGTGGAAACCCTATACTAATGGGAATATGCCCATTTATTATAGATGATCATGCTCAAGTGGGTCTTATGAGCAGGAAGTTTGCTGAGCTAGCCATTAATCCTGGCAAAATTATGAGAATTTTGGTTTCTCTGCCTGTTTTGAAATATTTAATCACATCAGAGCTCTGAGTTCTGGTAACATATAGTTGGCAAGAGGCTGATTCACACAAAATTGTTGTCAACATGCCATCTTCTCTGAGGGGTCTTTCATAACTGGAAGAGGAAGCATGCTACAACAAGTACAGCATTCCAGACCACAGCTTTAGATTTACAGCCGTTCTCCCACATCATTCCACTACAGTACACTTCCAAGCCTTATTTAGGTCCCAGTGGACAAGCAGTTTAAAGTTTAACCCATTCAAAAAATAATGTTGAGTGAATTGCTTGTAATTTCTCTCTCACATTAAAAGGTTTGGAGAATCTCTTATTTTAAGATAATGTAGGTACATAGTAAGCTGGACCTTACGTAAAAAGGAATGTCATGTCATGTCACATTCTGTGAAGATATTTGACTACTTCTCTGTGATGCATTGATCTGAAGGTAGCATTTCAATATACCAAATTTGGGGAACATCGTCACCAAAAGCAATGATGCCCTTTTATTTAAAATATACATATTTTGAGAAACATTTGGATTTGCATGCGCACGTATACTGCACAAAACACAAATACACTACACAGAACAAGCTAGTAGACAGGCTAAATCATGAACCTCTTTCTGAGCCCCTTGTCCCTACTAGGGTTGCAAAATTCCTGGAATTCTCAAAGTTGAAAACTTTCCAAAGGGAATTAACGGGAATTAACAGGAATTTATGGGAATAAACAAAGATTTACAAAAATGTAGGTTGGCTCTTACAGGGGACTTGAATATAGTTAGGAGAAATATATTTCAGCATAATCTTGACTAACACAACCAGATTTCATGCAAGTTAACTTGAATATCTATGCTATTCCTCAATCACTCTGCTTACTGCAGGGCTATTGAGACCACCACGCCCCCTACATGCACTGTGCATTCCTCCATCACATGTGCACTGTAACTTCTAGAACCCTGTACCACACTTTTGAGCCCAGAGCATATTTAACTCAAATTTCATGTTTTTGTTCTTCAAGGAAAGAATAAAATAATTTGAACTTGTTAAAGTTCTACTAACAAATAAATCTGCTAAAAAAAATGTTTTGTGTTATTTTGCATGGTGTGTCTACTTATAACAAGAAATATATATTTATGCTTGGATATGATACAGTTCGATTAAATTACCCTTTTCAATATTTCCAAAATTCCCAAGCTTAACTACCCATGGTAATTTACCGGAAAGTTTCCGGAAATTTACCGGACATTTTCCACCCCTTTGCCACCCTAGTCCCTACCCTGACCACCCTGTGTGTGGGAAAGAAAGAGTTCTAGGGTTAGGGTTCCTCCAATACCCCTGACCTGAATTAAACAGATGGTTGGAGCACATAACGGAGGGAAGTAAAACGTCAGGGAGTAAAGAAAGAAAGAAAGAAAGAAAGAAAGAAAGAAAGAAAGAAAGAAAGAAAGAAAGAAAGAAAGAAAGAAAGAAAGCAGCACTAAGACAAATATTTAAACATTTCCAATGTTGTGAAAATACTATTTCTAACTATGGGTTGCGGCTTTGATTCTTAGATTCACAGAAATTGCTTCCTGGAAACAATCTTTAGGCACTTCTCCTTTGATAAGTGATGCATGCAAGTATATTTTCTGCTGTGGTCTGAAGGCCTATGGAGCTTCTTTGAGGGTGCCATACATTCCTTTAGGCACACATTCATATGCTAATATCCTTGCTACACGTTTACCGTTTCAACCTGATTGCCAGAATCGCATTGAATCTCAACCCTTGAATCCCACTGGGATTGCTGTGGCCAGCCCGTCTCTCCCTTTATTCTTTCAATATTTTTTTCCAGTGGCTCCCCTCTCCACTATGGGATTCTACTGTCTACAGCTGTGGGACAGTTCAGTGAGACAGAGGAGGGTGGGGGCAGAGAGAGAGAGAGAAAGAGACAGAGACAGAGACAGAGACAGAGACAGAGAGAGAGGTTTTCTGGCCCGATCCACACACCAGCCGACTGGCAGCAGAGGCCTTGCGATGCCATTCTTCCCAGATCCCATTCTAGCTCCTATTATAGCTGCATAGCATGCTGACAGTCAACAACCACTGTCCACTGGCCTGTCCCATTTACGCATGCCTCAAACTAATTGCACACACACGCACACACACGTCCATTTACAGACTAGTATATTTAAAAAAATATTTGTTTAGAGGTTAGCGTATATTCATGGCAAGAAAATTCATGGCATCACCAATATTTCCAGATGTCTCCATCCTTACATTTAGTTTATTTTATTAACCTCACTGACAGAAAATATAGGTGGAGGAGTGAACAACGTTTCCGTTGCATAAGAACCTTACGGGAAGGTAATGATAGTTCCAGGTATTAGTCAAACCCTCAGGCGTTACCAGGGAAACAAAGTTATGGCTTGTGAAAAACGTTATATTTGAATGGGAAAAAAATGTTAACGGTCCAAATGTTAAAAATCGATTTTTACCCTCGGGAATGAATAATCGAAATAATCGAATATTCTGACCCATCCTTAATAGGTTTTAGATTGTATATAATGAAGCCATAACATGGATAATGCTTTTCTCTGGGTTTCATGATACAGATGCTTTTTGTTAATTTGATTCTCACTTAAAAAAAAGAGCAATGCATAATCAACAATCATTAAAAATATCAAACCCACCACCATTATTATCTAGACGGCGGGAGTTAGTCGTTATTATATTAGGATTGTGACTAATTCTATACCCTAAGCTCTTATCATTTCAGAGTTAACCCAAACATCGACCTAAATGAGTTAAGAAGAGGAGGAAGAGGACGAAAAGAAAGACCCCACCGCCTTGTTAGAAATTCAGACAAACAAAAACCAAGCAAGATAACGCTGAGAGACACAATCGCTTTGCTCTCCATCCAAGAGGGAGGAGACGGGGGGGGGGGGGGGGGGGGGGGGGGGGGGGGGGGGGGGGGGGGCTGTAAGAAGAGAGGGAAGGGGGGTGTCGTCCACCAGATGATTTTGGCTATGTATGAAGGAGGATGAAGGAGTGATCAGACGAAGAGGAGGGGGTGCTTTGTATGAACTGAATCCCCGGGGTTTCGGGGCCCGCATGAGGGAGCCCTCCTACCTGGATGTTGCTGTGGCGACGACGCAGTGGACTGCCGGGGGGACTTGGGAACCGGCTTGTCCCCGCCGTGACCCAGCGGTTTCACCCTGTGGGCCCCACGAATGGCCTCCTGCTCCCATGCCTTGTGCCCCGCTGGTGGGCTGGAGGATGAGGTAGACGAGGAGGATGATGACGAACCCTCGATGCGCTGCTTCATCTCTGACGACAGCAGGCGGCCCTTATGCATCCATTCCTGCATCTTGTTCACCGTGACACCATGGTGGTGACCCTGTCTAGCCAAGGCGCAGGTGGCGGCAGCCAGAGTCTGTGCACCCATGGGATCCTTGGGGGCATCGGGCAGGGGGGTGTCTGCGTTGTTGTTGTCGGATGACCCTGTGAGGCTGGCGAAGGAGCCCCCGCTCGCCTTCAGCATCCGGCATGCATCGCCCACATTGTCCTGAGGCTGCTCATTGCTGCTGGTGGCCTCTTGGTTAGCAGCCTGGTGGCCTCCTTCTCCCTCCTTCTGAACCTCTGGCCCCGTAGGCTCCACCACAGCCAAGTCCTCACACACATCAGGACTCCCGCTTTCGGCTGCGCCCTCACACATGGCCACAGGCCCTCTTCTACAGTGGCGATAGCTGATAGCGCCGTCGCTAGCCGAGCGTGGTATGGGCGGTCCCGAGGAGCTGGTGATGGACAGTAGGTTCCCCAGGCTGCCACTGTCCAGGGGGCTGCTGCCCCCGCACCAGGACCCAGGCGTCCCGCTGACACAGAGCAGGTTGGGGTTGGAGTCAGACAACCGCTGGGGGCTTTGGTCCCCGCCCGACGACCAGGAGTCGCTGTCCATATTCTTTACCGAGAGCCTGGAGCACAGGCTGTCCCTGGAGGGGCTGCTGCTAGAGGAGTATGTCTGTTGCTTCTTAACATCACTATGCTGCTGCTGCTGCACATCCAGGTTGATATCATGCATGGCATTGATGAGGAGGTAATAGGCCTCTTTCAGCTGGCTGCGGAGCCGGTCGGTCTCTTGGATGCTGATGTCCCTCACCCCCTGGCCTCTATCCTTCCTGCTCTGGACCTCTTCATGGTTCTTCCCACGTGTCATCTCATTTGCACCATTTCTCACAGTTTCGTAAAAGGGCAGTATTTCGTTATCGTAGTAGTCCTCGTCTTCACTGTCCAAAGAGTGGCGAATGGGGGACCCTTCTGTTGCGCAAAGCGATGACATGTTTATTTCTGATTCCGTAGGGAAATAGGTTGGGCTCTGAAGGTTGATCAACCTGATGTTGCCGGAGAACTCTGAGCTTTCATAGCTCTCAATGTTTCTGATTAAAATGGTCTCCTCGGTATTACTTCCTGTGAGGCAATAGCTTGGGTCACAAGTTGGATTCATGAGTGTGGTGCACGTTGCAGATTTTGTATTTATAGGTCGGTTATTGTCATAATTAGAATCGGCGTTATGTCGACGCTGGTTTACAGCCACAACACTCTCCGCCATGTGCTGCATTCCTAAACAACGACTGCTGCTTCCATATCTGTGAACTCTTGCTTCTTTGTCCAAACATACGCTGTCTGTATCGAGGTCAGAGATGCTGGCGGCATCGACAACTTCTGTACTATTTGAGTCTAATAGTGTATGGGAGACGTGATGGTTGTGGTTTTCCCCAAAACCAATTGAATCGCCTACGCTGTACTTCCGCGGAAAGTGTTTTCCCGGTGTGTGCAGATCTGCGACGCAATCCCCGCTGGGCAGCACCGCTTTGCCTAAAGAATATGGCTCCTGAAGGATCGTATCCTTACCATAGTCCCAAAACTGCACACCTCTTTGAAGTGGAACCCCCAGGAGCTCCTCATTAACCCGATATCTACCCCTGCTGCTGGTCTGCTCTCTCTCCTCGCTACTGGGGTTCATGCGACGACTAGAAACCTCGTAGCGGGGACAAGCACTTGCGGGGACAAGCACCACACGTTTCGACTCCCGGAACAGAAACCCCCCGACTTCTACTAACGCCCCGTTGTCAAAATTCTCGTAGGTACTCATTCTTTCAGTCGCCGGTCCACAGTCCAGCTCGGTTATAAAGAATATCGAGTCAGTCTCACTGTTTTGCTGTTGCAGAAGTACTATGTCTTTACCTTCCCCGTCCTTCTTTGCAGTAGCAGCCGAACAACCGTATCCACCACCGGCTGACGCTCCTTTCTTCAATTTCTTTCCCCGAAGTTTCGCAAGTATAGTCCTCCGCAGAGGATCAGCCATTCCTTTTCAGCCAGTAATTACTACAGTTTTCAGCACATTAGTTGCAAAAGAGAAAGGGATAAGCTGCCTCTCGCTCGAACTCGCTAGGCTCGAACGGGATCTGCTCCATAGTCCGCTGTCACGCCTGTCGACTTGCGCTTTGGCTCTCCTCCCTCTCTACTCAACTGCACCACCGCCGCTTCTCGTTGGCACCCTCATATTACTCTCTCACTCACTTACTCACACACTACGTGCATACGCAACACGCGCTCTTTCATTTCTCTCTGCGACTCTAGCGCCTCTCTCGACCTGGCCACGTTTAAAGCTTAAAATATGTATACTATTTACAGGCGACACTGAACGTAAACCCTCATAGACCAAATAAATAAATATAATTCGTCATTCTTAAAGGTGATAACATTTAAAGACTGTATGTTGGGAAGAACAAGGTTGATTTTTTTAAAGAAAATAATACCTTTAGTAAACCAAATAATAAATTAGTCTTCTGTAGACCTTATAAAGGAGTTTCAAGCCGGGTTGTAAGGCCCTGTATGGATGATAAACACATTTACCATTCAACAACGTCAATGAAACAGGGATTCAGCAGTGGGCCATTATCACTCTACCACCTTAGCTAGTGATTGTGAAGAGACACAGAACGCAACCGTGAACATTTCTCCAGGAGCTCTGTTTGGCTCTTGGGGTTTCTTATCAAAAACTGGTCAGCTTGATTCAAATGAAAACAAGGCAACATTGTGAAAATTTGGCAATTTAATATAATTATATTTACCCTTTTATTTCTTCTCTAAAGTTAGGATTAGGACTGATCTACTGGACTGACACTGCTATCTGAAGTGTATCTTGATCGATGCTCTCCTCTCTGACCCCAAACCCGTCCCCCAACCCCAAGGCCTATGCTGGGAGACAGCCCAGACACGCCGGAAAAATACTTCACTTGAACCTGCATACATTTGTTTGCTGTTATCTTTTTAGGAATGCATGAGGGGGAATAATAGTTGTTGAAAATCCCCATCGGTGGATGTTGGGTGCGTGCCTGGGCGGGCCTCTCTCTCTCTCTCTCTCTCTCTCTCTCTCTTTCTCTCTCTCTCTCTCTCTCTCTCTCTCTCTCTCTCTCTCTCAATCTCTCTCTCTCTCTCATAAACAAACCTCTTTTGTTTTTACTTCAGCTTTTACTTCAGATAAGGTCCACTCCAACTGTCCTGAAAGGAACTAAAAAGAGAGAGCGACAGCTAGGTACAATGTCTCCCTGTGAGCGAGTGCACATAATTATCTGGGCCATTTTCCTCCTCCCTCCACTTCTTCATCACCAAAACATGATTAGCATCTGCTGTTGCTGTGTCAGAGCTGAGACTGGGGTCTGTTGCTGCCATCCACCTCTGTGCCTGACGACTAGACCTGTGTCTGGGCGGCTCTTTACAGGTCAAGGCCGCTCGGTCCACAACAAAAACAAGTACATCAACGTCCATTGGCATTTACTGAATTGCAAATTATAGCACAGTGTTACATGGACATGGACACTATACTTTAATATTAAGTCCCCTTATTCATTAGACTTTCCATATAAGCTGCAAAATATTTTCATTGTTTACTTAAACCTTAAGAACACAGTCTCACAGTCTTTTAGCACAAATATCAGCTTGTCTTGTTACAATTACGAGGAAAAGAAAAACAACAAATATTTTAAGAGGCAATCACTCGGTTCTCTGGAATGCATTTTGAGTGAAAGGAAGGAGAGATGTGTTTCAGAAACATGAAACTGAAATGTTTATGATTTGGTCATCTATTATAATTGCAATGTCTATGACCGGTTTACTTAATGGCATACGATTCAATTGACACTGGATATAAAGAGAAAGTCATTTTACGTTTGCAGATTTGCTCGGCAAATTGTCCAAAACAATGGGAGGAAAATGCAGAATCTTCCATTCTTTTTTTGCTTCTCAAACTATTAAGTTGCCCTTTTTGTTAGGGCCCAACATCGGCTTGGTTTTCTCCCTCTTAAAGTCTGGTCACTCCAAGGGAGGTAGTATATGTGTGTGTGTGTGTGTTTTTTCGGTGTGTGTGTGTGTGTGTCTGTGTGTCTGTGCGTGAATATGTGTTTGTGTGTGTGTGTGTGTGTGTGTGTGTGTGTGTGTGTGTGTGCGGTGTGTGTGCATGCGTGCTTAACTAAGGATAGAAGGCATTGCAGCTGTTGGGGCTCTCCTCCTGATGGCAACCATTGTTCTCTCCCTCTCACTTTCCCCTGGCCCTCGCTCCACCTCTCCCCCCCTCTCTCTCTCCCTAGCTTCTCTGTCATTTTTTTTATGGGCCTTCCTTTTTTTCTCAATGCACCCAGCGGATAAATATACGTCCCTTTTGACACAAGCCTTTCGCAGGATATAAATGAGCCGAGAAGATGTGTGTCAGGCTAGCTTTTACTCAGAGCCTTTTACCTTACACTCCACGAATGAACAGTCCTCCTAGAGCCATTGTCTCTTATTTTAATGGCGGCAGAGGGAGAGATGACAAACAAAACAGGGGTCCACCTTTTGCATTTCGATGTGCCTCAAAGATAAGATGTGATACTTCACGCTGACAGCCCAAAAAAGTCTGAAATGTTGGCATCTTTGCAGCTTCTGAACAATGTATTTTGCTATGAATTGCTAAAGCTGTTATTTAAGTACTGATTGCTGTGAATAAGTTACATTCACACTGTGGAATAGTATTTCATAAAATAATGTTTCATGTAAATGTTTAATTCTTGTTTTATTGAATCTGTTCTCACCTTTTGTTTTATCTGCTGGCACGGGTAACTTTCTGTGAAACAGAAAGCTCGATCATGGCTGATGCAACCCACCCCCTGTACTTTGAATTTTTCTTGCTGCCATCAGGGCACAGAAACAAGCTGCCACTTTGCCAAACAAACCGGTTGAAAAAATCATTTATGCCTGCTGCCATCAGTCAATGATCACATTTAACGAGTGTGTTCTATTTTGTGTTATTTGTTGTCTTATCCGTTATGTGTTTGCAGTTTCTTTTTTACTGCTGGCTGTGCATCAAATTGCCCCTCGGGGATAACCTTGTACCTTGTAGGCCTATTAACTTTGGTGGTCATAGATTTTCTTCAAGGGCATTGTAACGGCGACCAAGAAGCACATGGAGTCAGGTTTTAAGTCACCTGAAGCTCTGCGTCCCATACACCGCACGACTGCAGGCTACTCTATTCCAAACAAACACACGAGAAAACAGCACACCCAATGAACAAACATGACACAGTCAGTGATGGTGGCGACAACAATAAACACACATGTAAGCATTGAACACACAACTAAACAACACCCCGAACCCATCAACCCCACTCAACCCAGCAATAAACAAAGCCTTCAAAAACCCCTTACATCAACTGAAAACATTTAACTCCCAGGATCCCCTGCACGACCCCGGAGGGGTCGCCACACAGCTCCCACCTGAGGGGTCAGTCGTCACCGACGACCCCATCACCCGACACATAGTCCTTCAGGTGTCCAGGGACCCGGCGCCGCCGGCTAGGCCGCTGAACCCCTCCAGGGGCGACAACCGCAGGGCCAACGGCCCCGTCTGGGGAGTCGGCAGGGGCAGGGGAGCCACCCGGGGAACCACGAGGAGGTCCGCCTCCCTCGCCAGCCACAACCGGGGCGAGGGGCCGGTACGGCGAGAGTCTGTCCTGGTGTAATACCACCACACGCCCCCGGGCACCCAGCATCCGCAGGCGGTACACCACCTCGGACACTCTGTCGATGACCTCCCGAGGCCCCTGCCAGTGGCTCCCTAGTTTAGGGCAGACCCCTCTCTTCCTGACGGGGCAGTAAACCCACACCCTGTCCCCAGGTGTGAACGCTCGTCCCCGGCAGCGAGTGTCATAGCCCCTCTTCTGCCTCACCCCTGAGGCAGCCTGAGCCTGGCGGGTGTAGGCATGGATCACCAGCAGGCGATCCCTCAGCCTGCGGAAATAGTCCATAGCCGCACCCCCAGCGATCTTAGGCTCAGGGGGGGACCCGAACACCAAATCCACCGGTGTCCAGAGCTCCCGCCCGAACATGAGGGCAGCCGGCGTGCAGTGACTGGACTCGTGCACTGCAGTCCGATAGGACCACAGGGCCAGCGGCAGGTGGTATTCCCAGTCCCGTTGGTGCTGGCTGGTGAGGATGGCGAGCTGGGTGGCCAGGGTGCGGTTAAACCGCTCCACCAACCCGTCAATCTGGGGATAGAGCGACGTCGTCCTTGTCTTGTGCACCCCCAGCCGCCGGCAGACCTCCCCAAAAACCTGGGACTCGAAGTTCCACCCCTGGTCGCTGTGGAGCTTGGCAGGGACCCTGAAACGGGCAAACATCTCCTCCACCAGCTTCTCCGCGGTGGTGGCGGCGCCCTGATCCGGCACCGCATACGCCTCAGGCCACTTGGTGAAGTAGTCCATGGCCATGAGGACGTAGCGGTTGCTGGAGTCGGTGACTGGAAATGGCCCCAGGACGTCGACCCCCACCCGCTCCATCGGTGCTCCCACCAGGTACTGCTGGAGCGGGGCGTGGGAACGCTGGGCAGGCCCTTTCTGCGCTGTACAGGTGTCGCAGCAGTGGACGTGCAGCTCAACGTCCCGTCGACAGCCCGGCCAGTAGAACCGCCCCCGCAGGCGATGCAGGGTCTTGGCGTTCCCGTAATGCCCCGCTCCCACCGAGCCGTGGACCAGCTGCAGCACCTGGGGACGAAGCACAACAGCTGCAGAATGTCGCCCTTACCCCTAGGGTCCTGACAGCTGCGGTGGACCACCCCGTCGTGGAGCTGGAAGCATCCCCACTGGGAGTGGTAGGCCTTCACCTCAGGCCCTCGCGACGACACCTCCGGCCAGCTGGGGCGCTGCCCCGCCTCCAGCCAGTCCCTCACCAACGCCAGGGTCTCGTCGGCCCGCTGCTGCTGCTCCAACTGACTCGCCGTCAGCCGGAGCCTCACCGATGGTCCAGTCAGCCTCGGTGGTCTGGAGAGCCACCACCATCAGAGACTCATGGGCCCGCTCCTCCTGCCACAGGCAGTAGCGACACTCCAGGACTGCACAGGGCCATCGGGAGAGTGCGTCGGCATTGCTGTGGAGACGCCCTGCCCGATGCTGGATCTCGAAGTCATACTCCTGTAAAACCTCCAGCCATCGAGCCACCTGGCCCTCAGCATTCTAAAAACTGAGGAGCCAAGTGAGGGACGCATGGTCAGTGCGGATCTGGAAACGCTTTCCATGCAGGTATGGCCTGAAATGCCGCACGGCCAGGACCACAGCCAACAGCTCCCGTCGGGTCACGCAGTACTTGCGCTCCGCCCGACTGAGAGTGCGGCTGAAGTAGGCCATGGGACGTTCCCCTTCTCCCACCGCCTGGGAGAGGACTGCACCAACCCCCACATTACTGACATCGGTGTCGACGATGAAGGGACGGCCAGCGTCGGGGTAAGCCAGGATTGGGGCCTCGGTGAGGACCGCCTGGAGTCGGGCGAAGGCTGGGCACAGGTGTTCTCCCAGTCATACAGCCGGCCTGCCTCGGTTAGACGGTGGAGGGGGCTGGTGACCGTAGCAAAATCCTTAACGAACTGGCGGTAGTACCCCGCCAGGCCCAGAAAACTCTGCAGTTCGCCTGTGTTGGCGGGGGTCGGCCAGTCCCGGCCCGCTGCCGCCTTGGCCGGGTTAGTAGCTATGCCATGCTCGTTCACCACGTGCCCCAAGAACAACGTTTCCCTGGCCAGAAGGGAACATTTGGCAGGGTTCAGCCGCAACCCGGCCCGGTGGATGGCTTCAAGAACCTCCCGCAGGTTCGCCAACGCCCCGCCGAAATCGCGGGCGTGCACCAATAAGTCATCCAGGTACACGACACAACGACTCCAGGGAATGTTCGCCAGCATCCTCTCCATCATCCGCTCGAACGTCGCCGGCGCGTTGCATAGTCCGAACTGCATGACCCAAAACTGCCACAGCCCCTGCCCGATGGTGAACGGAGTCTTAGGTCTGGCCTCGGGCGCCAACTCCACCTGCCAGTAGTCGCTACGCAAGTTCAGGGAGCTGAACCAGCTAGACCCCCCGATGTAGTCTAGGGCGTCGTCGATCCGTGGAAGCGGATACGAGTCCTTCTGAGTGACCTTGTTGAGGCGCCGGTAGTCCGCGCAGAACCTCCAGCTGCCATCCTTCTTCCCCACCAAGACGGCCGGAGCCGCCCATGGACTGGACGGGGGCTCGATCACCCCCCCGGGAGCCATCTTGCAGACCTTCTCCTCCGCCGCCTGTCGTTTGGCCAGTGCTAATCGGTGGGGCCGCAGGCGGATGGGCCGAGCAGAGCCGGTGTCGATGGCATGCTGCACCAGCCCTGTCCGCCTGCAGTCCTCATCCCGGGCCGCGAAAATGTCCCCGTACTCCTCGAGCTGTCGATTCTGCTGTACGTCGAGGCCAACTCCACTGCGCAGCCAAAGCGCATTGACGCCTCGGTGGTCTCGGAGGAAGGAAAGACGGCAGACACAGGGCTGCGGGGAATGCAGGAACCGGGTAGAGGTCAAAACTCTCGGGGCACAACCTGGCGACTACTCCGCTGGCCGCCAGAGCCCCCATGCTCTCCCCGTCCGGAGTGGAGCGCCACAGTCTCCGCACCGACGAGTCCCCTATGTCGGCGAGCCAAAACTCATGCATCACCTCCTGGTCACCCACCTGGACAGTCCAGCCGCTTCCTCCCCCTCATTTCGGTCTCCTGTCCCGTCACGGTAGTCAGCGGACGCTGGTCACCGTCCACCAAGGAAGGTAAAGGCCCCTGGCGCGGCCCGGACCGCCAACCAGAGCGCACCGACCGTGGAGAGGGGTTGGAATACGGAGCGGTGGTCCCCTAACTGTCGAGATATCGAAATCAAGATAACCCTGCTGGGCGTACAGCTGTACGTCCGCTGCATAGGCCCCCAACCGTTCCCCCTCCCGGCAGCGGCGACTGGACAGCAACTCCCAGCTGTGGTTCACGACCACCCGCTGCCCGAAACGCGGGCGTCCCGTCGGTCTGCTTGGGCCAGGTCCAGCAGAGCCTGCACCGCCGTTCCCTCCAACGCAAGGACAAGCTGGGAGGCGGACTCGTCCATGCTCCAGCCTTAGTACCGCGCGGAGATGTCGAACTGCGCCAGGTAAGGCTCCAGTAGCGTTGCCCCGGAAAATTTTAGCAGCCTGGCTACAGGGTGTCAGTCGGCAGCCGCCGGTCCTGTAGCACTGCCAGCGGCCGCTGGGTGATATTGCGCCGCTGTTTTTCTCCATCCCCTGGTTCCAATAAATCCCACTTCTGACACCAATGTAACGGCGACCAAGAAGCACACTAAGTCAGGTTTTAAGTCAACTGAAGCTCTGCGTCCCATACACCGCACGACTGCAGGTTACTTTTATTCCAAACAAACGCACAAGAAAACAGCACACCCAATGAACAAACATGACACAGTGGTGGTCAGTGATGGTGGCGACAATAAAAACACATGTAAGCATTGAACACACAACTAAACAACACCCCGAACTCATCAACCCCCCTCAACCCAGCAATAAACAAAGACTTCAAAAACCCCTTACATCAACTGAAAACACTTAACTCCCAGGATCCCCTGCGCGACCCCAGAGGGGTCGCCACAGTATTTTGAAGTAAAAAACCTGAATGCCGCGATGTAAACTGATCCAAACATATGAGTTTGTGGGATATGAGTGGCAACTGGCTTAACATATATGTGTGGCGCCATTGTGTGCCCATCCACACTTTTTATTATTCGATTTTTTTTATATTTTTGATATGTGCCCCTTCTCCTAACAGAGAATAAGAGCCTTATGACTCTAAGGCCCTGTCCACACAGACTAAAACAATCTTCTCCCCCCCGTTTCCTTGGCAGCATTTCAGTAATTTGTCCATAATGATGGACTCATTGCAAAAACACATTTAGCTGTAGAAACGCTGTAGTACATATTCCAGGCATATATCTGGCACTGTTTCTCCACCAAAAAAAGAAGAAGACGAGGCAGACCATGTGCATCAAGCCTGCGCGTTGTGTACCTAACTGTGTACATAACTACATTCAAAGTATTTTCTGCTCAATCTACAAGGTTTAACTACCGCTGTTGTTGTTCGGTTTCTCCTCCTCTACTTTGGATGTTTCCCAAAGTGATGGCTGCAGCCTTGCTAGAACACTTCCTTGCTAGTCGCGTCCTACGGAGATGAGGCTAGAGTGCTGCCTAGTGTTTGTAGCGTTCAGAGTTTGGAACGACTTGCTAGTGTGGAAGCGCTTCCGCTTCCGCTTTTTAAATATTTTCCAGTGTTAAATATTTTAAGATTTGAATTGTTTAAATTGTTCAATCCATGCAAAATATAGTCTATCATTACGTTGCAAAAACGTTTGAAAGAAATCGCACAGGTTAATATTTTGCAATTAGATGATTAATCTATAAAAAGCAATACAGCACAAAATATTTCTAAAACGTTCAAATAACTTCACTTGTGTAAAGCAATGTGCATTGCTTTATATACGCAATTTTTAAATATCCCACGCAGCGTGTGAACGCAAAGGATTGTGTGTATTTTGGCTCGTTGAGGATCCATCGATGCATCCTTGAAAAATCTCGGAATTCTTAAAAATAAAGGACGCGAAAAGGGTGCGAATAACCGAGTGTTCTCAACATTGGAACAGTGCTTGTCGGCGTTCTATGATGTAGCGTCCTTAAAAGGGCAGCCGTTGAGCATGCTTCCTTCACAGATATATATAGAACACTAGATGTCTTACGCAGGCCCCCAGGAACAGTGCATACTTCCGCAATCCACCAGTGCTCAGCGGCCAAGCCTTGTATTGCAGCTGTTTAGCGGGCTCTGGACGGGTCCCTCAATTCATGGAGGAAGATAGTAGTAGATATCGCTGTTCACTCCAATACAAGTGGGGAACAGGAATGTGTCTCCACAAAAAATGTCTGGATATCAATCAAAGGCTCATAATTCTCTTTATACCATGTACTAAAAAAAATTAAGTTTTCTCTTTAATTCTTTTCTCGGCTAATAAAACGTGTTTTATTAGCCGTTATCTTTATTTATTATGGGGTGGGCAGCTGAAAGGAGTCATAGTGAAAAAAATGTTTCTTTAATAGGTCCATGTATCGGCCAGGCATCCGAGAGGGCTCAGTGCCATGGACCTATTAAAGATTAAAGTTACCTATTAGACCTGTTAAAGTTAACTTCTCGTGTCCGGGGTTGTTTTTTCCTTTTCCTTAACATGAATGACGGTGATGTTTTTTAGGCACTGTGGTGACTTTCTTATCACTTAAAGTCGCAGAGGGATTTGTAAACTGGTTCAGCTGTTGGACCCGTGGACTCAATAACTCTGACGTTCATCTGCTTGCGATTATTGCGATTCACCATTTATTGATCCATTCATTCAAAAGATCCAAAGACAAAGACTGGCATATTCTATGTAATTCTTAGTATTTTAGACTTGTTTTTATTGCTTTGCATTTGTATTTATCTTTGCTCTGTGTTGATGTTGTGCAAGTGTTTTAGATATGTTATTAATTATACATGTATGGTGTCCTTAAGTGGCCTGAAAGGTGCCCATAAATAAAATGCATTTTGTTATTATTAGGGGTCCGAGCAGCTTCTGTAACGTTTTTTTTTTCCTCAAATTCTGTAAAAGTCATACTGCAGCCTATACCATAGGTCGGAAACTCTTTAAATGTTCAGGTATGGTTACCAATAACCCTCTACCCATAAAGCCAAATTTGTGGTACTGCACCCAAAGGTGCCGCTATTGTAAAAAATCATGAATTAGGCTTATTTCTCCTCACCAGATTGACCTGGACTCAAAATTATTTCAGAATATTAATCTCTAGAATCAGACACATTTATAAAACCCTGGTCTTCTACTCTAAAAATGTTTACTTTTCCCACAATTTCATCGAAAAGCCAAACGTCCTCCGTCTCAACCCATTTTGCCTATATGACCATTTAACTACCATTCGGCTATCATTAGGTGGATACCATTAACAGTGCAAATTTTCAGATCTGTACTCTTTTAAGAAAGCCCTTAATTCTCTTGTGAAATGTCTGCTTGGAGTTGTCTTGACGATGTGTGCTTATCAATAGACATTTTAATCATGTGAATGAGGCTTCTTGTTCAAGAATGTCAGTGGCTCAATGGGATAATGCTTTTACTGGTGATCCTTAGGTTGAGTGTTTGAATCACGATTAGAGCATTAGGAACAAGCAAAACATGACATTCTGTCATTGCCATAGGCGTCGATAACGCCGGGGACGCGTCCCCACCAGATTTCGTCAAGATTCATTTTGTACCCACCACTTGTAAAAAAAAAAAAAAAACTTGAGTTGAATTATTATGGATTATTACACGGGTCTTCTCAATGCCGTGGACGCTCCATTCACTCGCATGGGCTCTTCACAACTTCCGGCGGTGAATTATATTTGATAATGGTGAATTATATTTGATAATTCACCGTTGCTAAGTATAATTGACTTTTTGTCTATAATGACGTCTTTGGTATCACTCCTCAAGTGGTCCGGTAACTTTTCAACCCCAGCGTCTTCGGTTGCTAAGCGACGTCAACGTCTTTGGCGGACTATTTCTCTGCTGATCAACACTACGAATGCTGGTAACAAATAAATTGTAAAAAGACACACCATGTGAAGTCAATTTTTCGTTTTGGCACGTAGCCGTGTAATAAGCGGGATAATGTATAGAACGTCGTCGGTCATTATCGAAATTAAGCCCCGTCAGGGCGAAGCAAGACACCTTCGCTGCGCGTCGGTGTCCTGTTCGCCCTGTCGAACAGGACACCGACGCTGATAATGACCCGCATTCTATACATTATCCCTTACTTATTACATGGCTCTTCTCAATGCTGTAGACTGCTCCATTCACTTGCATGGGCCTTCCTAACGTTCAGCTGTCAATTTTTTTTCATATTACACGGCTCTTCTCAATGAAGTGGAATGCTCACGTCAACGATATTTGACCGCTGTCAAGGAAAGTGGGTTTTTTGCCTCTGATTCACGTCATCTGTATCAATCCGCAGTCCGGTAACTTATCAACCCCAGCGTATTCGGTTGCAAAGCGACGTCAACTAGGGTTGGATTTAGTGATTCGTTTCAGCGAATCAGTTCGCGTCATTCAGTTCGCCATGAGGAGTCGTTCGCGAATCGTTCGTTCGTTCGTTCAGTTGAGTTTCTGGTAGCGGTGAATCGAATCATACACGGTTCTCTGAGTCAGTCAGACTCAGCCCCTCGTTCGTTTGTTCGTTCAGTCGAGTTTCAGGTGAATCGAATCATGGAATGAACGGCTCAGACTCAGCGCCTCCCTCGTTCTCATTCTCATACGTCAACATTACAACTTTAACCAAACGCAGCGGGATGGGGGGTGTAGTTGATTATTGGATGTTTAACATATCAGCAAAATAATAGACTTGATTTAGCAATGATGGTGGGGGTCCCAGGTGTTTTAGGCTCCCATAAACAGAACCCTGTGCAGCCAAAGACTAAATCTAGCTGCCAAAATTAACACTGCCTTCAAAACGAGAGCTGGTTAATTGTGAAAAATGTATTAAACTGTCATCAGACAACGCAGTTATACGCTATTGTAATGACCTTGCCGGTGACAAACCAGGTCACTGAAAACCCGTAACCAACGGCAAAAAGTCACACAAACAACAACCGGTTACCCGGGCAACCCCCCAACCCGGTCCCTTCAACGTGCAAGCCCCCACCCTCCTGTTCTCCCAAGGCCCTCCCCCAGCTGACCTGATGATTCGCCCCCCACACTGATTGACAAGAAGAACATCCAATGCATGCACAGAGAACAACTGGCATAACGGACAACGAAATACAATGCAACACATAACACACAAACTCTTTAAATGTCCCAGGGTCGCTACACTATAGACTCTAGAGTTTCTGGTATAAAGGCTGGGACGAATTTCAAATAGTAAATATGTGCACTTTATGTTGAAAGTATACTGTCGCGTTTTCCATTGAAACAAATTGTGTAGTCTTCACAACGAGAGCTGGTAGGTTGTAAAAAATGTGGTATAAAGGCTGGGACGAATTTCGAATTATAAATATGTACAATGCATCCTTTAAATACGTCCATGCAACAGATGGCCAATGTGAATAATAGATAGCTCGCTCACTAAACCCATTTGTTTTTTCCCCATTAAACCTGTTGATTTCTGTCTCTCATTGACTAAAATTCAACGAGAGCGTCCTAGACTCAGCCCTAGAACAGCATACGATTGGCTGGCTCTCGTGAGTCGTGACGTCTCTCAGTCGGTCCCTCCTCACCACTCACACAGTGAGTGAACGAACTGTCAGCGAGTCAGCGACTAGTGGGTCTGGGAGGAGTCGACTCTGAGAACGAACGAGGCGAACGAGACGAAAGAGGCGAACGAGACGAACGAGGCGAACGAGAGAGAGGAACCAGTTCAGTTCGTTCGTCTTAACGATTCGTTCATTCGAACTGATTCGTTCGCGAACGAGTCAACACTATTTTGCACTACTACGGCGGACAACAAACGAATAGCAATGTCTTCATCAACGGCTCCTCAATTTCCCATTCCCCGGATACTAACAACTAACACTGGTAAGACAGCGAAAAAAAGAGGAAAGACACTTGTTGAAAGGACAGCTACTAAAAGGGAGGTGGAGAGAGCTCGAAATAAAACCAGAGTAAACATTGACGTGGCCCATGAGCGATGGAGAGAGTTACGTGACCTGAGAAACTTAAAATCGGCCGCTGAGATGGGTATATTTCTTATAGACAGGTAAGGAATAGTGTTATCTCTCCATGGTATATTGTGAAGAATATGTAAAGTGTCGGCTGGTATGGTTTTTTACTAGGCAAAGCCACGATAACCGTTACATTACGGTTCTGTAATGTAACCGTTTCAATACGGTTCTATAGGATGTCTTGCATCGGCCCATGGTTCTTTTCCGGTCCGTTTTATATGGTAGTTATGGTCACACTAACCTGTCGGAATAACACAGAGATTGTGCTCAAACATAGCCTAGGCCTCAACTCAACTGTGGATAATGTCCGAGTCACGTTTGTGTAAAAGCTACTTTGACACAACTGCCAAGATAAGCACAGCGCGGGAAGTGTAGCATATGATATTCCATGTATTGTTGTAACGTTGTTGCAAGCTAGCAGCAGCCTAGCTAAGTTTCGTGATCGCTTTAAAGTGACGGTTTCCTTGTGTGTAATTTGGCTTTCTGTGTCATTTTAACAAATATATATATTTTTTAATTCCGATAATGTTTTTCTTTATTGTCCAATCACTGTTGTGCTTGACCTGTTTTGGCAGTTATGAGAACCTCACATCCCCTACTTCATCCACACCATGCAAGCGCAGGAGAAACCTGCCTCTACCCCCAGCATCAAGCATACATTCAGAGACCCTCTTAGACAGGTGATCACTACCCCACCACCGTTTTCCATTAACATTTCCAAATTATGAAATTGTGCACATTTCTTTTCAGCTTACACCTTTGTAGAAGACAATATAGCCTAATAACTAATTTCAAAGATCTTCATTTTTATAACACTATTTATATTCTCAGAGCTGATGACTTCTTGGATGCTCAAGATGTAGAGGACACCAATCCTGCCACTACATTTCAAAGTATGGATACAAGGTAAAGGAAGAACAGTTGGAAAAAGTTAATTTTGTATCAACTAATCAACAGTAATACCTCTCCATTTATTGACTTCTCAAGTACTCTAATATGTTAATATTGTATTTTATTGTTTCTGTATTTGTAGTATTTCTTCACAGGTAACTGACATTGAAGTCATAACTGAAGAAGAATTTAATGACATCCGGAACTCCACGTAAGTGCGTCCTTGGCTCTAGTGTTATCGATGCAATACACTTTTTAAACTTAGCCCTCTAAAAAATCTCCTTCATAGAATTGGCTGGGCCGATAACACCTGGGAAGATGACAGTGGAGAAGATGACAGCTGGCACCCAGAAATGGAGATGGAGGATGGGTCATTTTCAGAGGAGGAAGAAATGATGGGTGAAGACAGCGAATGCAGTGATGACACTGACATTGATTACGTGCCTTATCTCTGTGTGCGGTATGTATAATAAATCAAATATCTTTTGAGTGTTGTGACCCGTTTATTCATTGCTGGTTCTTGCTCACTGTAGCACATGATGCAACTCAATTACAACATGCAACTCAATTACGTCTATTTGCCATATCAGGTATTCAATTCAGTTCAATACAAAGCAAACAATTCCCATGACTTGGGACATGGTACAAAACTGTTAGCTGCCCCGAATTGCATGCACCATGCCAGGTGATTACCTAAATGCCTTCCCATGAACAAGTAATCCACGCAGTAGTCAAAACATAAAACGGCATATTCCCCAAATAACACGAAAAACAATAGCATAATGGCTCCAGCAACTTGCATGTTTAATATATCTGTATTGTGGTTCCCACATTTCAATACGCAAATGTTATCCCTAAACTCTGTAGCGTTTGTAAATGTTGTTATTACAGGACTGGTGGAGCTCTCCAAAAGAGCAAATGGCTGGACACATTACCAGCTGTTGGTCTGGAGGAGACTGTTCATGACATTGATGATGGACACAATTCCTCAGAAGTGATACCACCGCTACCAGAGAAGACCCAAGTCCTCTGCAAGGAAGATATAATTGGACAACCAGCTTCCATTGTTTACCATAGCTTTCTTAAACAGCTGGCTCAGTATCTCGTCGTACCAATCCCCAAGTGGAACACAAAGGACCCAGTAACTGATGCTGAATGTGGAGCACTTAGACTTAGAAAATAACTTCCAGGGGCGTCGTGGAATGGGTGAGTACTTGGTTAGCAATAAAGACATACTGTAGAATCATAATATTTCACTTTGAGGGCATAGTGTACACAGGCTTGCAAATTATTATCTATTTAATGACAGCTACTGTTCTGTGCTGTGTTGCTCTTTTTTTAATTTTTCAGATATGTCATCAGGGTCACAGTGTCTGGAGGTGGAACTCCCAGCCCACTCTAAAATTCGGGATGCATGCAGGTGACCTGTTGTCCTCGAACATCCTACTCTCTTGGAACAACTATGGGAAGGTGGCTCTGCTGTTGGTAATAGTGTATAGAACAACATTCTTTGAAATCCAGGACGCCTACTGCGTTGACGCCATCGAGGACTACTGGGATGACAAGAGGTCAGCCATTATTATACATTTGATTCATTTACTTTTTGCGTAATGTGTAATTTTATACTAAGTTCACCTTTGACATTGATAAGTGAGAGAATGTGGCTTTTATCTATTATATCTGCAATGTTTTTTTTGTTTTGTTTTTTCATCTTTCATAGGTGATGGTCGTATGGATAGTCCTGAGTTTTCAGCACAGTACTGTACATACACAACGATGTACAACGACAGTAAATAGATAATATCGATTGTCAATATTGATAAGAGGGAGACCCAGAAGAATTCTGTTATCATGGAGAAGGAGGCCTTCATCCGGACCTTTGAGACTCTCCACCAAGAGATTAGCCTACAGGAGTTTTGCACTGATGCTTATTCACAGATCTCGGCACTCTTCAGTAAGTGCAAAGATATTTGTGTGTATAATTTTACGGATGAAGTATTGCTCTATATATTTCATGATTGATCATTGTCAAAATGTTTTAGCCTGTGTCTAACATATATCTGTTTGCATATTTCCATGCAGATCCAACAAAAGACAGGTTCAAGGACTCTGGTGTTCGACACACCCTTGACATCTGGCATGGGTCCAAGAACTTGGGGAAAAAAATCCATGCAGTAAGTTCCTGACTTTGATTCTGATATTGGTCCTCGATAATAGATTGTTATAATACTAAGTGAAACAACACCGTTTTTCCTACTTGATTTCTACTCTTGTTGTTTATGTTAAAACAACTTCTTTGAGATTATGATCACAATGACTGAATTGTAAAGGTCTTGCCATTTCCTGCCATTCAGTTATAAGCCACGTGTCTACCACACAGATGGTGATTACATCAGGTTCCTGGTTCCAGAGAATTTGCCAAATCAACATTGATGACAAAGTCTGAGCTTTATTTAAATGTTATTTTCCATTCCGTGCCAAGGCAGGCCTTCGGAAAGGATGTTCGATTCTCCTTACCTGGAGTAAGGAGATATGCAACCATTTCTGGTATTGCTTTAAGACTGCACAGAACTATAATCAGTTCGGTGTAAGTATTGTGTTGAAATTCTGTTTTGGATTTCACTTTGCGATTTTAAAATGGAAATCTGAATTCCTGACCATTTCTTACATTTTGATTTTATTGATAAATTGACTTTGGTTATTTTAATTTATATTTATTTAAAAAACTTGCACTAGCATTTATATAATGACAAAATAGGTATTATTTATTGTGTAAAAAGAAAACACAATAAGAAATTATGCAGTTCTGTTCTACTGTAGGATATGTGGACAGGACTTCTCCACCATGTTCAAGGAGAGCATGAGTGGGCACTATCTTGCTGTGAACATGGCCCCTTATCGGCTGACAGGGAGAAGGAGTGGATCCAGAGTGACTCTGAGGCCTTTCTGTCAGAAATAGTGCTGGATGAGCACTGGAAATAGTGCTGGATGAGCACTGGCTGAAGAATGTGGAGAAGTTCCTGAGTTTCAGGTAAGTAAACATGTTTTCATAAGAAGGTTATTTTAAGTGGCTAAGCCCTGCTATACGGGCATTTGACATACAGTGCTCAGGGTAATGACTTTGCTGAGATGCTTGCTATACACTGTCTTACACTTGCCACAATACTGGGCACATGGTGTTATAAACACTATTCATGGTAATGGCTCTAACAAGCATTTCTATAACGCTGTATTCATGGCCACTTTCAAATTAGCACTAAAGTTCTATTATATGTGTATATATGTGGGGTCATAGCTTAAACATCTGTTTATTTTATTCTTTAAGGTCAACCGCTGAGCATGAATCCTTCCAGTCAAATACTGATGCATGCCAGCAAGCGATTCAGCTTTAGCCCCCCTGTTTACAAAGCACGCACCCTCTTAGCAGCGTTGGACTACAACCATCATGTTCACAGACCGGTGAAGAGGAAGGCTGATGGCTCAATAGAGTACCTTTTCAATAATTTTCAGTAGATTTGATTTACAAACTTCTAAGCTGCATGACTGATGTGGATACATTGAGACATTATTTCATCCTGTGTCAGGTACTGCAAGCTCTACAATAAAAAGTCAAAGACTTGGAGTCTATACACAGTGAAGGTGGAGAAGGTCTACGGATACATTGCAGACCTACAGAGTGCTATCCTAGAAGCAAACAAAAAAATACAAAATATATAATTTTTTTTAGGATTTTGTATATAATGTTTTATGATCAATTTGTTTATAATTGACATCTTTTCAATGCAGTTGCATGATTGTTCTGCTAAAAAGGCATTTTATTATGTAGTGCTTTTATACTTATTTTAAACTTGCATTTGTGCTGCATGTAGTCATCGAAGGCCAGGGTGTTCCTGTGTGTTGTGAGTTATTATAGTTATCTTATTGTTACATTTTTTAATAAAAAAGCTTTTTTCCGCATCTGCCCTCATCTTTTGTCCAACATTACACCTGCTTAATGAGCATTGTTATTATGATATGCTATAGTTATTTTGATGTCTGCTGTAAGCGACAACGAAAAGATGGATCATAAAAACAGGAAATTGACGTGTGTGTATATATAAAGTGAACATGTCTTTTTTTAAACATTTTTTTTAATGATGCTTAAAGTCTCCTTGTGAGGAAGCAAACATATTGTCCAAGTGGGTCTGGGTACTTGTCCCGTATCCTCCAGACACAACAACTAGGAATGACGGCCCTGTGTCCCCGAGCCAGTGCTCGTATTGCCAAGCAACAAATTGCCTATAGGCGGCAAACCTAAATTATTTGTTGTCCTCCCCTGGGTCTGGACGGTCAGCCACAGCACGGACATCATTCCAGATCCTCCTGGCAAGCCGCAAAACCCCACCCTGCATTATGTATGCGTCCATGTGAGGCAGCATGGAGTGGGTCTGGCTGCTGTGGGTCACTGAGACCAGGCTGTTGTGGGTCAGATGTGGGATGAGGGATGGACATGGCCAGGAGGTCAAAGATGAGGGATGGTTCCCCTTCCAAACACAGCTTCAGCAGATGTTGGGAAGCTTCTAGGTTCAGGTTTCTGATTCGAACCTGGTCAGGAAATGTACAATTACTTATTACACATTTATACTGACAATTGGCTCCCCTGATTTTTTTTAAAATTATGGCATGAAATAAACATACCTGCTCATTTGGGATTCGTTGAATCACACGGCCCATGTTTCCACACGGGCCATATCCTCTTGCCCTACCCTGTCAAGACCTCCACGACCGCAACCTCGTCCCCTTCCTCTGCCCCTGCCTCTGCCCCTAGGCTGCCTGCCTCTAGCAGCAGGACGTACGCTGACCCTATATATCCCACGTCTTGTGCTGCTAGGACTTGGGACATAATCGTCCCCAGAGCCAGCTGGGCTCTCTTCTTGTACACTCTTATAATGCAAAAAATTAGTTTTATTGTAGTAGAATTCATCACTTCAAAAGGTCAGCATATAATATTGATGACCAGGTTACTAGCTCTAGCAGCTTATGCTAACGAATTACAGTTGCAATTAGTTTGCTATCTTGCTTGGCTGATACAGCTACTTTTCTTAGGCCTACCAGCGCAATTACAATGATTTTAAGATAACATACATGGTATGTCTGTGAGTAAGATGTTGATGCTCAATATGTACTTATGTAGTTATCAGCACTAATGTTTATTTACCTCGGAATCGGACATGGTGTTTCGTCTTCCTATCAATGTAACTGAATTCACATGAACGCGCATAACTGACGTTCGGAGGGAGGAGCTACAGCAGGTAGAGCGTGGCAGGGAGGGACCAGAGAGAACACAACAGAATCTCAACGGCTGTTTTCTCCCAAATTACCCACCCTAGCTTTAATTCATTTGAGAAAGTTACGTTTTCTGGATGTTGTGTGCTCAGCAATAGACATTTTCAGCATGTGAATGAGGCTACATTTCAGGTTGGTCAGTGGCTCAATGGGATAACCTTGTACTAGTGATCCTTAGTTTGAGAGTTCGAATCCCGATTAGACAATGCTGAACATGACATTCGGCCATTGCTCTGCAGCTCAGGCCCCTTGAAAGCCGATGCACAGTATGGCATTAAGGGGGACATCAACAACTTTCCTTAATAAATATATGTCTTTGTGGGGGGACGTGCGACGTCTGGCCTGCAGGGGGAGCATGGACAGGTTGGGAGCGCACGGGATTGGCCGGGGGGGGGATTGAACCTGGTGACGAGCAGGTGTCTGCACTCAGGGAGGCTGTACTTATGTGCCTGTTTTCTGTTATAGTAGGGGACCCGGGAGCGAACGGACCAGGGAGGTCCGGAGCGAGCGTGACGCTGAGCCAGATTCACCGAGAGACGGCTAAATGGACCTTTTTGTTACCTTTTGAGATTTCTGTTCAGTTTATATCGCAAAATAAACCGATCTCCTGCGGAGAGAACGACAACCCCGCCTGCTCTCATTCATCGAACCCGTTACAGTCTTATTTATATATCTTCCATTAGTGTGTTCTTGACTTTTCATTTTACTCTGGCCCCGTTAATCACAGCTTGCGGTTATATTTATTATTGGGGGTCAAGCAGCGAACCTGCGAGACAGCCTATTGTTTTCGTATGAATTCCTATTATTATTTTATCTCCATGGGAGTCTATGGCAGCCCATAGAACGCCTTGGTGAAAAGTTGTGAAATTTGGCACACTGGTTCAGGACAGTCCCATTAGCCCATGAGGCAAATTTGAGGTTGGACATGCATTCATGTTCATAACTTTCGACCCACTCATCCAATATTCACAAACAAGCTATCATTGGATTCCTTGATCTAAGCCGAGTTCAATGCACAATGGTTCGTTTCGCGCAATGATGTATTTTCCGCCATCTTGGTTCATGTCAAAAACCTTCAAAATGCATCTCCTATCACAAATTTAGTCCAATCATCGTGAATCTTGGCAGACATGATCATCAGGCCGTGTTTGTTAAAACATATCGGACCGATTTATCAAATTCAAAACCGTTTGGCCGGGACAGCCAATCAAATTCGACCGCAAAGTCGCCAAACAGGAAGTAAGCCAATATCTCAGCAGCCGTTTGACGTATCACAACCAAACTTGGTAAATAGACCCATGACATCATCATGGGGACACTCAATGAATTTGGTGACCATTAACCTCTACGGGGCACTATAATTAATGAAGACGTGTTTTAACTCCTCTCTCTTCACATGAGTATATTTCAAACACATTTCCAATGTCTGATGATACTATCAGACCTCCCCATAAAGCTAATAAAATATTTCCAATGGCAACATTAGAATTTGGCAGTCATGTTGACAGTTGTCAAAATCAATAGTACATATCCACAGGACACAAATTATGTCCAATCATCATGAGACTTGCCATATATGATTTTCAAACCAAGCTGAACAAATGTGCCAAACAGCTTTTTCAGATTTAGGAAGACAGGAAGTAAGCCTGTTCTCAGCATATCTTTAACATATCATAGCCAAACTTGGTACATAGACTCATGACATCATTCTGGGGACATCCAAACAAGTAAGTTAGTAACCTATACTTCCATGGTCGATAAAAAATGCTACTGTGCTCGCTCAGACCACTAGACCTATCGCTTAAGATGCTACAATGCTAACAAATGCTTGAAAACGAGAATATTTCTACATCCGGCGCCACGTCATGCATTCTTCTTTAATAGGTTCATGCATGCACTAGGGCGTTGTTTCAGACCTCCGTGATGCGGAAGCAAATCTCTCCTTGATGTTGCCCTGCGCCATTGAACAGTTTTCATAGGAATGGGCAGTTATTTTTTATTCCGCTGTCCTTTGTTTAATATGTCTATGTGCTGTGTTCCAATATCCATACTGCAATGAGTACACTTAAACGTAGTACACTATCCGCACTCACTAAGTGCGCTAATTTTCAGATGTCAGTGTTAGTGCACCACTTCGTAGTGCACCACTTGGTGCACTTACCGGAAATTACGATATTGTCTGCCGCCGCGGCTACTCCCCCGCAATAAACATCCCGCTTTGAACGGTTAAACTCCTTACGCCTAGCTGCTATAAAAAGCTATAAAAACTACAAAATGACTATTAATGCAGGCTATGTGGAAAATGCGCCGACATTGGCTCAGCCTGGCTCTGCCCTCTTCCGCTACGTAGATAAGATGGCTGCCGTTGAGAACAAAAAGTGTAAATCGATCCACTTCGCCGTTTGACCGTTTTGAGTACACCATCCGGGTCCTTTCAGTACATTTATTTCGCCCCGATCTTAATTGGAACGCCCTACGTACTCAAACTAAGTATAGCAAGTATGGATAGCAGGGGCTTAGGAATGAGTTGAACATTGGGGGGGACACATATCGGAAACCTGACAGATCCGTTAATGGTTTGAACAGAAATATGTCATAAATTGACTACACTGAAAAAATTCAAAAATATTTTTTATTCTACTAAAAAAATACATTTGTAAATGTAAAGGAAAACACATTTTGAATGGCAGTAATGAACTGATAAATATCAAATCAATTCTTTAATTGCTCAATCATCCAGTTTTTTTAGAATAAGAAGTGGTGACAAGACGCTGTGTTGCGCTTTCAAAATACAATAAAATATTTTTCTCCCCCCGGTATAACTTTTAGGTGGGACAAATGCGCCTGTCTCCAATATTGGAGGGGACAAGTCCCCTCCGTCCCCCCCCCGGTTCCTACGCCCTTGATGGATAGTGTGGATATTGGATCACAGCAATGGTCTTACGGCGGCGGTCTAGGACGTCATCACAGGCGGCCATCTTACCACAAGCTTTCTGGTGGAATCTGTGGTCAGTCAGTGATCTGCACAAACGCTAATACTGTTATCTCGCTGAAATCTTGACGGATTTACAAACGGTTTGGTTTCTTACAAACGTTATTAACGTGGTTATAATCTTGTACCAATTTCAGAACATTATTCTATTTTTTTAGAACCTAACATAATTATTCATAGGTATGCAGTGTCATTACTACATCTCTGACGTTTATAACAAACCAAACCGTTTGAAAATCGGTGGAAAATTGAGCAAGTTATGGTTATTTAAAAAGTACATGTACCACTACCAACACGATGTTATGGGTGAGTAGCTGACTGTGGCAAGATGGCCGCCAGTGCGGAGGTTCGACTCCATTTGCCAGCAACGCGGACGAGACATCTTCGAAATCGTTCCCTATTCACTCACTCACTATTCCCTATATATTGTTCGTGATATAGTGCACTAATTAGGGAACGAACAAACGAGAATTCGGACACTACGCTGAACATTTCTAAACGTCATTTGCGTCAGTAAATGCGCCGGGTATTTGTGTGACGCAGACAGATGCGCCCACATCATGTAAACAAACCGGGCATTCACGAGGAAAGCTGGAGGTTGTATTGATGTTGAATGTTACATTTCCTTGATCAAGGTTTTTTTTTTAATTAATTTTGAATGTTACATTTTCTATGTTAAATCCCAAACATCTTGTTGACATTTCTAAACGAAAGCCGGAGACTCCACCATTAAATGATTTCGTTTTCGCGGTTATTCATCTTCTTCTTCTCCTCCGGAACTACACGACAGCATTGCATTGTGGTATACTGGAGTAACATGTAGGGAACATCGTATGTACACTCAAATGGCGAACACCCTATATCGTGCACTATACCCGTGATAGGGAACGTTTTCGAACACAGCTTATGTTCTATATATATCGCGTTGGGAGACAGCCTCTATGTTTGTATATAGCGCCGCAGGCTTGATGCGCATTTTTTAAGTGGAGAACCAATGCCACAAATAGGCCTGGAATATGTACTATAGCATTTCTCGAGCTAGATGTGTTGTCGCAATGACTCCATCATTACGGAGAAATTCCTGAAACGCTGCCAAGGAAAACGGGGGGGGGGGGGGGGGGGGGGGGGGGGGGTTCATCCGTGTGGACAGAGCGTAAGACCAAGGTTCAAGACAGATTGAGCCAGAGACCTAACCATGATAACAGCTACATGCTGAAGAAATAATAGCTACATCTAGCCTCCATTACCTTCAAGCCTTTGGCGTGTCTATACACTTTATGACAGGTTGAGTATAATGGTTCGTGCGTGTGTGTGTGTGAGAGAGAGAACTGCACCTTTGCACCCTTAAGCATGAACAGACAAGGACATGACATTTGGGAACAAGCAAGTAAGTCAGGGATGTTTTTTCTTGAAACAAGACAAATTATCTGTAAACTGTCACGTTAAATGATTAATTAATCATGTCAAGTGGTTGAAGACGATCCGACTTAACAGCCTTTATTATGGAGGCCACAGAGGAGTGAGCTCTAAAACAGCCTACGGATCAGTATCGGAGTAAGAGATAGAATAGTATTTTCTTTCCATCTTTTGTGCTGCTCTCCATTGTTGCTGGAAAATATCATATTAATTAATCAACTTCCCAAATCCTCCATGGTCCCCGGAAGACATGGCCGAGATTTGTGTTCTAGTATTTAGCTAGTAGTTTTAATAAACCTTAATGCCCTAATTCATTTAAGACATCAGTCGTAATTCAGTAATTTTGCTCCCACAAGTGTTTGCGTCACTTATTGCAGTCTATAACTGCAATATATGTTTTAGTAGCCTTTTAGAATGTTTTTCGTCTGCCTTTTACTTTATTTATTACATTCACGCTTGAAAAACATTTAAAGCGGCATTAATTTGTGATGATTAGCTTGATGAACAAAAAGTATTTGATGACCATGAAAGGAACCGTTTGAATGGATTCATTTAATTGGAGGCAAAGCGAACATAGACATCCGTTGTGAACCACAAAACCATGTCGTCCTAATACGTCCCAATGAAGAATAAATTTCATCCCTGGGTCACTCAAATGTTATTTTTTAAATAACATCAGTAACATAAAATACAACTGGTCAGAAGAATACACAACGCAAAGACATTGATTCAAACAATATACAAGCTGAGTGGTTTCAGGGATAGTAGCGTCCATTACCATGGCAACGAGAGAAAACGTTGCATAACAAACATACTAAACATACATTCAATGACAATAATTGTATTAACATTTATCGCAAGAAATGTTATCATAAAGCGTTTTAATTCTGAAACTATTTTAAAATGTCTAGAATTTTCCACTGAGAAAAAAAAATGTAATCCATTTGTTTTTGGCAGGACAGAACCTTGAAAAGACGTATTTATTTAACAATCGACAGGAGGCTAAAACTTGCATATGGGTCGTTTTGGATGACATAAACAGTCAACCTATTTTGTCATTTAGGTTGGAGGACAGGCTGGACAATACAGTTGCTTGTTAACCCATAAATTAGACTGGACGACAGTCCTATACTATTACATGTTATAAATAACCAAAAGCCTAGACCAGCCTGCACGAAAAAGGCATCAAAACAATAATCAATATATATATATATATATATATATTCAATACATAAGAGCAATTATTTTATTAATATTGAAATCATACATATAATTCTTTATTTCAGACCCAGGGGGATCCATATCACAACAAACAACAAGAACAAACAGGAAAAACACAGAAATAAATAACAGGTAAAATAACCTGATAAGTTTGGAGCGTGTCGTAATCAATTAAGGGCATCAGATTGAATTGTGAAACACTAGAATGTCCAACAAATGTGCATACTTTTGTCTTTCATACTAATAGTAGGCCAGAAAACCATACACACTGTTCAATGTTCAAATGCAGCTACAGTTTATTGCTGTACGGCTTGTGTTGTCGTATAAATAAAGCAAATAAGCCACCATACTAACAATAAAAAGCATTGCAAATTTAAACAAAAATATGATATAAGCCATAAGTGGAGCTTCTAGCTGCATGCTAGAGCACCACCCTATCATCAGAATGATAAGGTTGTGAACTTTACTGATACAAACAGTGGGATTGATGATCTTCGCAGAACTGAAAGCATCCCCAGGACATTTTGTTTAAGCTTTAAAATATAAAATAAAACTCTATTGTCGTTTGTTTCAAGCCGGTTGAGGTGTACGGGCTTAATGCTACCCATTTAGTCTGAATGGAGTGCAGTCTATGAAACAATATTTATTAAATAGTTACTGAGTGGAAATTGACCAGGTCATGGCTTATAAAGGGCGGATGATGGTCTCACATGTCACATGTAATATAATACTGGAACCTTCTCTTCTAAAATATAAAGATTCGGTCTGTCAACACATTCAGAGGGGAAGAGAACACAGGATGTTGCCCCCTGCTAACCAAATACCTATGTTTCATAATGAGACCCTACCCTTAAAAGGCAGGAATGCTTTTCATCATTTTAAAGCAGATGGAAAACAAAGCTATTCAAAGAGATTAACAGCAGCAATAAAAAATCCATGTGGGTCTTCTGAGTAGAAGAAATTGGGACACCGTTTTTTATATATTTTTTAGAACCAAAGGTTCCTTAAAAATACCTAAACATGTGACCCTGCTGGACATGGCTTCACTCAAGAGAAGAGTTATTTGTCTGTAAACAACGTCTAATAGCTATCAGTGTGCTTCCTTTTTGTGCCAGGTACACGGTGCAGACAAGGCCATGCGCACACACACACACACAGTTTGTGAAATAAAGCGCTAAGCTTCATTTAATTGTTGTATCATTCTGAATATTCTTTCATTTACTCCTCCTGGGTCCCTCAAATTGACAAGGCAAATATGACTAAGGTGCCATCTTGTGGCAACAAATAGGACCTACAGTCTGTGAATTTATGGTTTTGAATTTAATTAAGCATAAATAGTTGATTTATTTTGCCTTCAATGGAATCTACAACAACATTAGTGAGGATAACAGCTCAAACTTTCAATGAATACAATTTGAATATCTAATATTCTGATGGGCACTTGTTAACTTACAAGTTTAGAATACAGAAAAACACAGTATATAGAATATATCAAACATGTTTTATTTACCAAATCCATAATTGTATTTTTAACATCTATAAAGGGAAAAGTATAAAATGAAGCTGACCAACAAAACATCTATTTCACGCATGTATGTACAAACCTTTGATAATGTCTTTTAAGAACTTAAATGTTACAATGACTAGGATGTTGGCAATTTAAAAACATCAGACACGGTTGCATCCAGAAAGTTAATTTTGTCAGATTTAGCTTGTGAACCAGAGTCAGGTCGCTAATGTCCTGGGGACTGTGGCCTTACTCGACCTTCTGCCTGAGAATTCTCTTCTCCTCCTCCACAAAACTCTTGTCGGAGGTTGCCTGACCTAGGTCCCTCTTCCTCTTTTCCTTCTGCTGGAAAGTCTCCACACGCCGCTTCTTGGCGGAGGCAGAGCCAGCCTCTGTATCCTCATCTAAGATTAGAGAGAAGAGATGGATTTGGGGGTTAGGGAATTTTATCTAAGATTCTTGAGTGATTTATGGAGTGTTCATAGAACCATGCAATCAGAGAAGTCTGCCCCTGTGTAACATGTTGACTTACACTGCAATACAACTCCTATATTTCTAGATATCAAGATGTATTTATTATGACAAAATTTCTCCCAATTTTGTAGCAATACCGTTATAACTAAAACAGAACCCCGATTCTCTCTCTCTCTCTCTCTCTCTCTCTCTCTCTCTCTCTCTCTCTCTCTCTCTCTCTCTCTCTCTCTCTCTCTCAGAGCCAACCTGAATCAGGGGCTTGTTCCTCATCTGGCAGGAACCGGGCATTGCCTGTAAAAGGCTGTGGTGCGTCGTCCCCGTTGTCCTCATAAACATTGGACCACTTTATGGCCATGTCCATCCCAGGCGGAGCTCCTTTCTTCCTCTCTGGCTCTGATGCGCATGAATGGGGAGGGGGGACTGCATTGGTCTTCCAGGGTTTAAATTCTCTGGCCGGCTAGAAAAAACGAAAATATATAGTTATTTGTTACACCAAAAAGCTAGCTAGTGGGTCTCTCTCTCTCTCTCTCTCTCTCTCTATCTCTCTCTCTCTCTCTCTCTCTCTCTCTCTCTCTCTCTCTCTCTCTCTCTCTCTCTCTCACCTCTTCTGGGGCTTTCACTGCACGACTTTCCCAGTCTATTTGCTTATTTAGTGGATTGTAAAGAAAAGCAGGCTTCGAAACCGATTTGAATAGTTCGTCTGGCTTTGGTAAGGGGACATTGGCCTCCCGTTTCGCGGACTGTTTCAAAGACTTGCCCCCGCTTGACGAAGCGTCTCCCCCCAATGCATCTTTGGATTTCTTTACTCGTTCGTCCTCTTCGTCAGAATTGCTTTCACTGCTGTCGCTCAAATCGTCGTAGCTTGAAAAGAAATGGAACGAATCCGATTTATTCTTCTCTGTCATAATGTCTGTGAAATATAAATAGTTTTGCGTAATACCGTATTTAAATAAATACAATTCTACTTATATACTTAAAGAACTGGTAATAACAACCACCGTCTACTCCATTTTGAATGAGCCACCAAAACAGTTGTTAGCAGGGCTTCGCGACAGTGTCGTGAAGCAAGTCCAGTAAAGAAATGTGTCCCTTGTTATGTATGCCAATAAAGCCCGTCTTTTCAATGTGGTTTAAAATAACGTGTTTTTACACCAGAAAGTATTTGTAGGTTCGTGGCTCCACAGTGCATTTGTATAGCATGTATGTTTTGAGGACTCTCTTTTCTTTAAATGTGTAAATATAATACACTTAAAAGCAAAACTAGCAGGGTAAATTTATAATAAAACAAGTTTAATGAAAAACCTTTTTTGGTATGAATGCACTATGAGTTATAACTAGTTGTTTTGCACTTTTTTGCACCTACAAGTGTTGTAGGTGCAAAAAAGACAATGGACAATGTCATCTTCTTTCCCTATTAGGTTCTGCTCTCAATTATTACAGAATAATCATCTTAGTCCTATTCATTGAGTTTGTGGTCACATTAAGGACCTAACAAATATCACTGTCAGTGTGCAAGGCACAATGAAAATTGCGACTTGAACATGCTAAAAGCATTCATTTTATTTATTTAAACTAGGCCTACACCCCGTCGTTTTATAGCAATGGTCTGAGGTTAAGTCCATCACTACATACAATAAACATAATATGAGCATTTAGCTGTTTTTTTTAATTTAGATCAACAAGGAAGGAACCTGTGCAATGTCTGTATTGTGATCTGTATTGACTAGGTTTTTTCTTGATCATAGCTTTTTTATTTATTATGCACTGTCAAATGAACATCGTACAGTTCAGGCTTTACTTTACAAAGCAGGGATTGAAGGAGAGCATAGACAGAAGGTAATTGCATAAACCATCCACTAGAGTGCAACCCTGCTTTATCTAAGAAAGTGGCGCCAAAGTCAAGCAGGTATGTCTTTAGCAATTTTAAACAACTGCATACACCCCTGCTCACATGACCTAGCCCTTATCCACATTCGTTTGTATTGCAGCGAAGTGTACGGTACATAACTTAACTGCATTTGTCCAACCATTGAAAGGTTTAGTTGATATAATGACTATAATGACTTGATCATTTTATTTTTCACTATGCACTGAACCAGTGGCGTCACTAGGCTGTTTTATTCGGGGCTAAAGCCCCGGATCTAATTTGATTAGCCCCGAATCTAATTTTTTGGTAAAAAAAATAAAATAAAATAAAAAATCGAATAAAAATTGACTTTCCGACGGTCCTTGAACGCCCCTCATTTACCGCACGAGTACAGAGCAACAAGTGCGTCAGTACACTTCAGCAGCCAGTCTCTCACTGTTTACAACAGGTGAGTAGTGAGCACAAGCCCTAGATTTCACAATGTCTTTATTATATGTCAGTAATTAAAATGTCTGTAAACCTTACTTATGGTAAATGTATATAATGTTATAATTGAATGCAAATGTATATCATGTACTTTGTCTGCAGCTAGAATGCTCTAGCTAGCTAACGTTAATGACTAGTAGTGTGATGGACCAGAGGCATTAAGCCTGCTACTATATCTATTATTTTCGTCTGTAGTCTAATTGACCGCTTTGTACATGAAAGTTGATGACAATAATATGAAGATATGTTATGAAATTAAAAGAATAACAGTTAGAAATATTTATGTTAATACATGATTCTCATGGCAACAGGGAATGAGACCGGCTGCATAAGTGTACTGACTCATTTATGTTTGTTAACAGAGAATTATAACGACATCTGCTGTAGAGTCCCAACCCCCTGGGACCTGCAAACAACAATGTCACAAAGAAGGATTTCAATGTTTTTTGCTCCAAAAGTGGTTGGCAGCCAAGGAGGTAATGGGAATAGAAGGTTTTTTTGTTGTTCTTGTTCTTGTTGAACTCTTTAAGCATATAATGGCACATCCTTCATTTTCAGGTATGATAGCAGATAAGGATGCAGTCAGGGTTCATGCAGGACACCAAAGGGAGGAGAGTGCAAAGAGTGTCTATGTAACAAAGTCGACCTGGTGAATTCCCTCGCAGTATAAAAAGAGGTAAAGACCTCCCACTTGCGCCAAAAAATAGGTTGTTTTGTCCTTGGCATAACTAATAGCACACACGTTTATTTGGTGGTCAATTGTGGTCGCAAATCAGAGGACCTGGTTTCGAGATCAATGAAGGCAAACTAGCAGGAGGAAGCAATACTGACGAGCAACACAATGACACCACTTACATGTAGTATTTAACATATTTTAGTAACGTAATTATAATGTTTGAAATTAAAATTTCTAAATGTAATAATTTGATAGAATATTGATCTTAAGTTTACAGTAGGCTACAGCTTAACTTTTTTTTATTTATTCTTTTATACATTTTCAGAGATAAGGGCAGAGTCAGCATACATAGATGCAGCTGCCAGTGATGCTGCTGACCAGAGTGAGGACAGTGCAAGTGCAAGTGCAGGTACCTGTAGGCTATGTGAGGAGTATCTATACCAATATCTCTAGTCCAGAATTGTATAATATTCAGCAGTGTATCCCAGTATACATCCTTGCCAGTGCCCATTAATTGCAAGTTGTGGATAGCAGAGTTTTATTTAATCATGTTTAAAAAAGGGGGGAGAAGGAGGCCATAGCTTTATTTAGCTTTTTTCCCCTTTTTGGAAGTACAGGTGGCTTAGGGTCAGGGAGCACAGGGAACCTGTTAGGAAAGAATGATTTAGGGACACGAGAAACAGGCCCAAAGCAACCCAGACGGGACCAGTACCCCTCCACTAGTTTTGGAAAGCAGCAACGGTCTTTCCAGTACAAATGGTTTGAATCTTTTGACTGGCTGGAGTATTCTTTGAGCAGAAACTCTTCACACTGTTTCTCATGCAAGCTCTTTGGGAAACACAACCCTAGAGCCAGCAAAGATGCCCTCCTCAGCACTGAGGGCTTTAATAACTGGAAAATGGCCTTGGATAGCTACCAAGAGCATGAGGCAAGTGCTGTCCACAAGTCATCTATCCTGGCCTGGAAGAATTACAGAGCTACGCTAACAGAAGGCGATGTTGTCGACCAAATGAATGTTGGAAATTCCAGTCAGATTAGTGAAAGGAGAGAATACCTGCGGCGCATTGTGGCCGTCACTAGCCTTTTAGGGAAACAAGGCATTGCTTTCCGTGGTCATGATGAAACCAGCTCCTCCCTGAATCAGGGAAACTTTTTAGAAGTAATGAAGCTCCTTGAAACCTTTGACCCCTTCCTCCAGAACTACCAGGCCCCTTCTCATTCAACATATCTATGTCCTGCCTCGCAGAACAGCATGATCGAATGTTGTGCTGATGAAGTGACTGCAACCATCGTAGAAGAGATCAAGGCATCGAAAATTTATGCAGTGATGGCTGATGAGGCAAGAGAAGGCCACGTTGAACAGCTTGCTGTTTGTGTGCGCTATGTTATAGCTAACGGCGGAGTCAAAGAGCGTCTCCTTGAACTTGTCACCCTTAAGGGATTGAATGCACAGTGCATCACTGACGCAATTGAAAATGTATTGGAGTCGAATGGCCTTAATGATCTCCTGTGTGTCGCTCAGCCTTATGATGGAGCTTCCGTTATGAGTGGTTCAGTAAGTGGAGTTCAAGCTCGCTTTCGTGAGAAACACCAAGAAGCAGTGTACATACACTGCTATGCTCATGAGCTGAACCTGGTTCTCTGACATACGTGCAGGGCTGTTCCAGAAGCCAGTGACCTGTTTGAGACATTGGAGAGTGTCTACTGTTTCTTCAGTGTATCAATCGTAAACCATCAGAGATTCTCTGATGTCCAGATGCTCCTGGGCTTGAAGAAGAGTGAGCTTGTCCAGCTGTCAAAAACCCGATGGGCATGTCAGGTGAAGTCTGTGAGAGCAATGATCAACAATCTGCCAGCTGTTGTAAAGTGCCTGGAAGAGAGTGCAACACCTCTGGCAGTCGGATTACTGTCAAAGCTGTCCAGGTTTTCAAATGTCTACCTGCTGGTCATGTTCCGGAGTATGCTGTCAACTACAGAGGGGCTGCACCTGTACCTTCAGAAGGATTCTGTGGACTTTGCCCAAGCAACACTCTTTAAAGATGCAGTCCTTGACACACTGAAATCCATCCGAACCAATGAAATGGCAGACAAGCTTTACAATGAAGCAAAACACATCTATGATGCCAACAACATATGTGAGAGTCACAGTGGTCGCAGGCACAAGCAGAGGGTGATGGAGGACTTTACAATAGAGTCCACCTTGGGTACAAGGGCTCATCTGGGCACAGAAGACCAGCTGAACAAACAACAAACAAACTCTGTTGTACCCATGTCTTGACCGTATGGTAACTGAGCTAAGCAGCAGATTTTCTGATGTGGGGGCAGAGCTAATGCGAGGCATTCAAGCTTGCAACCCAGCGGCCGTTGATTTCTTCTGTGAGGATTCCCTAGAGCTGATTGCAACACATTATAAAATGTCATTGAAAAAAGAGGAGATCCTGGTGGCAAAGCAGTTCCTTTCTAGAAGAAAGAGAGAAGGTGCCGTTTCTGACATGGGCAGTGTTTACAAGCTACTTCACCCAGACATGTTCCCAACCTTGAGCTCAGTTGTCCAAGCAGCCTTGACAATACCTGTCAGCAGTTGCACGTGGGAGCGGTCATTCAGTGTACTGCGCCGTGTCCACACCTGGCTGAGGAGAACCATGGGCCAGGAGAGGCTACATCATTTGGCTATTATGGCAGTGGAGAAGGATGCGCTTTGTGGCTTAGACCATGGTGAAGTCATTGACCGGTTCGCCCAAGTCAAACCGAGGACATACCCACTTGTGCCCAAAGGACAAAGGTCCAAAGAAAGGAGCAAGAAACAGTGAAACGAGTGAAAATAAAAAGTTCACTTCAAACAAGAAATGAACAAAGAAAGACAATACATGTAGAGTAACAGTTAATAATACACAGACAAATGTTCAAGTATACACAATATGGAAAGTGTAAAGTAAAGACAGATATACTGTAGAAGAAAAGAAATGAACAAAGACAAACGCATGACTACAGAAAGATAAGATGTTTAAAAGGCTCTTGCCTTTTAAACATCTTATCTTTCTGCATTTCTGCATTGTATACTTTTTCAGACATTGTTTACTATTGTGAAACTAATAAAAATATGTGAAGAATACATATATGACTATGTGACTCATTTATTATCTAAATGTTTAATGTTGGTGCTTATGAATGAGGCACTTTTTTGTTAAGACAAAGGGAAGTTTGTGAAAATCTATATTTTTACCATTGGTATTAATAAACTGCATACATTGTTTATTTTGTTATTTGTTATTATTTTCAAAAATTGCATGCGCAGTTACGTTTTGGCCCTGGGCTAAGCCCCGGATCTTTCAGAAACCTAGAAACGCCCCTGCACTGAACAAAAACCACTCCTCACCATACCATATGATTCACACACACAAAACGTGTTTTACTCACGCACAACGATTCACACACACACACACTCAGTGTGGTTTGCAAGTACAAAACATCATTCACAAACTAATGCATTTTGTTTTGCAAATAAGAAATGTACCTATCAAACAAATACATCATGCTTCAGAAACAAATACAGTATGTTTCACACATACAAAGAAATATATTTCTTCAATTACAAAAAAATATCCTCCAAGTACAAACTAAAATCTTTCAAGTACAAAAAACAATTCTACAAGTACGGAAAACTGTCACGTGACTTTTGGCACTAATTGTCCGCCTTGCTGATCCACACACCTTTCAAACAAATGTCCTGTAATTCACAGTACACAACAGCAGGTGACGCTGTTGAGTCAGTTTAAGGCCGCAAGGACGCTCTCCCCCCCCCCCCCCCCCCCAAATCTTTATTTAATGCCGGCCAACAGGAGCTACCGTGTGTGGATTCGACTTGCCGTCCCTTTGACTCGGAATCGCACGACACGGATACCTGCTCGGAAAGACAACAGAAAGCTTGTTTAGGAGATTAAATTCAACACAATGAGCGGCCAACAGATGAGTTTGCGGTCGTTGCTGGTGAAATATCATGTTAACTGAACTCCAGAAATGTCTTTCGTGGGTAGGATGATACATATGTAGCTTATGGTACCGCAGGAGCTAAGCTAGCTAACTTAACTTTTTATTGTTTCTAACTTAACTAAATTAAACTATGGCCACGTACGTCTTGGTCTTAAGACGGAATTTTGAAGTGAAGACGACCTCAGGCCACACACATTTGTTTGAGCGCCATCTAAGGAGTCGTGTTAAGTCACTGAAATACCAAAGTAACTGGAGGCTTTTATTGTGAAGAGTTTATAGGTGAAATGTCATTAGGGCAAACTTTTTTAGCGGCGCTGCTCGCGCTAATTCCCGTGAAATTAGGTAAAGATGTGGATGTGTTTCATTTTTATAGCGTCAAAAGCACTATCAGGGAACCATGTTTGGGCATTAATATCTTAAAGTGTTATTCCTAGCCTCACCAAACTCTGCAGGATGGAAGACAAGTTGTTAGTATAACTGAACCATTCAAAGTTTGTACTGCATGTCTATTGGTTTTCTGTAACGTGAGCGTTTGGCTGAACCCAAGTGCACAGACTGGCGATGAGCGTGGAACAGTGTCAATCGTTTATTCGGATTCAGGATCGGCAGGCAGGATAGTCAGACAGGCGGGTATCAGGAACCGGCAGAAGAGTCAGGCAGGCAGGGATCGGTGGTAGGTCAGGATTTGAATCGCGGGAAAGCACTGTGAAACACAAGAGACAATCTGGCAGGGAATGTTTGGGAGGAAAGGGCTGATATAGGGGAAACACAGGTGAAGGTGGTTGGGTTAATTGGGAGTGATCAGGGTGGCAGGCAGGTGAATGAGAAAACCAGGGGCGGATCATGACAGTACCCCCCCCCCCCCCCCGGCAAGGGACGGCTCCAGACGTCCTAAATCGAACAGGGAGGGTGGAGGGGGCCCGGAGGAGGGTTATAATTCCTCCGAGGCCTCAGAGATTGCGTCCTCCAAAGAGGAGGAGGACGCCACATCGGAGTCCCTTCTCCCCGGCAGGTCAGAGGAACCACTCGCCAGTGGAACTGTAGCGGGCGGGGCAGGTTGGTCAGGCTGGGATCGGAGAGCAGGCAGGATCGGTGGTAGGTCAGGATTTGAATCGCGGGAAAGCACTGTGAAACACAAGAGACAATCTGGCAGGGAATGTTTGGGAGGAAAGGACTGATATAGGGGAAACACAGGTGAAGGTGGTTGGGTTAATTGGGAGTGATCAGGGTGGCAGGCAGGTGAATGAGAAAACCAGGGGCGGATCATGACAGCTTTCTACATGGCCCTAGATTTGGGTAAATGGTTGAACTCCGGACATTGAGGATATATGCAGAAAAACTCTTTCTGCATCCATATGATATCAATCATTACATTTTCTTTAAGCACAATCCTGTATTAATCGTGTGCCAATATTTGAAGTCTCTATCACTAATGGTCATAAAGATATTAAGAATAAAGCAAAGTGTGATAGCAGTTTCTGGACATTTTACTAGTCATGTTCAGGTATATCAGTATTTCTGACCTCATACATTTTTCCTCTTTTCCCCTCTCTCTAGGAACTGCTTGTACAAACAATGTTAGAGAGGCTCCACACACGGCTCCAGCGTATTGTGAGTCAGCAGCCACTTGACCTGGATTACGTTGAATTTGTGTGTTCCCAGGAGGCTGTTATTTCTAGTGCTGCCTCTGACCAGGTTCTCATCCCAAAAGCCGTTGTGGATGCACAAGTTGGTTGTTGAAGAAAGAGAAAATCAGGTCCCCATAGTATTTGTGCAGGTTTGTCATGGAGCAACTGGGTGTCCAAGATTTAATATTTCTCCAGATACTCTGTTTTAATCTCATCAAACAAGGTCTTCTTGTGCCGTGTATTGCTAACTTGATGGGAGTGTCCACTCGCTCCATCTTCAGAAGAATGAGAGAGTTCGGCTTTTCTGTCAGAGCACTCTATAGCACCTTTTCAAACGCAGAGTTTGACCATTTGGTAACTGAAAACCAAAAAAACATGCCTCATGCTGGGTACCGCCTGGTTAAGGGAAGCTTGCAGGCCAGAGGATTCAGAGTGCAGTGGGAGAGGGTGCGGGCCTCGTTGCACCGTGTAGACACTGTTGTCATCCTTTGTCACATGAACCAGCTACAGGACTACAGGACAATACTGGAAAACAAGTAATATTTGATCTCTTATTTCCCACAATGACAACACCATGAACAAATATAAATTTGAAGAAATGAGCCAATACCCTACCTGGGCCTGTGATCTGCCAGGTTGGTTTTCCATTCTGGGAAACAGGGAAAGTATTATTAGCTATGTGTTTAAGCCATTTTCACCACCAGTAACACAGAATACTGTGTCACTACACATCCCCATACGTAACCATAAAGCCATATTCCCAAAGGTTAATTTCGGTTGGTGGCCCAAAAGTCGGTTAATCGAGATAAGCAGTAGGTGGTGCAGCGCCAATCAAACCTCAAACGTTGAAAAACAATGTAGAAAACACGATGGAAATATGACATTGATGTTTGTTTCATGTATTCATTTGAGGAAGGTTACGGCCTCCTCATCGCTCCACACAGATCTGATGGTTTTGTCTGCCGCTATTATTAACATTGAAAATGCACATGTGGATGGAAACCCAGACAGCTCAGCTAGCGCGACACCTAAGACGAGAAAGAGACTAACGCTAACTAAGCTGGCTACAGGCTGATAAAGTAATTCAGCACATCACAAATATAACATAAACTAACGTTAGATCGTTGAACACAAATAGTCCTGTTAACTAGTAGCTACATGCACAACGTCATGCAGGCTAATAGGCAGTCTGGGCACGTAACGTACCTATGACTAGCTAATTGAGCTAAGCTAGCAGCTACAGGCTGAAAAAATAATATGTATTTTTGAACATTCTTGCTATTACTATGACGGAAGACTTACCTGCGCATTGATTTTCTGTCCTCTCAGCTCCCGAGTCCCTCTCTGTTTCATCATGGACTTCAAAACTCCCTCTCTCGTTACTAACTGTGGATATTGCCAAGCTGTCACTCCCATCGAGACTGGCCAACAGAGACGTGTCTTACATATTTTGGCGTAGGTCCCGCCCACGAGATTCAGCTCAACAGCAAGCAAAGCTTTTGGATTCGCAAGCAAAGCTTTTGGATTCGCAAGCAAAACTTTTGGATTAGCAAGCAAAGCTTTTGGATTCGCAAGCAAAACTTTTGGATTCGCAAACAAAACTTTTGGATTCGCAAACAAAACTTTTGGATTTGCAAGCAAAACTTTTGGATTCCCATTAATTCATTTTTTATCACATTTATTTTACTTGCAATAAAAAAAAATTTGATTGCAGTGTCGATAGTTTTGCTCTCAAATCTATTTTTTGATTGCAGCGTGGAAAGTTTTGCTCTCAAACCTATTCTGTTTGATTGCATAATAAAGACACAAATCTACCTCCATAATACTCCAGCTTATCATCACTTTGTATCAAAATCACTATGGATGCACTCATTAACTATTGAACACAAAACAGATAACACAGCTGTCATTTTCACTGTCACTGTCAGCGATATATTGTTTCACTTCTTATGACAAATGTACTTATTGTAAGTCGCTTTGGATAAAAGCGTCTGCTAAATGGTCATTTGTCAGCTGTCTATCCTCTATTAAACTGAATTGAAGTGACACGTTTGTTCCATGCATTATTCATTTGCATTATTGTTGCATTATAATGCGTGCAATAATAATCTCAAACAGTTCATTAACTCACACACCAGACCAACCAACCACGCGTGACACCTCTGCCCAGGCCAGAGCCTTTTTGTTGCGATCTCTGAAATGAAAAGGGCTCGGATCGTACAACACCGGGTGCCCAGTTACAGCCGCGATTAATTTTTCAGTCGACATTTTGTACAGTCAGTAGGAACCAAAAAGTAGGTAGGAACCAAAGTGCCAGTGTTCAGTGTTCCTTGGGATGCACGCAAGCAAAGAGCGTCTACATTCCGATTGGCTGTCAGTGTTTTGCCGCTGAAACGCGTCATAGTAATTTGCATAAAGTTCAGCCGTCTTCAACTTTTTTTGGTCGCTCTGGTCGCTCACCTTTTGCCGCTGGTAGCGTTTGACGCTTGCGTCGCTTTGGTCGCTCTTGTCCATAGAAAGTGAATGACTTCCGTAGTAGTATTTATTTGGCAGCTCAATTGATTTGGCAGCTCAATTCGCTTTTGGTGTGAACGCACAGTTACACAGATGTTCTGCCAATTTCTGCTACCCATCAAATTCTGCTTCCTATTGGTTCTGCGCATGCGCATCTCTAAAATGAAAACGAATGACGCCCGAGGAAGACGTTCACAGCGGCAGACATCACCGTCTCCTGTCAGGGTGACGCAGGTCGTGCGCACCCCCACTCTTAAGCTGCCAGAGTTCTGGGACTCAACGCCTGCTGCATGGTTCACTATAGTAGAGGCACATTTCTACAAAAGCAACGTTACCGACGACGACGACCGGTACAACCATGCTGTGGCTATGTTAGGCAGCTCCACCGTAGCGCGTGTGGTGGGGTTTCTGTCCGCCCCCCCGGCGACAAACAAGTATGAGCGCCTCAAGGCCCTGCTCCTGGAGACATTTGAGCTGTCCACCGCAGAGAGGGTGCGCCGCCTGTTTGACATGTCGGACTTGGGAGACGAGAGGCCCTCTGCACGTATGGACAGGATGCTTAACCTGCTCGGTACAGAAGACCCCATGATCCTCTTCACGGAGCTGTTTATGCGCGCACTGCCAGCTCAGGTCAGGATGGCGCTTGCTAACACCACCATCGTTGGACCCTGCGCCCTGGCCAGGGAGGCAGACCGGTTCGTCTTGCCCATGCCTCAACGGTCCCCGGACCTGCTGGCTCCCGCGGCTGCTCCACCGCCGGACCGTCGCAGGAGAGCGAAGGACGACGCCAGACCCTCGGGCCAGCAGGGTAACGCTGCGGGCCATTGTTTCTACCACGCCACTTTTGGCGCCAAGGCCAAACGATGCCGCTCGCCCTGCTCCTTTGGACCGGCGGGAAACGGCAGGGCCGGCGTTCGGTAGTAGCCCTGAGCGCTGGTGTCACCAACAGGCTGCTCTTCATAAAGACACCATTTCCGGTCGCAGATTCCTTTGTGACACGGGTGCCCAATGGAGCATCATTCCGTCAGGGGGATCGGAGGTGGCGAAGGGGGAGCACGGTCCGCAGTTGGTGGGTGCGGACGGCACGCCTATCCGTTCCTATGGCACTAGAGCGGTGGATGTTTGCTTCGGTGGACAACGCTTTACCTGGGATTTTGTCGTCGCTGCTGTCACATTTCCCCTCCTGGGCTCTGATTTTCTGTGCGCCCACAACCTGTTGGTGGACGTGGGGAACAGGCGCCTGGTCAACTCGCAGACTTTCGCTTCCTTCGCCTGTACGCAGGGGGAGGCGATCTACAGCGGGTTGTCCAACACGCTCGCCGACAGCGACCAGTACCTTCGGCTGCTCGCCGAATTCCCTGACCTCACTAAGCCCACCTTCTCCGCTCCCACGGTGAAGCATGGTGTGGAGCACCACATCGAGACCAATGGGCCTCCCCTCCACGCCAGGGCCAGGCGCCTCAACCCGGAGAAGCTGTCCGTCGCCAGGGCGGAGTTCGCGCACATGGAGCAGGTGGGCATTGTTCGACGCTCGAACAGCCCCTGGGCGTCTCCCCTGCACATCGTCCCTAAGCCAGACGGTGGGTGGCGCCCATGTGGGGACTACCGCCGCCTCAACGACGCGTCCAAGCCTGACCGCTACCCAGTCCCGCATATCCAGGACTTTTCAGCGCATCTGGCGGGCAAATGCTTCTTCTCCAAGGTGGACCTGGTACGGGGGTACCATCAGGTGCCGGTGCACCCAGAGGACGTCCCTAAAACAGCCGTCGTCACCCCCTTCGGTCTCTTCGAGTTTCTGCGGATGCCCTTCGGCCTGAGGAACGCGGCGCAGACCTTCCAACGCCTCATGCACTCGGTGCTCCAGGACCTGGCCTTCCTCTTCGTCTACTTGGATGACATCCTCGTCGCGAGCACCACAGAAGAGGAGCACCTGTCCCACCTCCGGACCCTCTTCACGCGACTCAGCCAACATGGGCTGATTGTCAATCCGGCGAAGTGTGAGTTCGGACGACACACCCTTGACTTTCTCGGGCATCAGGTCTCCGCGGAGGGTGTGACCCCCCTACCCTCGAAGGTAGAAGCTGTTGCAGCCTTCCTACGCCCAGCGAGCTCAAGGGGTTCATCGGGATGGTGACTCTCTACTATCGCTTCCTCCGCCACATAGCTCACATCCTGCACCCACTGTACGAGGCCCAGAAGGGCAAGGCTCTGAAACAACCGGTCGACTGGACGGCGGAACGTGTCAAGGCCTTCCAGGACGCCAAGGCGGCCCTGGCCCGCGTGGCCATGTTGGCCCACCCCTCACCCTCTGCGCCCACTGCTCTCACCACGGACGGATCAGACTTTGCCGTGGGGGCGGTGTACGAGCAGTGGGTTGGGGATGCCTGGCAGCCACTCGCATTCTTCAGCCGCCAGCTGTCTCCCAGAGAGCGCAAGTACAGGACCTTCGACAGGGAGCTCCTCGGGTTGTGGCTCGCGGTCAGACACTTCCGTTTTTTGCTGGAAGGCCGTGAGTTTACGGCCTACGTGGACCACAAGCCGCTCACACACGCCATGTCCAAAACCACGGAGCGTTGGTCCGACCGCCAGCAGCGCCAACTCTCCTACATCTCCGAGTTCACCACAGACATCCAGCACGTGGCTGGGAAGTCCAACGTGGTCGCCGATTGTCTCTCCAGGGCGGTGGTCGGTGCGGTCCAGCTGAACTTGGACTACTCCCGCATGGCTGTGGATCAGGCTGCCGACACCTCCGTCCAAGCTCTAAAGTCGTCGAACACAGGGCTGCGCCTGGAGGAGGTGCTCTTCAGTGACACAGGGGCCAAGCTCCTGTGCGACGTTTCCATGGGTCAGCCGAGGCCAGTAGTCCCCACCAACTGGAGACGCCCCGTCTTCGAGGCGGTGCACAGCTTATCTCACCCGGGTAGGAAACCGTCCTCACGGCTGGTGTCAGAGAAGTTCGTCTGGCACGGGCTCAAGAGGGATGTGAGGTCCTGGGTCAACACTTGCACTGCCTGTCAACGCTGTCAAGGCCCCCCTGGAACAGTTCGCGGTGCCCGAGCGGAGGTTCGACCATGTCAACGTGGACCTGGTGGGACCCCTGCCCCCCTCGCACGGCTTCACCTACCTCTTTACCATGGTGGGCAGGACGACCCGCTGGCCGGAAGCAGTCCCACTCTCCTCAACGACAGCCCCCGACCTGGCCCGGGCGTTCATCGCGGTGTGGGTCTCCCGCTACGGCACTCCTGCTGACCTCTCCTCTGACCGCGGCCCGCAGTTTACTTCGGGGCTGTGGGCGGCGGTGGCAGAGAATCTGGGGGTCAGGCTCCACCGCACTACCGCCTACCACCCACAGGCTAACGGACTTGTGGAGCGCTTTCATCGCTCCATGAAGGCCGCCCTTCGGGCCAGCCTCACGGACAGCAACTGGCTCGACAAACTGCCGTGGGTCTTGCTGGGGCTCAGGACGGCGCCCAAGGAGGACCTCCGGTCATCGTCGGCTGAGCTGGTGTTCGGACAGCCGCTGCGGGTCCCTGGTGACTTCATCCGCAAGCCGACGGAGCCCTGGTCCGCCTCCACTCAGCGCGCCTCCCTGCTGGACGGCGCCAGGGCCTTGGCCCCGGTCCCGACCACGCGGCATGGCGTCCCTGCTTCGCGGGTGCCCCCGGAGCTGCAGTCTGCGGGTTACGTTTTCATCCGCCACGACGGCCACAGGGCTCCGCTACGACCTCCCTATGATGGACCCTTCCGTGTCATCGAGGCAGGAGCCAAGAGCTTCATGGTTGATATGGGGGGTACGCCGGAGTGTGTGTCTGTTGATCGCCTCAAACCGGCTCACTTGGACCTTGAACTGCCCCCGGACTTGGCTCTGCCACCGCTCAGGGGCCGCCCCCCCGTCCTACCCCCCCTGCCAAGCCGTGGCCGTTCCCCCCTCCAACCCCTACAAGCCCCCACAGCTTGCGGCCCTCGGGTCGACGCTGCCCCCCGCCCCGCACAACAAGAGGATGTGATGGACGATGTCACACCTCCTCCCTCACCTCCTGACTTTGCCTACAGTCGTAGGGGCCGGGCCATACGCCCTCCTCGCCGCGGGGATTTTGAATATTGAGGTGAACACTGGGGGGGCTGGTGTAGTGACTACATTATGGGTTCGTGTTCCCCTCTTACTGATCGAGTGGGAGGGAACTGGCTATGAGTCACGGGGGTCTGGGGGGACGGGTTATGCGGTTGCACGAGTTCTAGCCATGCGCTGCGAGTGATTGTTCTGCTCTGTCGTTTTTGGATTAAAACGGTTATTATTACGCTGCCTACGTCCTCCTTTTCCTCCGGCACTACAATATATGTATTATCTTTACGGGTCTGGGAGCGGAGGAAGTTTTCGTCAGTGGTGGAGGGGGAGGGTGACAACGACATCTTGTCTTGTTAGAATAAGATATTTGTCTTGTTACATAAATTCTAAATACTTGTGTTTGTAAAGCTATGGAGGAAAGATGGAAACAATCGTTTGACCTCCTGTCTTTGGGAACATTCCCGGATGGCTTTGATAAGTCCCAAAAATTCAAGTTAAAGGGTGAGTATCTCAAATACATGCTTGTTTATAATGTCATTATTTAAGATAGCAGGGGTAAAGTAGCCTATGTGGATAGACCAATTGCCTCTATCAAATAATGCTCCTCCACTGCAGAATCACATTATTTTACACCACTACTCACCCTATGTACACTGTAAGAATATGGGGAGCATATTTTGATGCTTGTTTATAACGTCTTTATTTCAGATAGCAGGTGTAAAGTATGTGGATAGACCAATTGCCTCTAACAAATAATGCTCCCACTGCATAATCACATTATTTTAAACCACAACTCACCCTATGTACACTGTAAGAATATGGGAAGCATATTTTGATGCTTGTTTATAACATCTTCATTGAAGATTTCAGGGGTGCAGTATGTAGATAGACCAATACATACAATAAAATGTGTGGATGTGTGGTTAGTGTCTTGGTAAGATAGCTCTTTAATGATGAAAGTTCTTCAATTAATGTTAACTGCAGAAGGAGAGCTCTACGTTGGGAGCAGAAGAGCCATTAAATCCAAAGGGGAGGCAAGACAACTCTTTATAGAGTTTCACTCCTCTCCAATGGGGGGACATACGGCATCCTGAAAACCTTCACAGCAATATCCTCCAGATTTTACTGGCTTGGCATTTCAGTGGACATTAACAACTGAGTAGGCTATTTGTTTGAGTTATTGTTGTTTTGTGTTTTTGTGTTTCATTAACAGCTACTTTCTTAAAGGTCTTGGAATGTGATAAATGCCAGATGGTTGTGTAACCCAGGTTAACTGACCTAAAGAAATGGAAAATTGATAATATATTTATAAATAATATATATATTATAATATTATAATATTATAATAATATAGTGATATATGATATGATGTCTGGCGGGTGGGGGGGGTTTGGGGTTGGGACCCAGATGCCTACCCCGGAAGGGATTGACACGGGACACATGGAAGGTGGGGTGGATGCGGCGGAGGGCAGGAGGGAGGTTCAAGCGAACCGCAGAGGGATTGACCACCTTGGAGATGGTGTAGGGGCCGATGAAGCGTGGGTTCAATTTTGGGGAAGTCACCTTCAGAGGAAGGTCACATGTGGAAAGCCACACCCGCTGCCCCTGGGTGTAGTGGGGAGCCCTGCTGCGGTGACGGTCTGCCTGACTCTTCGTTCTGGTTTGTGTGTGAAGAATGGCGGCCCGGGTCCGCCTCCACGTTCTGCGACAGCGTCTGATAAATGTCTGTGCTGAGGGAACCCCAACCTCAGAGGCAGCACTGGAACGGTGACAGACCAGTTGAAGCAGATGGCAAGGAGTCCATGGCAGCTGAAGGCTCCAGGCTGTAGGGTCCTGTGACGTCAGGCACCGCAATGCTGTCTCCATCTGCTGGTTGGCTCGCTCCGTCTCGCCATTTGACTGCGGATGAAAACCTGAGGACAGACTGACTTTAGCACTGAGAAGGTTGCAAAAAGCACGCCAAAAATTAGAGGTGAACTGGGGACATCTCTCTGAGACCACATCCACTGGAAGCCCGTGTAGCCTGAAGACATGCTGCACAAGTAAGTCCGCTGTCTCTTTGGCAGAGGGTTACTTGGGTAAGGGAACCAAGTGCACAGATTTGGAAAAGCGGTCAACAATAGTGAGGATTGTTGTGTTACCGTGAGAAGGTGACCCTGGTCCCCCAGGGCAATGTGGGACGAGGGTCTCCTGGGTACTGTTAGGGGTTGCAGTAAGCCGGTAGGCAGGTGGTTGGAGTGATGGTTTATTCCGGGCACATACAGAACAGGCCTCCACCAACTCACGCACACTCCCCTCCATAGCAGGCAACCAGAAGCGTTGCTTGATTAACGCAGTGGTGCGTCTGACACCCGGGTGGCAGGCCAGCTTGGATGAGTGACCCCATTGCAGGACCTGGGGGCGGACGGATTGTGGTACAAAAAGACGGTTAGGAGGGCAAGCCCTGGGGCCGGACTCACCAGACAGGGCTGTGCGGACAATGGTCTCAATATCCCATCTAGCAGCTCCTATGAGGCACTGTGGAGACAGGACGGTGCTAGGTGCAGGAGCAGGATCCGAATCTGGGAACTGACGAGACAGGGCATCCGGTTTACCATTCTTGGAGCCAGGTCGGTAGGACCGACAAAAGTTAAAACGGGAGAAAAACGGAGACCAACGAGATTGTCTGGGGTTTAAACGTTTAGCCGAACGGAGATACTCCAGATTCTTATGATCCGTCCAAACTAAAAATGGCTCCTTAGCTCCCTCCAGCCAGTGACGCCACTCCTCTAGGGCCAATTTTACTGCCAATAGCTCTCTGTCCCCAATGTCGTAATTGCGTTCAGTGGGGGTGAGTTTGTGGGAGTAGAATGCACAGGGGTGGATCTTCTGATCTGCCCCAGACTTCTGAGAGAGAATAGCACCCACCCTAACATCTGAGGCATCCACCTCAACGATAAATTGATGGTCAGAGTCAGGTTGGCTCAAGATCGGGGCCGATGTGAAACGACTCTCCAGGTCGTTGAACGCTGCTTCGGCAGCTGGTGTCCAAGAGAATTTCACCCTGAAGGAGGTAAGAGCGGTTAGAGGAGCAGCCACTGAACCATAGTTGCGGATGAATCGCCGGTAGAAGTTAGCAAATCCCAGGAATCTTTGGAGCTCCCGCCTAGACGTTGGACGCTCCCAATCGGTGACTGCTTTTACCTTCGGACCATCCATCTGGACCCCTCCTGCTGTGATGACATACCCCAGGAAGGAAACTTTGTGAAATTCACATTTCTCCATTTTAACGAACAGTTGGTTCTCCAAAAGGCGCTGCAGGACACTCCGAACGTGCTGGGAGTGCTGGGAAACCGACGGAGAAAAAATTAAAATGTCATCTAGGTAAACAAAAACAAACTTGTTAAGCATATCCCTCAGGACATCATTAATCAGACCCTGGAACACAGCTGGGCAGTTGGTGAGACCAAAAGGCATGACTAAATACTCATAGTGACCTGAAGGAGTATTAAATGCAGTCTTCCATACTTCCCCCTCCCTTACTCGGACCAGATGGTAAGCACTGCGGAGATCCAGCTTGCTGAAAATCTTGGCCCCCTGCAACAGCTCAAAAGCTGAGGACATCAAAGGCAGAGGGTAGCGGTTCTTCACCGTGATGTTGTTTAGACCCCTATAGTCAATACAAGGACGCAGGGCGCCGTCCTTCTTCCCTACGAAGAAAAACCCGGCACCAGCAGGCGAGGAAGAGGGGCGGATGATACCGGCAGCTAGTGATTCACCGATGTATTTGTTCATAGCTGCGGTTTCGGGGGGAGACAAGGAATAGAGACTGCCCCTAGGAGGTGACGTACCAGGTAGAAGATCGATGGCCAGGTCATAGGGTCGGTGTGGTGGCAGGGAGGTTGCACGGGCTTTACTGAACACGGCCTTGAGATCCAGGTACTCAGGTGGTACATCAGACAGATCCATGGAATCATCTGTGGCTTGTGAGATTGCGGGCAAGGGGGTAAGAGCATTCTTAAGGCAGTTATTCAGACAGAATGGGCTCCAGCCTAGGATGGTGTTATTGGCCCAATCAACATGTGGATTGTGCTTTACCAGCCAGGGCCGGCCAAGGACGATGGGAGCAGTCGGTGAGTCTAACGTATGGAACACTAGGTTCTCTTGATGGTTGCCAGAAATGAGTAGACTCACCAAGGTGTGACATGGGTTATCTGGGAGAACCTTTCTCCGGTTAGTGCTCTTGCCTCCAGGGGTGTTTTCAGCTGGGCTGGGACGAGGTGTAGCTCAGAGGCCAGAGAGGTGTCCATGAAATTGCCACCAGCTCCCGAGTCAATAAGTGCGGACACAAGGTGGGAATGAGCTCCTGTAATGAGCGTGGCAGGGACATGGGTACGGACGGTAGAAGAGGGATGAAGAGGAGTGACGCTCACCAGTAATCCCCCTTCTACGGGTGAGCGTTGCCTTTTGTAGGCATTGGGCGGAGTAGTGACCCGGTTTTCCACAATACATGCACGAATTGGTGTCCCTTCTTCTCTGTCTCTCCGCTGGGGACAGATGGGTACGGTCCACTTGCATGGGCTCTGGTACGCTGGGGTCAGCTGGCACTGGCAGGGATGGGAGAGGGACCCCCGAGGAGGATGACCTCGGAGGAGGACGGAACTCTCGCTCCCCGGCGCGCTGCTTCAGGCGTTTGTCCACTCGGATGGCAAGCTCAACAAGGTCGTCAAAGGTGGAAGGTAGTTCGCGGGTGGCGATCTCATCCTTGATGGCCTCAGAGAGTCCATAGAGGAACGCATCATACTGTGCATCTGGATTCCAGCCACTGGTGGTGGCGAGGGTGCGGAAGTCTATAGCATAGTCGGAAGCAGAGCTCTTGCCTTGACGGATCTGCAACATCACTCTGGCAGCCTCTCTCCCATGCACCGAGCGATCGAAGACCTTCTTCATCTCACCTATGAATGCCAGACTGGGGAGTTGGAGTCCCAAACCGCAGTTCCCCACTCTCTTGCACGGCCCGTCAAGAGGGTTATGATATATGCAACCCGGGACTGATCCGACGGAAAGGTGGCGGGTTGCAGCTGGAACACCAGCGAACATTGCGAAAGGAACGATCTGCATGTTCCTGGTTCCCCGGCATAAAGTGCAGGAGCTGGCAGTGGGGGTTCTCGGAGTGGGTTACCAGATGGACCGGGTGGGTCGGGCGGTGTTGGCAGTTGAGGCTGGGGTGGTGGCACCAGGGCCAGTTGGACCTGCTGCAGCTGGCCAGCCAGGTCTCGGATGTGGGTGGCGATAGCCTCCAAAGACCTCTCAAGTGTCTCAAACTGGGCTTGATGTCGACCGAGAAGCGCTCCTTGCCTCTCCAGCACAGTCTTCACCTGAATCAGATCTGCTGATTCCATCTTGGTCAGATCGTACTGTCACGACTCAGAGCGGGAATCAATTGCAGATCAAAAAGGATTTATTCCCAAACAGTCCAGCAGGCAAATCAGATTCCAGGTACAGGCAGGGTTCGTAAACAGGCAGGCAGGCAGACAGATACAGACGGACAGCTACGGGCAAGAGATCCAAAACCGATAGGCAGAAGACTTAGTCCAAAACAGACAGGGTTCAAAGCCGGGAAGAACAGTAAACTATAGCTTCTCTTTAAAGATCTTCACGCTAGTGTCACTCATGTGGCAGTCAGGTAGCAAACAGTACATACCGTGACGATCTGACAAACTGAACTGGAAGGGCAGCGTTTAAAAACTCCACCAATCAATACCCAATGAGAGACAGGTGAACAGAGAAAATCGAGGGAAACAAACAAAGGCAGGAAGTTGCCCAAATAGGGACATGGGTGTTACTCCGGGCACATGACCAACACATGGCTACAAACATAGACAAAGTCCAGAATTATCACACTCCAACAGGTAGGGGGAGACAAAAACAGTCCATACGAGCATCCTGACAGGAACAGAAATATCAACTTTTCTAGTTTCTATGTGTGCAAAATGCTTTTCAGAGCGAGAGAATCACTTTTTGACCAACAATGTGATTCTGACCTTACAATGTTGATATCGCTCAAAACTAATTGACTTCACCTCCAAATGGTGGTGGATAACGTAAATAACCCTTGTGTAAGCCTAGTAACATGTTTGCATTGAAAAGAACAGAAATATCAACTTTTCTAGTTTTCATGTGTGCAAAATAATTTTCAGAGCAAGAGAATCAATTTTTGACCAACAATGTGATTATGACCTTACAATGTTTGTATTGCTCAAAAGTAATGGACTTCACTTCCAAATGGTGGTGTATTGCTTAAATAACCCTTTTGTAAGCATAGCCTAGTAACACGTTTGAATTGAAAGGAATAGAAATATCAATTTTTCTAGTTTTTATGTGTGCAAAATGCTTTTCAGAGCGAGAGAATCACTTTTTGACCAACGATGTGATTATGACCTTACAATGTTGATATTGCTCAAAAGTAATGGACTACACTTCCAAATGGTGGTGTATTGCTTAAATAACCCTTTTGTAAGCATAGCCTAGTAACACGTTTGCATTGAAAGGAAAAGAAATATCAACTTTTCTAGTTTTTATGTGTGCAAAATGCTTTTCAGAGTGAGAGAATCACTTTTTGACCAACAATGCGATTCTGACAATACAATGTTGACATTGCTCAAAACTAACGGACTTCACCTCCAAATGGTGGTGTATTACTTAAATAACCCTTTTGTAGGCATAATAACATGTTTGCATTGAAAGGAATAGAAATATCTTTTATAGTTTCTATGTGTGCAAAATGCTTTTCAGAGCGAGAGAATCACTTTTTGACCAACAACGTGACTCTAACCTTACAATGTTGATATTGCTCAAAACGAATGGACTTCACTTCCATATGGTGGTGTGTTGCTTGAACAACCCTTGTGTGAGCCTAGTAACACGTTTGCATTGAAAGGAACGGAAATATCAACTTTTCTAGTTTTTATGTGTGCAAAATGCTTTTCAGAGCGAGAGAATCACTTTTTGACCAACAACGTGATTCTGGCCGTAAAATGTTGATATTGCTCAAAACTAATGGACTTCACTTCGAAATGGTGGTGAATGCTTAAATAACCCTGTTGTAATCATAATAACACTTTTGCATTGAAAGGAATAGAAATATCAACTTTTCTAGTTTTTATGTGTGCAAAATGCTTTTCAGAGCGAGAGAATCACTTTTTGACCAACAATGTGATTCTGACCTTACAATGTTGATATTGATCAAAACTAATGGACTTCACTTCCAAATGGTGGTGTATTACTTAAATAAACCTTGTGTAAGCCTAGTAACATGTTTGCATTAAGAGGAACAGAAATATCAACTTTTCTAGTTTCTATGTGTGCAAAATGCTTTTCACAGCGAAATAATCACTTTTTGACCAACAACGTGATTCTGACCTTTTAAGGTCATATTGCTTAAAACTTATTGACTTCACTTCCAAATGGTGGTGTATTGCTTAAATAACCGTTTTGCAAGCTTAATAACATGTTTGCATTGAAAGGAATAGAAATATCAACTTATCTAGTTTTTATGTGGGCAAAATAATTTTCAGAGCAAGAGAATCAATTTTTGACCAACAATGTGATTATGACCTTACAATGTTTGTATTGCTCAAAAGTAATGGACTTCACTTCCAAATGGTGGTGTATTGCTTAAATAACCCTTTTGTAAGCATAGCCTAGTAACACGTTTGCATTGAAAGGAATAGAAATATCAATTTTTCTAGTTTTTATGTGTGCAAAATGCTTTTCAGAGCGAGAGAATCACTTTTTGACCAACAATGTGATTATGACCTTACAATGTTGATATTGCTCAAAAGTAATGGACTACACTTCCAAATGGTGGTGTATTGCTTAAATAACCCTTTTGTAAGCATAGCCTAGTAACACGTTTGCATTGAAAGGAAAAGAAATATCAACTTTTCTAGTTTTTATGTGTGCAAAATGCTTTTCAGAGTGAGAGAATCACTTTTTGACCAACAATGCGATTCTGACAATACAATGTTGACATTGCTCAAAACTAATGGACTTCACTTCCATATGGTGGTGTGTTGCTTGAACAACCCTTGTGTGAGCCTAGTAACACGTTTGCATTGAAAGGAACGGAAATATCAACTTTTCTAGTTTTTATGTGTGCAAAATGCTTTTCAGAGCGAGAGAATCACTTTTTGACCAACAACGTGATTCTGGCCGTAAAATGTTGATATTGCTCAAAACTAATGGACTTCACTTCGAAATGGTGGTGAATGCTTAAATAACCCTGTTGTAATCATAATAACACGTTTGCATTGAAAGGAATAGAAATATCAACTTTTCTAGTTTTTATGTGTGCAAAATGCTTTTCAGAGCGAGAGAATCACTTTTTGACCAACAATGTGATTCTGACCTTACAATGTTGATATTGATCAAAACTAATGGACTTCACTTCCAAATGGTGGTGTATTACTTAAATAAACCTTGTGTAAGCCTAGTAACATGTTTGCATTAAGAGGAACAGAAATATCAACTTTTCTAGTTTCTATGTGTGCAAAATGCTTTTCACAGCGAAATAATCACTTTTTGACCAACAACGTGATTCTGACCTTTTAAGTTGATATTGCTTAAAACTAATTGACTTCACTTCCAAATGGTGGTGTATTGCTTAAATAACCGTTTTGCAAGCTTAATAACATGTTTGCATTGAAAGGAATAGAAATATCAACTTATCTAGTTTTTATGTGGGCAAAATGCTTTTCAGAGCGAGAGAATCACTTTTTGGCCAACAATGCAATTCTGACCTTACAATGTTGACATTGCTCAAAAGTAATGGACTTCACTTTCAAATGGTGGTGTATTGCTTAAATAACCCTTTTGTAAGCACAGCCTAATAACACGTTTGCATTGAAAGGGACAGAAATATCAACTTTTCTAGTTTTTATGTGTGCAAAATGGTTTTCAGAGCGAGAGAATCACTTTTTGACCAACAACGTGATTCTGACCTTGCATTGTTGATATTGCTCAAACCTAATGGACTTCACTTCCAAATGGTGGTGGGTTGCTTGAACAACCCATGTGTGAGCCTAGTAACACTTTTGCATTGAAAGGAACAGAAATATCAACTTCTCTAGTTTTTACGTGTGCAAAATGCTTTTCAGAGTGAGAGAATCACTTTTTGACCAACAACGTGATTCTGACCTTTCAATGTTGATATTGCTTAAAACTAATGGACTTCACTTCCAAATGGTGGTGTATTGCTTAAATAACCCTTTTGTAAGCATAATAACACGTTTGCATTGAAAGGAATAGAAATATCAACTTTTCTAGTTTTTATGTGTGCAAAATGCTTTTCAGAGCGAGAGAATCACTTTTTGACCAACAATTTTATTCTGACCTTACAATGTTGATATTGCTCAAAACTAATGGACTTCACTTCCAAATGGTGGTGTATTGCTTAAATAACCCTTTTGCAAGCTTAATAACACGTTTGCATTGAAAGGAATAGAAGTATCAACTTTTCTAGTTTTTATGTGGGCAAAATGCTTTTCAGAGCGAGAGAATCACTTTTTGATCAACAATGTGATTATGACCTTACAATGTTTGTTTTGCTTAAAAATAATGGACTACACATCCAAATGGTGGTGTATTGCTTAAATAACCCTTTTGTAAGCATGGCCTAGTAACACGTTTGCATTGAAAGGAAAAGAAATATCAACTTTTCTAGTTTTTATATGTGCAAAATGCTTTTCAGAGCGAGAGAATCACTTTTTGACCAACAATGTGATTCTGACATTACGATGTTGATATTGCTCAAAACTAATGGACTTCACCTCCAAATGGTGGTGTATTACTTAAATAACCCTTTTGTAAGCATAATAACATGTTTGCATTGAAAGGAATAGAAATATCTTCTTTTATAGTTTCTTTGTGTGCAAAATGCTTTTCAGAGCGAGAGAATTACTTTTTGACCAACAACGTGATTCTGACCGTAAAATGTTGATATTGCTCAAAACTAATGGACTTCACTTCGAAATGGTGGTGTATTGCTTGAATAACCCTTTTGTAAGCATAGCCTAGTAACACGTTTGCAATGAAAGGAATAGGAATATCAACTTTTCTAGTTTTTATGTGGGCAAAATGCTTTTCAGCGCGAGAGAATCCCTTTTTGACAAACAATGTGATTATGACCTTACAATGTTTGTATTGCTCAAAAGTAATGGACTACACTTCCAAATGGTGGTGTATTGCTTAAATAACCCTTTTGTAAGCATGGCCTAGTAACACGTTTGCATTGAAAGGAAAAGAAATATCAACTTTTCTAGTTTTTATGTGTGCAAAATGCTTTTCAGAGTGAGAGAATCACTTTTTGACCAACAATGCGATTCTGACAATACAATGTTGACATTGCTCAAAACTAACGGACTTCACCTCCAAATGGTGGTGTATTACTTAAATAACCCTTTTGTAGGCATAATAACATGTTTGCATTGAAAGGAATAGAAATATCTTTTATAGTTTCTATGTGTGCAAAATGCTTTTCAGAGCGAGAGAATCACTTTTTGACCAACAACGTGACTCTAACCTTACAATGTTGATATTGCTCAAAACTAATGGACTTCACTTCCATATGGTGGTGTGTTGCTTGAACAACCCTTGTGTGAGCCTAGTTACACGTTTGCATTGAAAGGAATAGAAATATCAACTTTTCTAGTTTTTATGTGTGCAAAATGCTTTTCAGAGCGAGAGAATCACTTTTTGACCAACAATTTGATTCTGACCTTACAATGTTGATATTGCTCAAAACTAATGGACTTCACTTCCAAATGGATGTGTATTGCTTAAATAACCGTTTTGCAAGCTTAATAACACGTTTGCATTGAAAGGAATAGAAATATCAACTTTTCTAGTTTTTATGTGGGCAAAATGCTTTTCAGAGCGAGAGAATCACTTTTTGACCAACAATGCGATTCTGACCTTACAATGTTGATATTGCTCAAAACTAATGGACTTCACTTCCAAATGGTGGTGTATTGCTTAAATAACCCCTTTGTAAGCATAGCCTAGTAACACGTTTGCATTGAAAGGAACAGAAATATCAACTTTTCTTGTTTTTATGTGTGCAAAATGCTTTTCAGAGCGAGAGAATCACTTTTTGACCAACAATGTGATTATGACCTTTCAGTGTTTGTATTGCTCAAAAGTAATGGACTTCACTTCCAAATGTTGGTGTATTGCTTAAATAACCCTTTTGTAAGCATAGCCTAGTAACACGTTTGCATTGAAAGGAATAGAAATATCAACTTTTCTAGTTTTTATGTGGGCAAAATGCTTTTCAGAGCGAGAGAATCACTTTTTGACCAACAATGCGATTCTGACCTTACAATGTTGATATTGCTCAAAACTAATGGACTTCACTTCCAAATGGTGGTGTATTGCTTAAATAACCCCTTTGTAAGCATAGCCTAGTAACACGTTTGCATTGAAAGGAACAGAAATATCAACTTTTCTTGTTTTTATGTGTGCAAAATGCTTTTCAGAGCGAGAGAATCACTTTTTGACCAACAATGCGATTCTGACAATACAATGTTGACATTGCTCAAAACTAACGGACTTCACCTCCAAATGGTGGTGTATTACTTAAATAACCCTTTTGTAGGCATAATAACATGTTTGCATTGAAAGGAATAGAAATATCTTTTATAGTTTCTATGTGTGCAAAATGCTTTTCAGAGCGAGAGAATCACTTTTTGACCAACAACGTGACTCTAACCTTACAATGTTGATATTGCTCAAAACTAATGGACTTCACTTCCATATGGTGGTGTGTTGCTTGAACAACCCTTGTGTGAGCCTAGTTACACGTTTGCATTGAAAGGAATAGAAATATCAACTTTTCTAGTTTTTATGTGTGCAAAATGCTTTTCAGAGCGAGAGAATCACTTTTTGACCAACAATTTGATTCTGACCTTACAATGTTGATATTGCTCAAAACTAATGGACTTCACTTCCAAATGGATGTGTATTGCTTAAATAACCGTTTTGCAAGCTTAATAACACGTTTGCATTGAAAGGAATAGAAATATCAACTTTTCTAGTTTTTATGTGGGCAAAATGCTTTTCAGAGCGAGAGAATCACTTTTTGACCAACAATGCGATTCTGACCTTACAATGTTGATATTGCTCAAAACTAATGGACTTCACTTCCAAATGGTGGTGTATTGCTTAAATAACCCCTTTGTAAGCATAGCCTAGTAACACGTTTGCATTGAAAGGAACAGAAATATCAACTTTTCTTGTTTTTATGTGTGCAAAATGCTTTTCAGAGCGAGAGAATCACTTTTTGACCAACAATGTGATTATGACCTTTCAGTGTTTGTATTGCTCAAAAGTAATGGACTTCACTTCCAAATGTTGGTGTATTGCTTAAATAACCCTTTTGTAAGCATAGCCTAGTAACACGTTTGCATTGAAAGGAATAGAAATATCAACTTTTCTAGTTTTTATGTGGGCAAAATGCTTTTCAGAGCGAGAGAATCACTTTTTGACCAACAATGCGATTCTGACCTTACAATGTTGATATTGCTCAAAACTAATGGACTTCACTTCCAAATGGTGGTGTATTGCTTAAATAACCCCTTTGTAAGCATAGCCTAGTAACACGTTTGCATTGAAAGGAACAGAAATATCAACTTTTCTTGTTTTTATGTGTGCAAAATGCTTTTCAGAGCGAGAGAATCACTTTTTGACCAACAATGTGATTATGACCTTTCAGTGTTTGTATTGCTCAAAAGTAATGGACTTCACTTCCAAATGTTGGTGTATTGCTTAAATAACCCTTTTGTAAGCATAGCCTAGTAACACGTTTGCATTGAAAGGAATAGAAATATCAACTTTTCTAGTTTTTATGTGGGCAAAATGCTTTTCAGAGCGAGAGAATCACTTTTTGACCAACAATGTGATTCTGAACTTATAATGTTGATATTGCTCAAAACTAATGGACTTCACTTCCAAATGGTGGAGTATTACTTAAATAAACCTTTTGTAAGCATAATAACACGTTTGCATTGAAAGGAAAAGAAATATCAACTTTTCGATAACACTTCATAATGACTATCCTTTATAACTAGTTAATAGATCATAAGTAAACTGTTAATTAATGAGTTAATGACTTGTGAAGTGTTTGTTAAGGATTTATAATGATGCCTTGTAGATAGTTAATAGGTCATTAATAAACGGTTAGTTAATGAGTTATAAATGACTTGTTAACTGTATATTAATGATTTCTAACTATACCTTATAAATTAGTAATAGATCATGAACAAGCTATTAGTAAATTACTTACTAATGACTTGTTAAGTCTCAGTTAATAGTTTATATGTTATTGGGACGTTATTCTAAAGTTGCAACTATTCCTCATTTATTAACTGTTAGTAAATGAGGAATAGTTGCAACTTTAGAATAACGTCCCAATAACATACATAAGCTAATAACTAATACTTAACTAATATATTAACTCACACTTTACAGATCAGTTGTTAATAGTTTGTTAACCATCTACTAATACCAGTGAAACTTTGTAGAACAGCAAATGGGTGGAACAAGTTCAAGGTACAGAAATTTGATGTGATATTTAAAATATCAAACTTTTGTACCTCAACCTTGTTCCACCCATAGGCTTTTCTGTGTACTGTATTTTACCAAAGAAATACCACAGATGAAATGTTGAACATTGTGTTTAATGTATAGAAACACACATACTGAGCCATCACATGGCAGAACAGCAGTATATAAGAGTATACAAACCCATGAGGTTTCTGCACTTTTTGTGCAGGACATGAAAACAAAATAAATCAAAATCAAGCCATTGGCATTATTGATATGAACGTCTTAGCACAACTTGGACCCTCTATACTTAGTGAACCAGACCCGAGCTACAACCAAACTGCTCCAGGGCACCATCCCACATCCCACCTAAGCTTTCTTAGACAGAGGTATCAGTTTCCCCTTTTTCTTTTGATGTTCAACATCCCTCAGAAGGTTTCGATTATTAATTAACACTTCCAGACATTTTTTTGCAAAGTCCTGCAGTCGTTGCTGTGGTGTATGAGCAACCAGCAACTCCTTGTATTTCTTCGGGGCCACAACAACCAGCTCACAGATCGGGGCATTGGCGACGACGGTGTTTCGGTTGACACCGACCTTTCGATATGCCACACTCAGCTTTCTTCCTTTCTTGTACGCCTTAAGGACTTTCCTGTATCTCTTGATGACCTCCTCAGGATGACGTGCTGAAACAGATAGAAATGTAGTTAAGTATAACAAACATACAAGTAGTGAATCGACATAGGGAAACACACATATAGATGCAAAGTGGTTGCAAAAAGTAATGAAGATTACATGGGCACAGAGCAATTGGAGGGTCCAAGATAATATACCCACCAGGAAGTTCCTTTTGGAAAATAAACTTTATACACAGAGAGACAGAGAGACAGAGAGACAGAGAGACAGAGAGACAGAGACACAGACAGACAGACAGACAGACAGACAGACAGACACATGTATATGGGGATTCAACCATGATGTCTTGGCACTAATGAGACAAATCAATCAGTCAATTGAAAGACATACGCAGCCGGGCTTTAATGAAGTGTGTCGTGATACGTTTGAAAAACATGTGTATACTTTAAAACAATGTTATCTGTTATTAGCTTGTCTGTGAAATGTCTGATTTGTACTGTTATTATGACAGACAGACAGACAGACAGACACAGACAGACAGGCAGACATTGTGATGTCTACATGCCTGACACACATGAGGGGAGCAGCCTTATTTCTTGTTTTTTTATGTTTGTTTGTTTTTATGTATTGTCTGTATTGCTGTTACTTGCTTTGGCAACACTGTATTTTAACGGTCATGCTTATAAAGAGCTTTGAATTGAATTGAGAGAGAGAGACAGACGGTCAGAGAGAAAGAGAGAGAGAGAGAGAGAGAGAGAGAGAGAGAGAGAGAGAGAGAGAGAGAGAGAGAGAGAGAGAGAGAGAGAGAGAGAGAGAGAGAGAGAGAGAGAGAGAGAGAGAGAGAGAGAGAGAGAGAGAGAGAGAGAGAGAGACACACACAGACAGACAGACGTTGTGATGTCGACATGCCTACATGACACACATGAGGGGAGCTGCCTTATTGCCTTCCTCTGTTTATACTTACCTCTCTGCTTGCCATGTTGCCTTTTTTCTTCTCCTTTTTCTTCCTCTTGTCCCTTTTCTTGTGACTCTGGTGGTGGTGCTTCTTTTTCTTCTTGCGTCTTTTCTTCGATTTCTTGTCTGAATCAGAATGAATCAGTTGAGGATAAGGAGCTGGATGAAGAGGATGAAGAGGAGTTGGATGGACTGGAGGATGAAGAGAAAGAAGATGCACCAGGAGACGAGTTTGCCGAGGAAGATGTGTCAATTGTCCCACCGTCAACTGTATCTACAGCATAATACAAAATACAATACCAAATGCATTACTAACTATGATGATACAAGTCAACTAACATACATTCTTATCAACATTTACATTTATTAGAGACTTTCAGTTTCACTGATTCATCAAATCGTGATCTCATCAGTTGGACAGATGTGTTTGCTGTCAATCAATGCTACAGATATTATCTTCCAGGTATTAACTGTACATGTGTATTGTTTGGGTAATAACACGCTCATGCTCTGATGGTCTTGTCACTGTGAAATGTTGGCCTTTCTTCCACTCAATTGTATATATATTTTACAAAGCACCCAAGTATCATTGTCAGGTGTGCAAACATGTTTTCCCAAGAAAGTGTTAGGCCTACTTACTTTGACCAACTTGTTGGCGGAGGGAGTCTCTCTCATAAGTCAGGTCACTGATTTTTTCTGTGACTGTGTGCTGCTTCTTCTTGGCCTCACGGAGCTTAAGCTGCATCTTCCTAATATGTAAAAATGCTGTTGGAGGTACAGTTGCCTCAGTATCTGGAATGATAGGATAGAGAATTAAAAAAGCTCGAATCATAAAAGCCAGGTGAAGGTAAAATAAAATAATGAGCAGCTGAGCCATGAGCATTATATATATAACATATAATATTCTATATAGAGCTCCGGGTCGCAAACGGCAACAATCTAGTGTTAACTCGTTCGCGAACGAATCAGTTCGAATGAACGAATCGTTAAGACGAACGAACTGAACTGGTTCCTCTCTCTCGTTCGCCTCGTTCGTTCTCAGACTCGACTCCTCCCAGACCCACTAGTTGCTGACTCGCTGACAGTTCGTTCACTCACTGTGTGAGTGGTGAGGAGGGACCGACTGAGAGACGTCACGACTCACGAGAGCCAGCCAATCGTATGCTGTTCTAGGAGTCTAGGACGCTCTCGTTGAATTTTAGTCAATGAGAGACAGAAATCAACCGGTTTAATGGGGAAAAAACAAATGGGCTTAGTGAGCGAGCTATCTATTATTCACATTGGCCATCTGTTGCATGGACGTATTTAAAGGATGCATTGTACGTATTTATAATTCGAAATTCGTCCCAGCCTTTATACCACATTTTTCACAACCTACCAGCTCTCGTTGTGAAGACTAGTCACCGCGCAATTCGTTTCAATGGAAATCGCGACAGTATACTTTCAACATAAAGTGTACATATTTATCATTTGAAATTCATCCCAGCCTTTATACCAGAAACTCTAGAGCAGGGGTCAGCAACCTTTTCAACATGCAGTGTCAGTTTGACATTTTCTCGTTAATGAGTGAGCCTTAAGCAACAATATATTAAAAATTAAGCTGAATTATGACACAGCGACCAAAAACATTTCCAGAAGATCTGGAATTGTTATATTTCCATATAGTCCAAAATGTTTTTTGGGTTGTTATATTTGCAACATGGGCTTACAAATTATAACTACATATCAGAAACATTCAGAAACTCATTCAAAAAACATATTTGCACTGTGAGAAATGTAAAAAATGAGAATATATGAGAATGTTGGAATCATCACATCAATATCTTTAAGACATGTACAGCTTTGCATGTGAAGGCAATGCATACAGGCAACAATATTTTAAATATTTTCTTCTCTATTACTCACATTGGTTAAAAAACTATTAATTGATTCCATTTCAGAACACTGCTTTCTGTAACTAATTTAAACATATTTGCACTAGGAGGAAGTGCCCAAAACAGAAAAAAGTGCAAAACAAATGGTAGCAATGATTATGCTGCCGCATTGTGCTGTGAATTCTTTTAATAATAATAATAGTAATAATAATAATAATAATAATAATAATAATAATAATAATAATAATAATAATAAAAAAAAATTACAAAAAATTCAGTGTGCCAATGATTATGCTGCCCCGTGCCAGTGGTGGCACGCGTGCCTAGGGTTGCCGACCCCTGCTCTAGAGTCTATAGTGTAGCGACCCTGGCACATTTAAAGAGTTTTTGTGTTATGTGTTGCATTGTATTTCGTTGTCCGTTATGCCAGTTGTTCTCTGTGCATGCATTGGATGTTCTTGTCAATCAGTGTGGGGGGCGAATCATCAGGTCAGCTGGGGGAGGGCCTTGGGAGAACAGGAGGGTGGGGGCTTGCACATTGAAGGGTTTTTGTTAGTGTGGCTTTTTGCTGTTGGATACGGGTTTTCAGTGACCTCGTTTGTTACATTAAAGTTCCTTCAAATACTCATGACTGGACATCGTTATGTCACCGGCGAGGTCATTACAATAGCGTATAACTGCATTTTTCACAATTAACCAGCTCTCGTTTTGAAGGCAGTGTTTATTTTGGCAGCTAGATTTAGTCTTTGGCTGCACAGGGTTCTGTTTATGAGAGCCTAAAACACCCGGGACACCCACTATAATTGCTAAATCAAGTCTATTATTTTGCTGATATGTTAAACATCCAATAATTAACTACACCCCCCATCCCGCTGCGTTTGGTTAAAGTTGTAATGTTGACGTATGAGAATGAGAACGAGGGAGGCGCTGAGTCTGAGCCGTTCATTCCATGATTCGATTCACCGCTACCGGAAACTCGACTTAACGAACGAACGAACGAACGAACGAGGGAATGAGTCTGACTGACTCAGAGAACCGTGTATGATTCGATTCACCGCTACCGGAAACTGGAATGAACGAACGAACGATTCGCGAACGACCCCTCTTGGCGAACTGAATGACGCGAACTGATTCGCGGAAACGAATCACTAAATCCAACCCTACAACAATCACTTTCACCTCCAAGCTGCAGTTCACTCGGAGTGCAGGGAACAGTTGGCCCAGCGGGTTGAACGGTGATTGGCTGTTTTACGTAATTTCACCCACGTTACCCACAGGGAGTTAACGCTGATTCGCTGTCTCACGCGAACGGCGCGGAGAAGTTCAAATATTTCAACTTCTGCACGTGTCACCCTGCGACACGTTTCAATGTGCGGTGTGAACATACAGTAAGCCTTGCATTAAAGTTTTGCTGCATACAATCACACCAGTTTTTTCATATAGGCTAAATGTTCTATTTTCGGCAAGCGACTAAACACGCGCGCACACACACACGTGCATACACACACACATACACAAAATGAATCATCGGAGACTTAACCAATCTGGTTGATATATGTAGTACAAATCTATCAGTCCGTGTTATCCTGATCAAACATCTTTAATGAAAAGATAACACGCAGTCTTGCTCACCTGTTGCTGTTGTCCATGTGCACAGCGTGGTCCACAGGTGTAGTTTTCTTTTTACTGGAAGTACCCGCTGTTGACTTCTTTCTCTTTCTCCCGACAGTACCTGGATTTATATCGGTATTTTGCGCATCGCCGCTGGGAACACTGGTATCGAACATTTTACCAGACCGTGTATTCATTCTTTGAAATCAATGCCAATGCAAGCCAGTGTTGCCAACTCTTCAGTAAGGAAAGTAGCTATTGGCTCTCCTAGAAGTCGCTAGATGACGTCATTGCCTAATTTGCATAACCAGAAGTAAAAAAACAAAAATACAAATTAATTTCTCAGTTTATTTTTTGTTTTTTGGAATGTCACAATTCCAACCCTCCTCCTTTATCCCGGCTTGGAACCGGCGAAAGTGACCAAAAAGGGACACTGTGGTGGAGTTACTTAGGTTGTTTTTTATATTTGTATTATTTTTTTCCATTTTTGTTTTAATTAAGTTTGGTTTGGTTTTTAAGTTTGTGGTCCACTTAGGAGCCTAACAAGTCACAGTAAAACATTAATATTTTTAAACTTTTTTTTTTGTATACAACTGTTGCGTTCTTCTTCAAGGAAAGTAGTCTAATCAGGATCGCTTTGAACTCACTTTATTTACTTAAGTATTTCGGTATGGTAACTACGAAGCAGAAGGAGGGGAATTGTATTACGCACGTGCGGCGCGACAAACAGCAATCCTCTCTACCTATCTCTCTCTATGGCTTGCCGGATGTTTCTCCCCTTCCTCGGGCTTCAATTCTTGCTTTTATACTGTGTATGCATGGCCTATAAAACGCACCGGTTTCGCTATTCTCACCTTTCTAAAGGTGCTGCCCTCTATGGCTGAAATAGTTATTGCAGCTTGTGTCCTGCCCCTTGTGGCTATGTATAGTAATTACAGCTTATGTGTTCTGCCCCCTGTGTCTATGTATAGTAATTACAGCTTATGTGTTCTGCCCCCTGTGTCTATGTATAGTAATTACAGCTTATGTGTTTAAAATACTTAACACAACATACATTAACAATCTAAATGGACCCACTCTTGCAGTTAGTCCTTCTAAAGTTTTTTTTAAATTGTTTTTATTTTAATATTATGTTTTTATATAGCTGTATCAGAAGCTACAACTGAGCCAAAAAGATGTGCTCCCTGCAAACTGTTTGGCCCATATTCTGCAAAATGCAACCAGATATGCAGCAAGAAGCCTTGATGTTGATGTGGAAAATGCTGTGCTGAAGGTTTACAGCCATTTCAGCATATCAGCAAGCAGATCAGCACAATTTAAGGAATTCTGTGAGTTTGTGGAGGTGGAGGAATGCAACCTGCTGCAGCATGTTGTCACCAGGTGGTTGTCCCTGCTGCCATCCATTGACAGAATCCTGAAATATTGGAAGGCCCTGACCAGCTACTTCCAGAGTGAGGGTGAGGGGAATGTGCCAGAATTGTGTGGAGATGTTTTGGAGAGGAAAGAAATGAGGTGTCAGAGACATATTTTCTGTTTCTCAGCCATGTTCTTAAGGTGTTCTCCGACACGATCGAAGCAAAATCCTTCAGCATTACATCTGTGTTTAAGGTAATGACTGAACTAAAACAAAAGCTGGAAAGAAGGATGAAGGACAGGTTATTTGGGTTTACTGTCAACACCAAACTGAAGCAGCTGCCCCCTTGCCAGTCAAAAAAATGTGAGGCTGATTTTCGGCTTTTTTATGAAAGAACAAAGAAATACATCAGTGAAAGATATGACTTCTCTGAAACAAGCTTTCATAGCAAAGTGTCCAAGCTTGGCCTCACAACTGCTGTGCCATTTGAAGACTACAGTGCTGCTGTCCTAGAATCTGGACATTGATATGGATGAACTGTTTACGGAATATGCCATGGTGGAAGGTTCCTTCAGTTCATCAGAAATGGAAGGTTGCCACAGTGAGGAACGATATTTGAAACTGTTCTCCAAAGCAGATGTACCACTTGTGAATCTCAGGAAGGTCAGCGCCTATATTTTCTCCATCCCATGCAACAATGCACACACAGAACGTGTCTTTTCAGTGATGACAACTGCATGGAGAAATGAGAGGAATCGTTTGGATGTGGACAGTGTCAAGGCTGAGCTGCAAGTGTGTCAATTTCACTTCCCTGCACAGAGATGTACAAGAAGTTCACTGGAAACAAAAAACTCTTGGATGCAGCCAGGAAAGAACAGAAGTATTGCAGATAGACAATCAACTATTTTGGTGAGTACACTAATCTTATGATTTCACTGATGGGATACATGAAATATTTATATTTATTGGGTTGAAAACAATACAGATTTTGGAAGGTTGATAACTATATTGTTGCTATGTTGTTATTTGTACCAGTCTCTGCAGGATATAAAAGGCCCAGGGGCAATGGAGGCTTGGAAGCCATGACAGAGGGGCTGTTGATCCTGAGCTGCTACAGAGGGTGAATGTGGAGTTGCCTAAAGACAGGTCTGCTGCACACACACAGACACTGAAGACAAGTCCCCAAAAGACTGAAGCAATTTAGAAATGCTATACTTTTTGAGCAGTTGAATGTAATTTTTTTTACAATCTCTTTTGTTGTTTACATAAAAGGTTATTGAGGCTTTTTTAAAAAGCATTTTTTTTATTATGTATGTTACCTGTTAATTGTTTTTTACATTTAAGTCCACAGAAGTTATGCTTTGTGGCACTCTGCGCTTTAAAAGATTAATCTCAGTGGTCACTTTTTGAACACCACAATGTATTGAATAAATACAAATAGTGTGAACAAACACTTTTTGGCTTTTCATTAATATTTTTTCCTATTCAGCTACACAAACATCATCTTTAAACCACTCAAAATTGTACTATAAATGAGAGTATACCAGAGTCCTATGAAAATATTACATTCTCCCGCCCTGACTGTACGTCAGGGGGCGGGATCAGTCGGCGGCGGCTTGCTGGCCGGGACGTGGAGTCATTTGCAGCCCGGATGCCGAGGCGTGAACGTCTCCTGTTATCTCCTGCTAACAGAGCAGCTGGGAGGGACTGCTGCGCGAGGACCGGGCTGCCTGTTAGTCCTTTGAGACGGGGGAGGGGCCGCGCAGGCACCGGCTGCTCGTTGTGAAGAGCGATACGTGCCCTCAAAAAGTCGCCAAAAGTCACCAATAACAGCAGAAAAAGGAGCTAGATCTGTCGCTTGTCGCTGTTTTTGAAAAAAGGTCGTCAAAGGGGCCTGAAAAGTCGCTAAATATAGCGACAAAATCGCTAAATTGGCAACACTGATAAAAGCCGCCCATCTGTCTAGGTTGTCACCGGTGTCACTCATCAAAGAACAGTGGTGATGCGAGGTGATTGACAAGTTGACAACCAGCCAATATGATGGAAGACGCCGGATGGCTCCTCCTCCAGCCTGTGAATGCAATTATGATTGGCTTGTTTCACCCTCGTCACCCCCGACCTATAATACAATTCAAACGTAATCTGGCGGGAGCTAGTCACAGAGACTCGGGAAGCATGTGTGATGTCTGTGGAAAGAACAGAGGATAAGAAAATAGGTAGGCCCTAATCAAGTCATATTGTTATATCGTAGCCAAAGAATGCCTGGTTTAGCCACTGAGCTAAGAAAGCTTATTGAAGGCAGAACTAAATCTAAAAGAAGACAGAGAAATAATCAAATGGATGCAGAAGAAAAGGCTTCTAAGAAGATGGATGAGATGCCAAACACAAGATGAAATTCAAGGAATCAGATTGTGTGGACAACTATGCATGGTAAGTTTAATTTTAACATACAAAAATAAACATACATGGGTATTTTGGTCCAGAATTCTAGTGAAAATGAAATCTATGTAATTGTGAGCTGATGAGTGCACAATATATCTTCTTAATTCATGTTAACATTAATTTCTAGAAATACACTACTATACACTACACTACTTAATACTAATCTCCAAGATCACAACACGTCAAAACGTTGTGAGCTTATAGATCTGCTATTTTCAGACAGAAATACTGAAAAAAAGGGGTTAAACATTTTTTAAACATATTTACACACATTTTATGGGGGTTCCTGGCACAAAATATTTCCAGATGGGGTCCATGGCCAAATACACATTAATTTGGGGGTCCTTGACATGCAAATGTTTGAGAATCACTGCACTACCCTGGCCTGTGTCATTCTTATCTTTATTTGTATATATCTTCAGGGTTTGCAAACACCATAACCACAGAGAGAGGAAACTGAAGAGGTCAATTAGACACAAATCTATATCCAGCAATTCAAAGGTCTCCCTCTTCAACTGGATGCGCTTTGTGTACAGGTACGCTATGGCATAGGTATATGATTTTAGTCTGTCTGTCTATGATGAAAAGTGTTTATTTCAATAGAAATACTGTATAACTATGCTGTCATAAACAATAACTGGAGACTATGTTGTAAAGCTTGTGATTATTATGTCATGGAGCATCTCTAGACTCATGATGATAACAGGTGCTTGGAGTTATTTCACTTTGGTGATTTATTTTGCTAAAAAAGTGTAATTCACAGCTTGAATTCTTAACAGTTTAACAATTATGGAAATATGTTTAATTGCTGTTATTTAGGGGATGCTGTGTTGGTCAGCATTAGGCCTGGTGGAGCAACATGACTGTCTGACCCTGCCTCTTGAAGCTCAATGGCAATTGGCTCTCTCAATCTATAGGCTCTTGCAATTAATATTAGGAATAGGATTTTACAAATATCCTACAGTATTATTAGTCCCAAATATATTGATAGAGCTCTGTAGAAAATACCACAAAACATATTTTCCATCATTATTGCTGTTTTTGTCTACACAGTAGTGGACGATTTTCATATCCTGGGGTGCAATAGATGCAAACTTTGTGTATCAAACCAAAAAGACCAAAATAACTGTGGTATAATAATTAATTGCCTTGTTCTATCAGATTTGCACAAGTCTACGTCAAGTGGACATGATCAATGATGACATTTCTGGAAGCTCAGCAACCCTGTCCAAGATGGCTCAAAAGCTGTGAGATGTGTGCACTACTGTGATGGACAGATATCAGCAAGCAAGAGGCCAGTACATTGGGTGGCGGCAGCAGTTTGTCACCATTGATGAGAGCCACTTCAGACACAAAAGAAAGGCAAGCAGCAAGCCCTATTATCAAGATAGTAATGCAAATTACCATTGAATGACAGATTATTCATTTTGTTTAAAGAAGAATAATTCCAAATATTTCACGTTTTCATCAGTACGGACGGGGACGAACGGCTGGTGGCTGGAAGAGGAAGAAGTGGGTGTTTGGGATGCTAGGTGTGAACAGGAGAGGGAGAAGACATGCAAAGCCTGTTCTTCGCTTAGTTGAGAGAAGAAGAAGGAGAGATCTGGTGCCACTCAGCTCACCATGTTAAAGTGGGATCTACAATAATAAGTGATGAGTGGCGGGCTTATCGCAATGCTTTACCTCAGCTAGGTTATACCCATTTCACAGTCAATCACAGTGTGTCATATGTCGATGCCCAAACAGGTGCACATACTCAGCACATAGAGAGGGCCTGGAGAACGGTTAAGGAAAATGTGTGGAGACTCAGGGGGAATCGTACAGAGGAGTTACTAGTAGACCATCTCAGAGTTATTGAATGGCGTGAGTGGCATGCCCGTAAGCATCGCAAAGGGCCGTTAGGACGGATAATCCATGACATTGCTGTGATGTATGGACATTAAATGTCCCTCTGAAATTCTGTTTATCCAGTGTTTAGCACAAAAAGTGCAGAAACCTCATGGGTTTGTATACTGTTGTATACTGCTCAGTCCCTCCAGAAAAACGTGATTATGCGATTGCATAATTTAAAGCATAATCAGCCAAAGTCCGCATATTCATGCGGGGGCCGCATTTTTTCAAATATGCCGCACTTTCACTGCATAAATTGCAGATTTCCGCGCAAAATATGCGGGGCTTGAATGATTTCATAATCCCCGCATTTTCGTTGCAAAAAAGTCACATATCTTAGCAGAAAGTTGAAAAATGTTGCGTTTACTTCACACAAGAGCAGCCATTTCCCCCTGTTGCCATGGGAACGTTATGAAGTGACGTAATTACGCGACGTGAACGTCATCGAAAAGCTGCATTTTTCGCAAGTTCCCGCAATTTCATGGCATAAAATTGCATAAATATGCCGAATATTTCATCGCATTTTTTAAGAAAACGTGCCACATAATCAAGGATTTTTGGCCGCAACAATCACAAAAATACGCCGCATTATTCTGGAGGCACTGACTGCTGTTCTGCCATGTGATGGCTCAGTATGTGTGTTTCTATACATTAATCACAATGTTCAACATTTCATCTGTGGTGTTTCTTTGGTAAAATACAGTAAACAGAAAAGCCTATGGGTGGAACAAGGTTGAGGTACAAAAATTTGATATTTTAAATATCACATCAAATTTCTGTACCTTGAACTTGTTCCACCCATTTGCCGTTCTACAAAGTTTCACTGGTATTAGTAGATGGTTAAAAAACTATTAACAACTGATCTGTAAAGTGTGAGTTAATATATTAGTTAAGTTTTAGTTATTAGCTTATGTATGTTATTGGGAGGTTATTCTAAAGTTGCAACAATTCCTCATTTACTAACAGTTAATAAATGAGGAATAGTGGCAACTTTAGAATAACGTCCCAATAACATATAAACTATTAACTGATACTTAACAAGTCATTAGAAAGTAATTTACTAATAGCTTGTTCATGATCTATGACTAATTTATATGGTATGGTTATAAATCATTAACATACAGTTAACAAGTCATTTATAACTCATTAACTAACCGTTTATTAATGATCTATTAACTATACAAGGCATCATTATAAATCCTTAACAAACACTGTTAACAAACACTTAACAAGTCATTAATAACTCATTAATTAACAGTTTACTTATGATCTATTAACTAGTTATAACATAGTTATTATAAAGTGTTACCTTTTCTTTTTAATGAGAGCAATAACATTTCAGGCTATTGAAGCAAGACGTTGGCGTCTATCTGCATGTGAGGTACCCTCTGATGGGGTGTTGATCAAATGTAAATATCCAGATGGACACAGCAACACGAGGAAATTCAGCTTGTCTGAGGCACTTCAGGTGATGTGTGTTTCAGCTTGAGAAAATATCAAGTGTCTTCGCAGTGGTTTGTAAAATGTCACTGGTGTAACACTATGTTTCACATCTTTTTAGACCTTGTTTGACTTTGTGGGACAAGTTGATGGTGCCAGTGAAATCATGCATGTTTGTCTTCAGGAAATTCTCTCAGGTCAACAAAATGATGGAGCTCATGCCCTAAACCATACATCTCCTGGTCAGTCATCACTGTCTGAGCCCTTCACCCAGCAAAGTCTCTCTGTGCCCTCTCTCCAGTCTGAGCCCTCTACCCAGCCAAGTCTCCCTGTGCCCTCCACCCACTCACTGCTGTCTGAGCCCTCTCTCCAGCCTCTGCCATCTGAGAACTCTATCCAGCCATCGCTCCCTCTGATCTCACCACTGCAAGAAATCCTGACTGATGAAGAACCATCACTCCCTCCGTCACCTGCCCAGGAACCAATCATTCATCCTGATGAACAAGAGGAGACAGTTTTACAAAATCAGTCTCCTGTATCAACACATCACCTTGGAGGACCTGTGGATGAGTGTTTTTCTCATTAACTCAGGGTGTCCGCGCGGTAGTAAAAGGTAGTAAAAAATAAAATTAAAAATTAAGGCCCTTGAAAGGTAGTAAAAGGTAACAAACGCAATTTGACTTGGTAGTAAATTTTTCATCACCACCTCAATATATAATGAGTTTCCATTTTTTTCTTAATATTTGTGTTTACATGTTTTAACTTCATCTAGCCTAAAAAATACAGTATACGGTGCTAACAGGACCTGAACTGAGTAGCTGTTAGAGTTGGCGTTGCTGGTTGCTATAGTCAACAAAGGTGGAAACATGCAATCTCCACGATAGATCGCTGGAATCACTGCGATTAGTCTGTGACCGGATCAGCAATTGTGGGGGTGTTTTAAAAGTGCCTCTGACAAAGGAGCTCCTTGCCTCTGCCTCATCTGCAAGATCTCAGTATAGACTGTACCTGGAGAATGAAAGAAAAAACAAGGAGAGTGCCGCACATGCTCTGAAGAGGAAGGCAGTGGAGGAGGAGCTTTTGGACCACAGAACCCAGCGTGACATACTAAGCCGTGTTTGTGAGTCGCTTGGAAATGACGCGGACAAGTTGGCTGAGCAGGCTGAGGGAAAGGCCGGGTCCAAAATGGCTGAACTTATCACCAAGTCCAGCACACTTCGCAGAAGGCAAAAAGAAAAAAAAGAAGAACTCCACCAATTGGAGGAAAGGATTGAAGAAAAGTCTGCACAACTGAAACTTCTGTGACTGTATAATCTCACATTTCTCTCCTTGACCATTCATCTCTTGCCTCATCTCTTTTCTCCCTCTCTACATGTCCATGTATTCTCCTTTCTCCCTCTGTCTGTCTCTCTATCACTCTGTGTGCCAGCTAAAGTTATCACCTGACGAATACCGGTAAAATTGTTATTGTTATATAAGTTGTTATTGTTAACTTCTCTCATAAAATTTGTTTTCAGACATGTTCAAACTGTCATGCATCACATCAACTATTAAATACCCATGATTTCCATTCATTACCACTCCATGGACTCTTTGGACAGTTTTTAAGTCCAAAGTCCTGTGTAAGTTATTGTTACATAAGTTAAATTGTTAAAATAAATTGCTCCTTTGGGACAGTAATTCACTGCCCAAGTCTGTGTGTGTGAAAATGTGTGTTTGTGGGTAAGTGCGTGTGATGAGACACACTTTATTATTAATCTTTATTAATTTTTATGGTTAAGTGTCTTGTTTTTAAGAAGTGCCAAGGTTATAATTCACATAAGGGTAGGTTAAGGTAAGGACAACTGAAACTCGACTCAACATTATTTATGATGGGTATGACAGTGTCACATTTATACCTTATAGTAAGTAGTAAGTGGTGCTTTGCATACCCACCGCCCCGCTGCTTGATGTCGTGTTGGTAGTAAAAAATATTGTGGAGGTAGTAAAAAAAGTAGTAAAAGGTAGTAAATTAATCTCTATGATTCCTGCATATACCCTGTAACTTCACTTTGATGTTTTTGGTGTATGCAAATATATTTTCTATACCATATAAAGGACTAGCACCAAACCAAATTCAGTGTAATGCTTATTTCCTGTAATATTTATTCAGGTGGTTAAAACTTATAAAATATGGTACATATTTGGCATATGAATAAAATGTATGAACTTCTTTGGTTGCAGGATTGATCTACAGACCATATTGAAAATACTGATCAGCAAAGTAGATGACCGCTTCTCTCCAACAAGCAACCAAATAAATGTGTGCAGGGACAATATTTTACAATGTAGCCTGCGGGCGTTTAAACGGAAGTCCTTCGACCCTGAAGCAAAACTGGATGTTGTCTTTGTGGATGAAGATGACAATGGTGAAGGGGCAGTTGACGAAGGCGGCCCGACCAGAGAGTACCTAAGGCTGTTGATGAGGGCCATCCATCAATCAAACATCTTTGATGGACATGAGAAAGACCGCCAGTTGCGTCTTGATACTCAAGGTAAGGAAGCCCAAATTCTGAGGGCGGTCTTCATTCAACTGGCAGAATTCGAGAAATGTATACACGGAAACCCATTTAAAATTATTGCACTCCATTATTTCTCCTGTCTTGATTTATTGTGTTATGTTTTTTTGTTTTCATTTTAGCTATACAGAGTAAACTGTACACCTGGGTGGGGAAAATGATAGCTGTGTGCGTCCTTCATGGAGGAGTTGGTCCACATTTCTTCTCAGAAAGGCTTTTCCGGCAAATCTGTGGAATTGAAACGACCCAGGCTACGGTCGATGAAGTTGGTGACCATACTTTTAGGGAGCAGTTGATGAAAGTAAGCAGGAGAAAGGTGTTATACATTGAATGTACAGTCTACTGTGACACAGCCCTCCAGTTGCTTTCTATTAACTTTCTATTTATGAAACGCTTCCTTTCATAGTCTACAACTATTGACACCTAATTTATAATAGGGAAGGTGTCCTTATGAGCCAATTTTGGATTGTAGACTCCTGCGCATTTTAATTATCCTTGTCTTTATGTGCCACTCACTATCTTTCATTCTGTCTTTTTTTTTCTTTTTGTCTTTCTTTCTATTTGTCTTTCTGTCTTTTCTTTTTAGATACAGGATGCAACAACAGTCAGAGAGGCAAACGACGCAATTACAGAGGCAGCAAATAGTCTCAGCATTATAGGTGCCTTGAGACATTTGTCAACGGCAGATTGACCAGTAAGTAATTGCCTCACTTGTCTTATCTGTCTGAAAAATTAAACTGTCAATAGCCCAGGACAACTCACAGTAGTCACATGTTTTCATAGGTTTGCTGATCGGTTAAAAACCCTTGGATTACTCAAAGAGATGAGGGCGAATCCGGCAGTGTTCTTCAACTTCTTTGTCAATGAGGAAATTCCCCTTCAGGCGAAGGACCTGTGCAAGTTATTTGTTACAGACTTCTCAGTGCAGGGCAGCAACCAGAGAAACCGAGAAAATACAACAATCTGCTTCTGGCGTGACTGGTTGATTGACATAGAAGGTATGCTAATTATTCTACCAGTTACAATATTGTATGTGAAAACATTTTATTTATTTTAAATGAACTTTTCTTCAATTCCATCAAGGTGTGAAAGGCATCACTTAATCACTGTTTCTCACCACTTTCTTGTGTTACAGAAGGAGAATGCAGTCCAGTCACCCTTGAGAGGGTTTTGGAATTTTCGTCTGGAGCCTCTAAAGTCCCTCCACTGGGATTTCCACACCCTCCTAAAATACAGTTAATTCATGAAGAGAACCAAATCTTCCCTGAAGCAAACACGTGTATTGTTATACTACGCCTGCCGCTGCACTTTTCTTATGAATGTTTTAAAAAACATATGATGGAGGGAATATTGCAAGCGCCGACCTTAGAGTAGTCTTTAAGATTTGCACGCTCTCTCACACTCATACGCTCTCACATACACTCACACTCATACACACTCTCTCACTCATACACTCACATACACTCACTCATCTCACATACACTCATAGGGAAACGTTGGTTGATTCTGAATCGCATAGGCTATCGTTTGATACATGTTTAATGCTCAGTTTAAAGTTTCAGTTAACTTGATTTTGTCGTTTTTTGCTTTTATGTTTATAATTGCATTTATTTAAAATTTGTTTAAAATGTGTTTTATTTTAAATTTTATTTTGAAAATTTGAATACTTGTCAAAATTTCGGCAAGACGAGTTACTGAATAAAACACTTTTTTCCGAATAGTGTTGAATCTCGTTTATACTCCCCTCCACTAGTTGGCGGACACCAACAAGAGTCTGGCTGCAGACCTCCGCTGTCAGGCACCTCCACCCATGGACTTATAAACCTCCACCTCGGATCCATGCTCCCTCATTCGTTTTATATACTCGAAAAATGTGAATATTGTGCAAAAGTTAATTTATAGTAATTCAGCTTAAAAGGTGAAACTAATACATTAGACTCATTACATGCAAAGTGAGATATTTCAAGCCTTTGTTATAATTTTGATTATGGTTTACAGCTTGTGAAAACCATTACATGAAATCAATAAAAAGGGATTTTCAATACAGAAATGTCGGCCCTCTAGAAAGTATAATCATACATATGTACTCAGTACTTGGTGTGGGCCCCTTTTGCATGAATTCCAGCTTCAATGCGGCGTGGCAGGAATGCTATCAAAATCATCACTGACTGATGAAACTTGACATGGTCTTCAAGCAACTTGGATGGTGTGCCTCTCCACTCTTCCTCTAGACTGGGACCTTGAACATTTCATTTGGATCAGTGATGATTTGAGGTACGTCATCTACTGCTGTTGGTCCACTGTTATCGATTCCAAAGTCACCACTGTAACGTGAGCGTTTGGCTGAACCCAAGTGCACAGACGGGCGAAGAGCGTGGAACAGTGTCAATCGTTTATTCGGATTCAGGATCGGCAGGCAGGATAGTCAGACAGGCGGGGATCAGGAGCAGGCAGGGTAGTCGGACAGGCGGGGATCAGGAACCGGCAGAATAGTCAGACAGGCGGGGGTCAGGAGCAGGCAGGATAGTCAGACAGGCGGGGATCAGGAACCGGCAGAATAGTCAGACAGGCGGGGATCAGGAGCAGGCAGGATAGTCAGACAGGCGAGGATCAGAGAGCAGGCAGGATAGGTGGTAGGTCAGGATTCGAATCGCGGGAAAGCACTGTGAAACACAAGAGACAATCTGGCAGGGAATGTTTGGGAGGAAAGGACCGATATAGGGGAAACACAGGTGAAGGTGGTTGGGTTAATTGGGAGTGATCAGGGTGGCAGGCAGGTGAATGGGAAAACCAGGGGCGGATCATGACAGTACCCCCCCCGGCAAGGGACGGCTCCAGACGTCCTAAATCGAACAGGGAGGGTGGAGGGGGCCCGGAGGAGGGTAAGAATTCCTCCGAGGCCTCAGAGATTGCGTCCTCCGAAGAGGAGGAGGACGCGACATCGGAGTTCCTTCTCCCCGGCAGGTCAGAGGAACCACTCGCCAGTGGAACTGTAGCGGGCGGGCGGGAGGACGGGGCAGGTTGGTCAGGCCGGGATCGGTGGAAGTCAGAGATAAGACGGGGATCCATGATGAAGCGAGCTGGGATCCAGGAGCGCTCCTCCGGACCGTACCCCTCCCAGTCCACCAGATACTGGACCCCACGTCCACGGCGGCGGGAGCGGAGGAGACGCCGGACAGTGAACACCGGACCCCCGTCGACGAGCTGAGGGGGAGGAGGGGGCGGAACGGGGGGAGCCAGAGGGCTCTCCTGGACAGGTTTGACCTTGGAGACATGGAAGGTGGGATGGATCCTCATGGAACGAGGGAGCTGAAGGCGTACCGCCACAGGGTTTATGACGCGGATTATGGGGAATGGTCCAATGAACTTGGGAGCCAGCTTGCGATTCTCCACCTTGAGAGGTAGGTCACGGGTGGAGAGCCAGACCTTCTGGCCAAGTCGGTAGGCAGGAGCCGGCGTGCGGTGCTTGTTGGCAGCAGAAGCGTGGCGATCTGCAGCCTTGGAGAGAGCAGTGCGCGCCCGGGTCCAGGTGCGTCGACAACGACGGATCAGGGCTTGGGCCGAGGGGCAGGAAGACTCCTTCTCCAGGTCGGGGAATAGGGGTGGCAGGTACCCGTAGGCGCACTGAAAAGGAGAGAGACCGGTGGATGAACAGGTGAGGGTGTTATGCGCATATTCTACCCATACCAGTTGGTCAGACCAGGAGGCCGGGTTACGGTTCACCAGGCATCGAAGGGTGGTCTCCAGGTCCTGATTAACCCTCTCGGTCTGTCCATTTGACTGGGGATGGAAGCCGGAAGATAGACTGACGGTAGCCCCGACTAGGCTGCAGAATTCCCTCCAGAAGGCCGAGGTGAACTGGGGCCCCCGGTCAGAGACGACATCGGTGGGTAACCCATGGAGGCGGAAGACGTGGTGGAGGAGCAGGTCCGCAGTCTCTCTGGCAGAGGGGAGTTTAGTAAGGGGAATGAAATTGGCCAGCTTACTAAACCGATCCACAAGGGTGAGGACGACAGTGTGGCCCTTGGACGCGGGAAGACCGGTCACGAAGTCTAGAGAGATGTGCGACCAGGGACGATGGGGAATGGGCAGGGGGTGCAGGAAGCCGGCAGGGGGGCGGCGAGAGGTCTTACTCTGGTTACACACGGGGCATGCGTTGATGAAGCCCCGGACATCCTCCTCCAGCGACGACCACCAGAAGCGCCGTCGCAGGAAGTCCTGGGTCCGCTGGATGCCGGGATGGCAGGTGAGTCGGGAAGCGTGACCCCACTGGAGCACGTCGGAGCGGAGGGAGGCTGGAACGAACAGGCGGTCAGGGGGACAGGAACTGGGGGCTGGCAGATTAAGGAAGGCGGCCCTTACCTTCTCCTCAATCTCCCAGGTGACAACAGCGACAAGGCAGGAGGCCGGGACAATAGTGGAGGATTCAGCCGTCTCATCAGGGAACTCGGGGAACTGTCGAGAAAGGGCATCTGGTTTAGTGTTCCGAGAGCCAGGGCGATAGGACAGGGTGAAGTTAAACCGGTCGAAAAACAATGACCAGCGGGCCTGCCTGGAGTTTAGTCTCTTGGCGGTTTGGATATACTCCAGGTTTCGGTGGTCAGTCCAAACCAGGAACGGAACCCTGGTTCCCTCTAGCCAGTCCCGCCACTCCTCCAGGGCCAGCTTCACCGCCAGAAGCTCCCTGTCTCCAATATCATAATTTCTCTCCGGGGGGGTTAGGCGACGAGAGAAAAAGGCACACGGGTGGATCTTCGGGTCGGAGGATGAACGCTGGGAGAGAATCCCCCCTACTCCCACACCAGATGCGTCCACCTCCACAATGAACTGACGTTCGGGGTCGGGGATCTGGAGGATGGGAGAGGTGGTGAAGCGGGTCTTGAGGGCTTCGAAGGATTCTTGAGCAGCGTCAGACCAACGGAAAGGAACCTTGGGTGAGGTGAGGGCCGAGAGGGGGGAGGCGATGGAGCTGAACCCTCGGATGAAACGCCGATAAAAGTTGGCGAACCCCAGGAAACGCTGCAGCTGCTTGCGTGTCTCCGGGGTAGCCCAGGATGTCACAGCAGAGACCTTGGCCGGATCCATCTGAAGACTGTCCTTAGCAATAATATGCCCTAGGAAGGTGACAGAGGGAGCATGGAACTCGCACTTCTCCGCTTTGACGAACAAGGAGTTGTCCAGGAGGCGACGGAGAACAGAGCGGACGTGGGTGACGTGTTCCACGAGATTGCGGGAGAAAATCAGGATATCATCCAGATAAACAAAGACAAACTTGTCAATCATGTCCCGCAGCACGTCATTCACTAGCGCTTGAAAGACTGCCGGGGCATTGGTCAAGCCGAAGGGCATCACGAGGTACTCGTAATGCCCCATCGGTGTGTTGAAGGCCGTCTTCCACTCGTCTCCCTCTCTGATACGGACCAGGTGGTAGGCGTTCCTCAGGTCGAGTTTAGTGAAGGCCGTTGCCCCCTGGAGCAGCTCAAAGGCGGAGGAGAGTAGTGGAAGGGGGTAGCGGTTCTTCACAGTGATGTTTTTCAGACCTCGATAGTCGATACAGGGTCTCAGGGACTTGTCCTTCTTGCCCACGAAGAAGAACCCGGCCCCAGCCGGTGACGAGGAGGGTCGGATGATCCCAGTGGCTAGGGAACTCTGGACATAGTCCACCATGGCCCCTCGCTCAGGGATAGAGAGCGAGTACAAGCGTCCCTTGGGGGGTGAAGTGCCCGGAAGTAGGTCTATGGCACAGTCGTAGGGACGGTGAGGGGGCAAGGAGGTGGCCCTGGCCTTATTGAAGACCTCTCTGAGGTCATGGTAAATGGCAGGGACCCCGGAGACGTCCGAGGCTGGAGCAGGATCGAGGGCAACAGGATTCGGTGAAGAAATCCTGAGACAGGATTGCTGACAGGTGACTCCCCATTCTCGGATGGAGCAGGTGGACCAGTCGATGTTGGGGTTGTGTCTGCGAAGCCAGGAGTGACCCAAGATGACCGGCTGGTTGGGTGTGGGCAGGAGCATGAACTGAATGGTCTCTCTGTGGCCTCCAGGCAGGAGCATGTACACAGGACTTGTCCGGGAAGTTACCCTCCCCAGCACGTGTCCATCCAGGGCTCTGGCGGAGATCGGCACTGGCAGTCTCTCTGGATGGAGTCCCAGCCGAAGAGCGAGGGACCGATCCATGATGCTCTCGTCTGCCCCTGAATCGACAAATGCGGTTATGGGATGGGAACCGGAGGGCAACAGGAGCTCACCAGAGAGAGTGGGTCTCGTGGAAGAGGCAGAGTCAGAGATGGAGCTCACCAGTATGCATCTGGTTACTGGTGAGCTCTGGCTTTTACCGGGCAATGATCGGCGATGTGTCCAGGCAGGCCACAGTACAAACAGAGGTTCAGCCTCCGTCTTCTCTCTTTCTCCTCCGGGGAAAGATGGGTGCGACCCAGCTTCATTGGCTCCGGACTCCCCATTCTTAGGGAAGTGGTTGGGGTCTGCGACAGGAAGGCAGAGGTTGCCGGGAACAATGGGCGAACAGGGCTGCATGGCGGAACCTCAGAACACCTCTCCCTCCTGCGAGCCTGGATTCGGAGGTCGAGGCGGGTAGCAAGCTCGATCAGAGCTTCCAGTGATGATGGCGGGTCGTAGGCAACCAGCTCATCCTTGATGTACCCAGCCAGTCCTTGTAGGAAGACAACGCGGAGAGCGGCCGGGTTCCAATCACAACTGGGGGCCCTGGTGCGGAAGTCGATGGCGTAGTCCGAAACTGAACGACGTCCCTGGGACAGGGCTAACAACTCCCGCCCAGCCTCGGCTCCCAGAGAACCGGTTCCGAAGACTCTCCTGAGCTCTTCGGCAAAGGAGTGGAAGGAGCGGCAGGCGGAGGTACCTCTCTGCCATTCAGCGGTGCCCCAAAGACGCGCCCGTCCGGAGAGATGATTTACGGCGTAAGCCACCCGGGCTTCTTCGGAGGCGAAAGTGAGTGGCTGAAGGGAGAAGAGAATTGTGCAATTGCACAGGAAGGCATTGCAGGTGGTAGGATCACCATCGTAGCGTTCGGGGACTCCTACACTAGGCTCACGGAGTAGAGGAGCCGGAGTCTCGGTCGCCGCTGGGGCAGGAGGTGAAGCGGTGGCGCCGGTCTGGACGTTCGCCAATTCCTGGCGGATTCGCATCAGGTCTTGCTGTCCCTGAGCCGTGACGTCCATCATCTGCTGTAGCGCGCTCTCCATCCGGGAGATGCGGTCGTCCATCTGGGCTGGGTCCATTGTTGGCCAGATTGTTCTGTAACGTGAGCGTTTGGCTGAACCCAAGTGCACAGACGGGCGAAGAGCGTGGAACAGTGTCAATCGTTTATTCGGATTCAGGATCGGCAGGCAGGATAGTCAGACAGGCGGGGATCAGGAGCAGGCAGGGTAGTCGGACAGGCGGGGATCAGGAACCGGCAGAATAGTCAGACAGGCGGGGGTCAGGAGCAGGCAGGATAGTCAGACAGGCGGGGATCAGGAACCGGCAGAATAGTCAGACAGGCGGGGATCAGGAGCAGGCAGGATAGTCAGACAGGCGAGGATCAGAGAGCAGGCAGGATAGGTGGTAGGTCAGGATTCGAATCGCGGGAAAGCACTGTGAAACACAAGAGACAATCTGGCAGGGAATGTTTGGGAGGAAAGGACCGATATAGGGGAAACACAGGTGAAGGTGGTTGGGTTAATTGGGAGTGATCAGGGTGGCAGGCAGGTGAATGGGAAAACCAGGGGCGGATCATGACACACCACAGCCGTCTATCAGACGATTTTAGAGCACGTCATGCTTCTGTCTGCCGACAAGCTTTATGGAGATGACAATTTCCTTTTCCAGCAAGACTTGGCACCTGGCCACAGTGCCAGAAACCACGAGTAAGGCAATAATAAAGCTTGCCTCTACTGGCCTACTCATAAACGTAGGCCTGCCGCTGCGCACGGCAGGAGGCCGAGAGCACAAGACAGCTGGCCGCCCCACTGGCTTTTTTCCAATGGGAAATTATGAATTATAGGCTATAGCATGACCATGTTTTTTTTTTATAATATTGCTAGCAAGAAATATGAACAATATCCGGCACCTCTCACGTTGGGACCGCAACCTATTTCATTGGATCAGGCCAATTCGGCACCTCATGTGTCACTATGAAAATATTAATCAAATGTGTCTAATATTTATTATCTGTGTATTTAATCTTAATACCACATTGAAATTGCACCAAAAATCACTTATTTGCCTATTTAAGATGCATTTAAAATCGGATTTCGGAGGAGTGGGAAAGAGAGACACAACGAAGTGTAGGAATTTTGCGCAAGTCATTTGTGCTGCGTTTTCATATGCGGTTTGAATCATGAGCGGCAAGGAGTAAACTGATAAAATGTCAAATACCAGCTGGTCAGTTGGATCACATTAGAGCAGCCTTTTATACAGTTATACAGTCTTTTTCTTTTTTTCGCCAGACGCGCCCGTCTCTGCTAAAATAGAGAAATAATCTGTTTTCCCTTATTTTACATAAATAAGCCTACGAGCGGTAGCCCAGAGAGAGAGAGAGAGAGAGAGAGAGAGAGAGAGAGAGAGAGAGATAGAGAGAGAGAGCAAGCCAGGGTCAGTATGGAGCATTCACTGTGGATTTTTGAATACGGCACCCCGACAACCCATATGTTGAAGTCTTTTACATTCGGAAGTATGACAGTATCATTGCGTTACTAGAGCCATGCTTCAAATCATCCTGGTATACCGCTGTGTTGACCATCACAGACGCGGTTCGCGTTCGCGGCCTGTGCGCTATGACGCACGGGACACCTGGGGCACTCTCCTAACCAGACGAGCACAAGTCGATCTGGTGGCGGTCCCTGAATGGGATGGTTTGCCTTGAGTAGTGGCAGAGATGATGCAGAGTTCCGGCTTTATCTGACCGTTCTCTGTATTACATTAGGCATTGGGATTTAGTAACGGTGGGCCCTCGGGCCCCTTATTCGGGCCTGTTGATACAGTCAAGTTAAAATATCTATCCGTGAAAATGGCATTATAAAGAGCCTGTCCACGGGGAAGAGAGTCTGTGATGTGATCGCTTTCGTGCAGCGATCATGTGACTGTTTCCACCGGCACGCTGTTGCTGCCACACAATAACGCACGTTGTTCTAACCCGCTTATCAGCCAAAACAGTGCCTTTCGAGTCTACTTTGAAGTTTTACATTAGCGATCTGGTACCGTTTTTCCCGCTTCCCTTTGCATCAGCAGAACTATAGCGCTGAGACGGTGGTCGATCCGTGCGCTCTTGGCATATTTAGAGAGGAAGAGGGCACTACTCCGTTCTGACCAGCTGTATGTGACGGGTCACAGTCCCGTGGTATGGCTATATCCTGTGAGCGTTTGCCATAGCATTAGCCTATTCCTTTTTGGTGAAGGGGCCACACTCTAGTGCTTTTTTCTTTTTCTGTTGCCTATAATAAAGAAAAGATTATTGCAAACCAGGCGCGAGGCCCTGTGCGTTCGCACACTTGGCACATGCCATGCCATAGTACTGGCTATAGAGGTAGGCTGTATTATTGCGCCTCGAAAAATGACGAAAAAGACCAATAAACAATAAAAGTAGAATTCGGCTCGTATATTCTTTTCTGCATTCCATGAGCCAGTCCCCTCATCGCTGGCTCCTCCATCTGACGCATTCTACCTGCTAGGCAGAGAGCACATGCTGCTGTCGCTGGCCCACCCTCCACGCTACCCCCTGTGTCCACCACTAGTAGTCCCACCCTCTTGGCCAAGTCAACCCACCATAAGCGTCGCATCAAAGACCACCCTCAGAGGTGGGGGCTGAGCTGTTAAAAAAATATAAGAAAGGTTCTTGCCCTGTAAAAAGGATGTCCCCATCCAAGGGACAAGACTACAGAGTCTACATAAACATTTGACCTCCGTTGTCGACATTTTGGTAAATAGCTCCATTGTTTGATATGTCCTTCTTACTCGTGTTAACTGTGTTGTTTTAAATGATGTTGTTTTTTTTAAAGATTTTGTAGTTTTCTATTTTTCTGGTATTACAAGTGCTCTTAAACATAGCACCCTATGCTACCTCGTTCATTTCATGCGCTTTATATAATGTGTTGTTTTCTACGTTCTAGTATTACAAGTGCTCTTTAACTTGGCACTTGTTGTTCTAATCACAACCCCATCACCAGATTTTTGCCCACCCTCTGCCACTCTGCCAATGCTGGGCCCACGACACAGGCCACAATGCCTGTTAGTTGGGCATTAACCCCAGCTGCCATCCCAGCCTCTCATCAGTGCCCTCACTCGCTGGCTTATAGCTGGGTACATACGTCAGTGTTTTGGTTGAGAGAAACCCAGGAAGTATTCTTTAACCTGGCACTTTCAATAATCTACGATGCGGCCCTGTCTTTTGCCCATACCCTATCACTTTATGACAAGCTGTTTCCTATGCTCTACACCTTAACATGGCACTTTTTTTCCCTCCACATGACAAATAATTTTGTTCAGGTATTATAAGTGCACTTGCACCTTCACTTTTAATGATGTGGTACTCTGTTAATATGCTATGTCCAATTTCATGCACTTTTAAATATTTTCTATGTTCAAGTCTTACAAGTGCTAATTGCCTCTGTGGCACTTTTTGTTCTCTTCACTGTGGTCATCCCCACTTGCTGCACTCTCAATAAAGTGGTCAGTGCAACAATGATGCATAGTTGAGTGTCTATTTATATGCGGGGCCTATAATTGAACAGATCCTTTAAATCAGCCTCCCAATAGCAGAAGGCCTAATAGAGACATAAGAGCCATAAGAATTAATGGCTTCTAGGCAGAATAGATACATTCTCACACAAAAATGGACTTTTGATCAAAACTCAGATTAACGAAAGAAGACTTTATCACTTTAGATCAAGCGTGTGCAATAATATACATGTGTTCCGTTTGTTTTGATGACAATGCATGACCAAGCATGATGCCAGCCTCTTGGGCACCTGTGGGCAGGACATGCAAATTGGTTTGACATCAAATATATATTTATTATTTATTGTACAATGTTGACCAATCACAATGGGAGGAGTAAAACAACTGTACAGCCCATCCCCCTACACAGAGTAGCCTAAATACAGACAAGGTAAACAAAAAGTCAGGCTGGTTGTGTCGGAGCTTGTCAACCAACAATAGGCCTACAATATGGCAAATATGACAAAACAACAGAAAAACACTTGTTGCTACTGCCAATGTCTTGACTGGCACCCACAAATCTTGCACACCCGGCATTAGCTACGTCCTGGATAATATATGCAACCAATAAAATGTTGTCTCTGGGCTTGAAATTGGACTATACCTGATCAGTTTGCAAAATACTGACAATTGCGGTACAGCAAGCCTGATAATTTATCTTCAGATCAGAAATGTGTTGGATTGCATTGTGCACAGATGTCTGTTGTTGCTAGGTGAGGATGAGTTGAGGTGGCTCTACCCTTACAGCTGGGAACTCTTCATCAAGTGTAGGTAGTGTTTGAATTCCGTACTGCGCTAGGATGGCCTCAATGTTTTGGTCACTGTAGGGATTTTCCCCAAACACATTGTTGACAGCTGTGCTGTCTGTGGCAATATTTCTGAGCATGCCCTCTGTCCAGAGTTGAGTTGGTGTGTGATTATTTTCTGTTCTCAACGGATGGAGGTTCCAGGCCTGTCTAAACTGCTCCAGTCTTTTTTGAATCTCCAGAAGATAAACAATATGCAGTGATAGTCTGTGGACATCATTATCTGGGTTTAGAACCTCTGAATCCTCTAAGGAGTAGAACATAAGGTAAAAGTGCTGCAACACATGCAAAAATACATCACGCCAAAGGCGTTCAATTCTCTGATTGTGAACTGATCGTCCGGTTATGAAACCTCTGTGTTCAAGCCCTTGAACTAGATGCATGAATAAAGCCACAAGAATGTTTTCACCACCATGATCAGATCTTACTCTTGATGGTAGGGCGTAGAGGCATGTTGCTTTCAAAAACTGAGAAAGCACTGTTGTGGAACGATTGTCTGTGCTGCAGCTGAGGTAAGTTATCAGACGGGAGTATCCATCAATTGCACCATGAGTCACAAAGCCCCATCTAGAAAGGTTGAAAAATAAATAAAATGATTACTTGAAATTATAATACTATTGACAGTAGTCTTGAAACAATATAGCTCTGAACTCCAGCTTTTCACTTTTCACTTGCTGAAGTTCTATTCAAAATATAAAAGAATATATTGACAAGTCTGGTATTAAGTATTACAAGCCTGGTAATAATAACCTTATCAGACGCATGTTGGGGTAAGGTACAGCGCCTTGCAAAAGTATTCACCCCCCTTGGCTTTTTACCTATTTTGTTACATGACAGCCTTTAGTTCAATATTTTTTTAATCTGAATTTTATATGATGGATCAGAAGACAATAGTCTAAGTTGGTGAAGTGAAATGAGAAAAATATATACATAAAACTATTTTTTAGAAATAAAAAACTGAAATTTGGCATGTGCATATGTATTCACCCCCTTTGTTATGACACCCATAAAAAGCTCTGGTGCAACCAATTACCTTCAGAAGTCACATAATTAGTGAAATTATATCTACCTGTGTGCAATCTAAGTGTCACATGATCTGTCAGTACATATAAACACATTTTTTGAAAGGCCCCAGAGGCTGCAACACCTAAACAAGAGGCACCACTAACCAAACACTGCCATGAAGACCAAGGAACTCTCCAAACAAGTCAGGGACAATGTTGTTGAGAAGTATAAGTCAGGGTTAGGTTATAAAAAAATATCCAAATCTTTGATGATCCCCAGGAGCACCATCAAATCTATCATAACCAAATGGAAAGAACATGGCACAACAGCAAACCTGCCAAGAGACGGCCGCCCACCAAAACTCACGGACAGGGCAAGGAGGGCATTAATAAGAGAGGCAGCACAGAGACCTAAGGTAACCCTGGAGGAGCTGCAGAGTTCCACAGCAGAGACTGGAGTATCTGTACATAGGACGACAATAAGTCGTACGCTCCATAGAGTTGGGCTCTATAGCAGAGTGGCCAGAAGAAAGCCATTACTTTCAGCAAAAAACAAAATGGCACGTTTTGAGTTTGTGAAAAGGCATGTGGGAGACTCCCAAAATGTATGGAGGAAGGTGCTCTGGTCTGATGAGACTAAAATTTAACTTTTTGGCCATCAAAGAAAACGCTATGTCTGGCGCAAACCCAACACATTGCATCACCCAAAGAACACCATCCCCACAGTGAAACATGGTGGTGGCAGCATCATGCTGTGGGGATGTTTTTCAGCAGCCGGGACTGGGAAACTGGTCAGAGTTGAGGGAAAGATGGATGGTGCTAAATACAGGGATGTTCTTGAGCAAAACCTGTACCACTCTGTGCGTGATTTGAGGCTAGGACGGAGGTTCACCTTCCAGCAGGACAATAACCCCAAACACACTGCAAAAGCAACACTAGAGTGGTTTAAGGGGAAACATGTAAATGTGTTGGAATGGCCTAGTCAAAGCCCAGACCTCAATCCAATAGAAAATCTGTGGTCAGACTTAAAGATTGCTGTTCACAAGCGCAAACCATCCAACTTGAAGGAGCTGGAGCAGTTTTGCAAGGAGGAATGGGCAAAAATCCCAGTGGTAAGATGTGGCAAGCTCATAGAGACTTATCCAAAGCGACTTGGAGCTGTGATCGCCGCAAAAGGTGGCTCTACAAAGTATTGACTTTAGGGGGATGAATAGTTATGCACATTGACTTTTTCTGTAATTTTGTCCTATTTGTTGTTTGCTTCACAATAAAAAAAACAAAAACATCTTCAAAGTTGTAGGCATGTTCTGTAAATTAAATTATGCAAATCCTCAATCAATCCATGTTAATTCCAGGTTGTGAGGCAACAAAACACGAAAAATGCCAAGGGGGGTGAATACTTTTGCAAGGCACTGTACATGATAAACATGTCTTGCAACTGTCCGGCTCCATCTCCTTGCAGCAGCAGTAGGATTCACCCGTGTCAACATCTCACGCACTCTGGACCGTGTAACAAAGACACCCTGTGTGCGCAACAGGGCTCGAATAATCTGAAACAAAAATGGAAAAGATCTACATTTTTTTGATATTCAAAAACAATGGCACACAAATGTAAATTAAATACAGGCTAAATATAAAGACCACCAATTACCTCATTTCCAGAATTAGGATATTGGCCCTGAAGTTGCCTCACATGTTGTTCTAGTTCACCATCATCTATTGCAGGCCGCATGCTTCTGTCAGATATACCCATCAACTTTGACTTCTTGTACAGAAATGATGAGGAACATCCAAATATTTCAGCAGCTTTTGCAATTGTATGGCCTTGCGCCAGCAGAAATTCTATCTGTTCTCTGGTAACATCAATGGCTGGTCGGCCTGTTCTCCCTACAAAAAGAAAAAGTCAACAAGGTTTAAGTGTTGAGGCAGCATTGGACTGTTTATTAATTGTCATTTAAAGTAGGCCTATATATCAGCTTACCAATTCTCAAACATGCATTGAAATTGCATATTGTTAATGAATAGACCAATAGGCTACCCTGGGTGTTGAGGGGCTTGAGGATTTGCAAAAATAATGTATTTATTGCTGTCACCAGTGGACATAACAGTAAGACCAATACATTTAATGATTGCTTATGTAAGGTTGTTAATTAGACAGGCCACCATGTGGCGCTGTTTACCGCGATTTTAATATTGTGTCCCTTATGCGCCACCGTAGTTCACGTGTGTGTGCCAACGTAGTTCGTGTGGGTGCCATCTTGTTTCGTGTTTGACCCTCATGGATACAAGGTGAGCAAGTTATCTTGCACAATCTATATTTTTAATATAAGTTTAAACCACCCATCCGTTCAGTTTGTTTGGTCAATATGTTGCATATATTACAATATGTTCGTTTACCTGTTGAGTGTTATATGTGATGTGTGTGTTTGCGTCTTACATGATCTCGTACGATATGATTTTGTCTACTGTTTAATTCAATGTTTTTGTCTTTTATTTGGAAGAGAATGTTTCTTAAATGATATAGTTTATAGTTATATGTATTTATTTTTACATTTTGTTGGGTCAAAGAGTTTTTTCTAATTCTTGTTTCGTGTTTGACCCTCATGGATACAAGGGATACAAGATACAAGGCCATATTGAAGACTTTCCACTGTTGGGGATTAAATTGCCAAGCGTCTCCCACAATCCCGAACAACTGTGTCCCGTGGTCCTTCTCTACCCATCACACCAAACAATCAAACACGACGCAGAGTCCAGGGTCATAGAGAGACAGCGGGACATCTGGGTTACACTTACATAAGCACATGGATACATACAGTTAATTAATAAATATAAACAATTATTGCTAAACATAGGTTAATACATTTGTGTGAGGATATACATCTTGCAACAGACAGGCTTTTCATAGTTATAACCTTTTAGTTAGCCTAGGTAAAATATCGTTTTATCACTGTAATATTACATTCTAGCTTTGTTTAATTTAGGCTATATTTACTACACTTGTGTCCATGTCATGGACCTATAAGGTCCACTCGTTGCTTTGTCGGTTTATTTTTTATTGACGAATGTACAAAAGCCGTAACCACTCGGTTATCGGGTCACCCATGCCAGAACGATAGAGCAAACTCCATAGCTCTGACTCATGCAACTTGTTTTTGGGTCATTCCTACTATTCGGTGCCATTTCAGTCTGGTAACTTTCTATCAAAAACTTTAAAATGTTCCATGATTTTATCTTATCATCTGAAGGAGGGCATGTTAAATTAGAAGAAAAATATATTGGTCCAGCTCAGGATATTATATTTTAATAATTTTGACCAAATTCTTCACACCTAACATAGGCCAAATGTCCACCCTGTTATGGGACATTCTCATTTCTATTAAAAAAATATTTGAATTCGCAGCTGTTATAAAATTACATTTTCTTAGAGATATAATGTCCCTTATTTAACCCTGCAAATGTATTTTAACAAAAACTCATAATCAAGCATTATCTTGAGAAAAGACATGTGTTATTTTAGGACACAATGTAATTTCAACATTTCTTTTAGTATAAAAATGAATTTTAATGGGATTTGGCCCATTTTTTTAGTAATTTAATTTAGTCAATTTACTCCCTTTAAGCAACCACAAAGATATACATATTTTTTGATTTCATTTAATTATTATCAATAAACACACAGGTAACAGGGTGGACAGAAGAGTAACAGGGTGTACAGGACGTAACAGGGTGGACGTCACAATATATATTTCATGAAAGAAAGGCAGTTAATTTACCTTAGAACATTCACATAAACATTGATAATGTAAAAATGATCTTCACTAACCCATTAATGAGGATAACTGCCCCAAACCTATATAGCAAATCAGCAACAGCAAAATAACTCGCGCCCCCCCCCCCCAAGAAACATCAGGAACATTTTTCAGTCTTTGACCTCACAGTTGTCTTGGCAACAGCAAACTATTTATCAGACCAGCAACCCAGGTTTTCTAGGAACTTCCACACTTCCTTCTCTAGCTGGACAGACCTCTTATTCAAAGGTTGTGGCTCTTTCATCAGGCACACAATCTGGTCATCTCTGTACCAGCTAATGTCCTCTCGTGGACCTGGCCAGTAGAACTTGTTGATCCCATTCTTATGCATGCATTTTACTCTTACGTCTTCTTCAACTTCCAGGATGATTCCTGGGTAGGGTTCACCATCATATTTGACAATGCACCACTGCCCAATGTTTTCTTTCATGATGGCCTCAGGCCGTGAAGGCTCTTCAGTGCATTGCAGGCTTGCCTCTTCTCCCAGGCTCACCTCCTTTATCCCATAGCAGGCACAATCCAGTACACCTTTGTCTGCCTGACAAAGGCAAGTTATGTCCCGGTATTTAATTGTCGCTGAAGAGAAACTGATGACTTGGTGGATTTTCATTGTTCCTTTGACAGGAACAAGTGGGGGCGCTTCCATCATTTCCTGCACTTTCCTCTCAACATCTCCTTCTCCCACAAAAAACAGTTTCACCGAAGTACCCACGCTCCTCAACTGGTGGAGCATAGCCTCTGCGTTGGGGATATCCTCCATGGCGGACAATTTGGTCAGCTGATCTTTTAAGGGTACCCCCGACACCATCTGGAGCTCCCTTTCCATGGCTGGCCTCAAAAAAGTTCCAGCTGATATCTTTAAAGCCTTTCTTGAAAGGCTCTTTTGAGATTAGGTAAAAGTTTCCCTTCTGTTTGTATTGTGTAGCTGGGCCGTCACTGAAGACATGAAGGCGATTAATCAGAGGGTATCTCTCCCTCACCATGTCTAACACAGGGTCGAGGTGGGCCCAGATAGCTGGGGGATCGTGCCGCCTAGAAGGCGAGATGGAGCAGAACGTCACTGGGGACTGCTCAGCTGCAGTGTACAGCACTCCTGTATGTAGGGTTGCTTGCTGATGTGACCCTCCAAAATGGACCGATTGAATTTCTTGAGAATACTTACAGGAGTAGTTCTCACTGAAATCTACATGTAGTAGACATTCGTTGTTCCTCAAGTTTTCTCTGAGCTGTCTGTAGGCCCCGTACTGCCACCTGATATTAAAGATGTGTCGCCTAAATCTAAACAGCCTGTCATGAAATTCATTTACAAGTTCATCCTCTGTTGTCATCACATTTTTCTTCACAGTGATTGTTGACCTTTTCTGGAGGAGTGTTCATTGACTGAAAGGTCGTCCTGGCTCTGTCATTTTTCCTCAGCTTTCTCTTTTCTTTCTCGCCATTTCTTTCTTACTGCTCTCTTCTCTCTTTCGCTTAGGTCTGACACTTTCTTTTTTCTCCCTTCATCAATGTCCTTTCTCCACCTCTCCTTCTCTTTATTGAGGTATTGCTGCCGTCTTTCATGGTCTACATCCCGACGAGCCCTGTAGCGCCGTTGCTTTTCTGCGGCAGACAACGGCGCCATTCCCTGATAATTACATGCAAACCATTTTTAAAAAATCTTATGGAATCTTATGGAACAAAAAAGGCATAATAATGTATAAAAAATCCAATACAAACTGGAAACACTTATTCATCTAGCCCTCTTACATCCACCCTGTTACTATGTGTCCCCCCTGTTACTGTGTAAAACAGTAACGGGGGACAGTAACAGGGGGGACATTTTATGCTAAATTTAGCTATTACTACTCATGTGATGCAGAAGAAGCTAGCTAATGTTGACCACTGAGGAGGATTTTTAACATGTTTTTTAACCATATTTTCAAAATTACAAAAAAGGATCAGTTTCCACTATTTATAAGCATAACAGGGTGGACATGTTATGCTTTACCGCATCAGTCAAGCTTTCTAAAACATTGAAAAAAAGGTTGATTAAAGAGTGATACTTACTCTGCCTCTTGTAGATGATTTCCCTCCAAAAAGTAATGTTACTTGTTGAGTCATGTGACTAGAGGGATAGTCGGAGGGGGGTGTTCAGGGGGACTTGCATCAGAGTAACAGGGGGGACAGTCGATTCAGGGACACAACATATTTTAAATACTTAAAGTCTTAAAAATGTTTTAATCACAAAAAATAACATTTGGTAAGGAATATTATAAACAAAGCTATACAACAATAATGACAAATGTAGAATTTCTTTGATTTTTATTACTTATATTTGTAACTGAAGTTGAGCAAACACGATTGGGGACATGGCAGTTTAGTTGTTTGTGCTAAAGTTGGAGGAATTACTTTAAATGCAATTAATCCTGGGGACATACTGTTGTGTTGTGTCTACGGTAGTGTCTACGGTAGAGGGTGGTTAACTATATAAGATGAGCTTTTAAAAATAAGTATTGGCCAATTTTTATTGGCCAATACTTTTCCCAAACAATCAGACGTGGTCTGAACCGTGCACCTGCATGTCCGTAGGAAACACTATCGCCACTATGTCCCCACAACTATTTTACGTAGCGAACGTAATGCATATTAAAGCCTAATACATTAATGCAGAGATAAACGGACACACCTGAACGAATGCACCTGACAGAGAAACTTCGGTCTTCCCCAGCCTGGAAACGTGTGCCTGCTAGATTTTTCAGTTCAGCCAAACTGCTTTTGAGTTCGTTGTTGGTCTCTGGTGATAGCAAATCTTCAATTCTTCTTTCAAGCTTTCAATAGAACGACGTTCCCTTTCTCCACAAATCCCCTGTGTGAGGGCTCGTTCAATTTCTTGGCATTTTCTGATGGTTTTTTCAATTACAGCCAACGCCATGACTGCTCGTTTCTCATAGAAATAAGGAAATTAACCCACTTCTTCTTTGACTATGCGGCATGGGGAAATTACGTATTTCTGGATATCTAAAACGTCATGCCCAATAATTCGCACTCAAATGACGTTTGAGATGTCTTTAACTTTCATTCTGCCTAGTAAAAACTGAATAACAGATATCTTCAATTGTCATTTAAGATGTGTGACGAGTTGAATGTCTTTTTCCGTGACGTCATTGCAGATATCTGTAATTCAGTTTCGCCTAGTCAAAACTCAATTACAGATATCTCTATCTGTCGTTTCGACTAGACACAATTACATTACAGATATCTTGAATGAAAATTCCAACTATTCAAAATGTAATTACCACTAGTCAGAAAGAAGTTGATATCTACATTGTTAATTCCGGATAGTCAAACTTAGTTAATAAATGACAATTCGGCTTGCCATAGATATTCACAACGTAATTTTGCCTAGTCATATCTTAATTTAAGATATCTGAAAAGGGAAATATAGATATCTTGAATTGAGGTGAATTACAGATATCTTGAACTGGAATTATGACTAGTCAGAATCAAATTGTAGATATCTCAAACTTGAATTACAGATATCTACAATTCAGTTGCAGATATCCGTAATTCACAAAGTGGATATCCGCAACTGAATTGTAGATAGCTGCAATGAGAAACCCCATAAACATGAATGGCAGAAATGACGTCATTTCTGCTAGGAGGAATGTCTTTGTGGATATCTGAAATGACAATTGTGGATAGGAGGAATGTAGTTGCGGATATCCGAAATGTTATTTCTGACAAGGCGAAACTGAATTGTAGATATCTGCAACACATATCCAGTCTAGCGAATTTATGTCAAATCGGCTTGCCATAAAATTACGTTGTAGATATATTTTACTGGAATTACAGATATCTACAATTTAGTTGCAGATATCCGTAATTCACATAGTGGATATCTGCAATTGAATTCGAGATATCTGTAATGAGGAACCCCATAGACATGAATGGCAAAAGTGACGTAATTTCTGCTTGGAGGAATGGATATCTGAAATGACAATTGTTGTTAGGAAGAATGTAGTTGCGGATATCCGAAATGTTCTTTTTGACTAGGCGAAACTAAATTACAGATATCTGCAACACATAGCCGGTCTAGTGGATTTATGTCAAATCGGCTTGCCATTAAGGGCAGCTTGAAGCCCGGCCGATGTGCGTGATGTCATAATTGGTGAAATCCAACACCAACTGGAAGGAGTTGTTAAGGTGAATACGGGTCCACTTGCATCAGTGCAAGTCAAGGCATATTACAAACCCGCGTAGAAGTTTGGTTCTTGAACACCACTCGGTTTCAGGCGTGTACAATCCTGGGTGACAGATAGGAAGAAAGAAAAAAAGAAAGATAGGCTAATCTCTACATGCCTCCCATTTAAGTACAAAGACGCCAACCTTGTATCTAGGCGCACTGCTATCCATCATTCTATGCAACTGTTTCCCTCTTCCAATGTGGATAATTCGAGAGGGGGGAAAAAATAAACACACGAACCTTGAGAAGTCGTGAGTAAGGGTGGAAGAAATTTGTGGATACCATACAATGAGGACATTCTGAGGGTCTGGCAGTAACTTTCGTTCAGGCTACCCTTCCTTTGGCTGTTCTCAAAGGTTAGCCCATGAACCGGGATCCTCTTGTGCGGAATTCTGTTTTCACCTAGAACTCTGCTGCCTGGACAAATGCATACAAATGCATTTAGGAGCCCAAAGGACAAGGAGTGGACACGTTTCTCCCACGGCAGCAACGTAAGTTAAAATATATACTTTTTGATAAGATATTACGTTGTGTGCGGCTTTTCAGTTGAGACCCCTTCAACATCGTTCTTCAAACTAAATTGTCGTGGAAAACAAGAACCTTTATCGTTGAGCATCGGTTTTTCCCTGAGCATGACTTTTTGTTTTGAACCTTGCCAGTTTGAGTTTGAATAAGTAACACATTGCATCGTGGTTTGTATTATGGAGTACTACAAACCACGATGTACTGGATTCTTGGCTTGACCGCGTATAGCTGTCGACATGCAGCACAGCCAATTCCGTTGCCTACCAGATCGTGTTGCCTTTAACAGGTTTAACGCGTTCCTTTTATTGTGGTTTTGTTCGTTTTTTTCTTCCTTGTGGCTAATATAATATTACAAAAACGGTTTCCGTGGTAGGCTTTGGTCAATTGGAACTGGAAATAATTAATATGTTGTATGATTAAACAAAAGAAAATGTAATTAGGCTACTACGTTTTTATCCATAGACACAATAATTACACTTTCGCGCAATATCTAGGCTATCTAATATATTTTGGCATATCTAGTTAAAGCGTTGTCTGTTATTGACACCTGCTGATACCAGGGTCTAAAGAGTTATTTTATGTTTTTTTTATTTTTTTTACTATTGAAGGTTTACGGATCTTTATCAGCTCATTGATCTCATTTCATAAACTCATTGATCTCATTTCACAGATATGCTTTTTTCATAACAACTTGTTTTGTTTCATTATGTGGCTGTTTGCCGCAGGGGAGATTTTAAAAAATAACGCATTTCACCTATGTCATTGAAAACCAAAAGCTAGGACACTGCGTGGAATTGAGCGTATGCTACGAAAAAGTGTGGGCTTATATGAATTCACTGAGTATTAGTGTATATGCATCACTAGTTAAATGACATGCCCAGCAAGTGGCTTTCTAAGAGGCCATACAATCCCCCACTGTTCAACAGTGCTGCTCCATTGCTGGGAATGGGTCTGCTTGTGTGTGGTTGCAAAGACTAAGTACTACTACTCTCACACAACTGACTGAGAGCTAACTGCCAGCTTCTCTCTCTCTCTCTCTCTCTCTCTCTCTCTCTCTCTCTCTCTCTCTCTCTCTCTCTCTCTCTCTCTCTCTCCATGTATTACATTTTGATATATGAAGGCTTGAAATCAGTGACCAACAGTCCATACTTGTAGTTATCTTGTTGCCTACACTAAAGAAGTGACAAACTGACACACTGGCTGTGTTGTTTGTAATGAGCGCATCATTCCTTTTACATTCAGATTGACCAGACTCAGACTTAGTTTTTAAGATAAGGGGTGATGTCCACCATAGAGCAGCATAATCCACTTCCACACATATAGCAGCCTTTCTTCCATTGGACAAACTGTCTATTGCAAATGTCTATTGCAATATCATTATGCAACTGTCTTTGAAGTGTGTATTAAGTTAACAGAAAAAAACTAAATACACATAATGTAGGAACCACCAAGGTACGTAAGTTAGTATGTTTTGTCCCCTTGGGGCAATGGTGAAGTAATAACCAAAATTCAAAAGGGTATCACCGGTTTGGTTTAGTGGCAGATTTCTTGTGCTGAGGAAAGACACCATAAGTGGCGGAGCTGTGGTGATGACAGGCAAGTACAGAGTGATCTAATATGTTGTTTTACCCTCCAGCCTTTGACACGTACACACCAACATGACACAGATAACATTTTAACCTCCACTGACTGCGCCCTCGCCTTTCTCCACTGTCACCACTGTCTGCATGAGGTTTTGTGGCTGTCTGTTTGCAGTATTGGAGTCTTTTAAGCTCTCCTAACATCTGCAGTGCCCTCCACACCCCTCGCCCCCCGACCCCACCCCTCCTCCATCCCTTCCTTACTTTCCCCATTACCGGGAAAAAAAAGCGAACTAATAAAGGCCAGTTTAAGTTAACTCACAGTCCAGTGTCTACTCCCTGTCGTGTGGACTAAGTCAATCTTTACTCTAGTCTCCAATGATCTCTTGTCCCTTGGGGCTCCCTGCAGCTGTGTGTGTGTGTGTGTGTGTGTGTGTGTGTGTGTGTGTGTGTGTGTGTGTGTGTGTGTGTGTGTGTGTGTGTGTGTGTGTGTGTGTGTGAGTGAGTGAGTGAGTGAGTGAGTGAGTGAGTGAGTGAGTGAGTGAGTGAGTGAGTGAGTGAGTGAGTGAGTGAGTGAGTGAGTGAGTGAGTGAGTGAGTGAGTGAGTTTCAGACGTCCACCAAGCGCCGGAAAGCCAAGTGACTGGTTGGGCTCTTTATAACGAATGTCCAAAAGACAAGCTACAAGGCAATATGTGCTGTCCCTCCACTATTTTTGTGACACAAAAACACACCCATTTCAGAGTCTTTACCGTTAGACAGTGCTTTATGGGTTGGTAGGGAGATTATAGGTTCGAGGGAGGATTAAGCATTTGTTCGTCTTAATTAAAGAAGTTGTTGCGATGGAGTTATGACAAACTGTGCAGACATATTGTTGATATGCTGTTTGCTATGACAAGTTAATCAATTCCGTAGGTTGTGTGTATGTGTGTGCGTGCGTGCGTGGGTGGGTACGCCCGCCCGCCCGCGTATGCATTCATTTGCAGCCACAGCAAGTATGAGACTGATACTAGGAATGGAGAGCGTTGACTTTAAGTGTTGACTTGCTAATTGGCTAATGGTTGTTTGGAATAGTGAGGGATTCCTCCATAAAGATGTCATAAGCTGAGGTGCAGGTGTTGAAGCTGAAACATGGCCAATGATAAGCTATGATCATTGGCTCTGGATCAATAATTCATTCATGTTAAAGACTGCAAAGGTTGAAAGAAGTGAGCCAAAAAATGCAATTGTAGAACACATTATATCCAGGTTTCCAGAGCCATACTATGTGTCTGGTTGACCCATTCTTTGTTGTATTTCAACATGTCTGTACAAAGTCTGTTTAAATGTATGCTTCAAATACAGCTACATACACTACACTGTTTCACATTCCAATGCTTTTGTTTTGGAGAGCAAAACCTGTTCACTTTATTTGATATTAAATATTATATTCACACCACATCCTGCAGTAATATTTGCAGTAGTTAAATAAACTAAGATACATGATTGTTACATGTCATTATTAAATGCCTGTCTATTAACATTAATTTAGCTTTTTTAGATTCCACATAAAGCAATGTACATTTGGTCGTTTTGGTGGATAAACAGTTTATTACATTTTGTTGCAGCAACTGGAAATAATGGACTGCCAAATGAGACTTTTTAGAGTTTCATTGCAGCAGCAGCATCTTTTGAAAGAGTGATTATTTATAGTCGTGATATAGCACCCACTTCCCACTTAGTGGTATTTCCCTCAGTCAACAGTGCAGTGTTTGGGGAGCTTTCTCATGCTTTCAGTGATCCTACCCATTCCCTCGGACTGGGAAGAAAGTTTTACTCTCCTGTCACTTTGGCACAGCAGTCCCTCTTCACTGAAAAATTCAAACCAAAAAAATCAACATTTTCTTTCAACGCGTTGCCAATGTGTTGGTGCATCCCTATGGAGCCAGTATCCTGCCATAATTCCAACCTGAAAAAAAAGGTTTCAAAGGCTTGTAAGTCTGGGTTTGAAAACTCAACACCTTGTAAAAAAGGTTTTGCAACACTGAAAAAAGAGATTATAGCCTGAAAAAAAAATTAAAACATCTGCAAACATGATTTTGTGTTCTATTTTATCTTCTTCATCATTTTCACCAACACATTTTCAAAGTTTCAAAAATGTCACCAGCGCATTTGCAGAGTTTCAAATCTGGCACTGTTCTAACAGTGTATTTCATTGTTTTCCCGGTTTTGAAACCTTGTAAATGGGATTCTGCAAACAGGTGTTCATACATTGAGAAATAAGTTTTGAAAGGTTGAATATTTATTTTTAAAAACTTGTAAAGGTGTAAATTTACACCATTGCAATGTATTTTTTCAGAACTGACTTTTCAGCACTAACTTTTCAGAGATTTGACCACACAGGCGCAAGCTTTGAGTCACGTGATTATTGGCAGTGTTCTGTCGCGCATTCGTTTTGAAACTCCCTGACAGTCAAAGGTCTGACATCGTTGATCTGCAAAAAGAAAAAAAAAAAACGTTCCTGGGGGCGGGACCATTTGGCTCTAAACCTATTGGTTGCTCTCTGATGACGTACATTCCAATCACGTATGCCGTTGACCGGGCTGTGCGTGATTGACAGTGCTCTGCCGATGACAAGAATAACAAGCGACCTGCGCGGTTGATTTTGTTTTCCATTTTCTGGAACCATGGCTGGGTACGGAAACCGTAAAGGGACACCGGGGAAAATAAATAAAAAATTTACGTTTCTCGTGAGCACGAGAAAGTATCTCATGAGCACGGGGAACTATCGTGCGCATATCACTGGCAGTGTGTGTGTGTGTGTGTGCGTGTGTGGGGTGGACGAGCGAGCGATAGCGTGCGTGTCAGTTTAGTGAAGTAATGAACGAGTCCGGTTGTGTGTAAGAATCAAGTACCCAGCCTGTCAAGAATCGGTGGCCGCTTCATTCCAACCATATTCCGACCTATAAGCAGACTCACTTTCTCGTGCTCACCAGTTACTTTGTCGTGCTCACGAGAAACGTTATTTTTTTATTTATATTCCCCGGTGTCCCTTTACGGTTTCCGTACCCAGCCATGGTTCCAGAAAATCGAAAACAAAATCAACCGCGCAGGTCGCTTGTTATTCTTGTCATCGGCAGAGCACTGTCAATCACGCACAGCCCGGTCAACGGCACACGTGATTGGAATGTACGTCAGCAGAGAGCAACCAATAGGTTTAGAGCCAAATGGTCCCGCTCCCAGGAACGTTTTTATTTTTCCTTTTTGCAGATCAACGATTTCAGACCTTTGACTGTCAGGGAGTTTCAAAACGAATGCGCGACAGAACACTGCCAATAATCACGTGACTCAAAGCTTGCGCCTGTGTGGTCAAATCTCTGAAAAGTCAGTGCTGAAAAGTCAGTTCTGAAAAAGTACATAGCAATGGTGTAAAAAAAATAAAAATAAATATTCAACCTTTCAAAACTTATTTCTCAATGTATGAACACCTGTTTGCAGAATCCCATTTACAAGGTTTCAAAACCGGGAAACAATGAAATACACTGTTAGAACAGTGCCAGATTTGAAACTCTGCAAATGCGCTGGTGACATTTTTGAAACTTTGAAAATGTGTTGGTGAAAATGATGAAGAAGATAAAATAGAACACAAAATCATGTTTGCAGATGTTTTAATTTTTTTTTCAGGCTATAATCTCTTTTTTCAGTGTTGCAAAACCTTTTTACAAGGTGTTGAGTTTTCAAACCCAGACTTACAAGCCTTTGAAACTTTTTTTTTCAGGTTTGAATTATGGCAGGATACTGGCTCCATACATCCCAAGTTGTTCAGTCTAAATCAGTCAAAATGTTTTCCAAAACCACCTGACCAAATTTTCTCTGATTCTAAATATTAGTATTCCACTGCAAATTTAAGTTGAGTAGCATGAACACTACAATAGAAGGGATTATGTCACAACCTCTCTAAAATTTTCTTTCTTGAAAAAGTTAATGTATTTAACATGTTCCCATTTCAAATATTAGCTAGAAGTCAGTATTACAGAGTTCCCTAGGCTTTCTGGCTGCCATAGCCCTCGACAGGCAGCATGAATCAGCATAAGGGTGACTCACTTAGAACTACAGGAGGGTATGATTTGTTTTGTATTCAGCCCTTTTTATAATTTGAGTCCACATCTAATCCTCTCCAACCCATTCTTTTTATTTGCTGCGGGGAAAAAGATGTTCCCAGCTGTGCAATGTTGCACCAGGTTCTTGATGTGGAACAGGTGACACGGCCTGTGTTGATACTGATCTCTCTCTCTCTCTCTTGCTCCCTCATTCTCTCTCAAACAAACATGGCAGCCCTGCCATGGCTCTTGCAGATATTGTTTCACAAAATCACTCCCGGCTCATCTTTCAAGTGCAAGACTAACACAAGCCCTCGCCCAACTACACCTAATGATGCAGAACCCGTTCTTTTTTTCCCACACCAATGTTACCTGCCATTCCAATCGCCTCAGATTAAGATGTAACTGCAGTGATAAATAGGACTCTTAAGCTATAGTAGCCTGTTTAATTAGTCAAGGGAAGCAAGAAATCAGTCATTTTCCACTCATGCCACACTCTTTTACTTTAGGCAATGACTTCATTGGCCTACCAGATGGCTCTTTCTCATTTTGTGACTGCAATACTTTAATAATTGTATTCCTATTTGCAGCTATACACCTGACCGTACACTGTATTATGTCACCGTCTCATATACATTCTCTTTCTTGAGTAAAGTTTACAGTACGTTGCATCGTTCTGCACAGTGTACATGGTAGAGACAGTGCCACCTAGGGGTGGGGTTACCAGGTATGTAGACCAGTGGTTCCCAAACTGTGTGCCGCGGCACACTGGTGTGCCGTGAGGCAAGTCCAAGTGTGCCGTGGGATTTTGTGACAACCATAGCCTACTGCAATATAGTATACAACTAGACAAAAATAATTATTTTAATTTACTATATACTACTTTGAATGCACTCATTCCATAATACAGAGGCAAACTCTTTATCTAAAAACTATTTGAAAAATCCTCAAAGAGGATCCCACATTTCGCTGTTCGCGCAGTTGCGCAGGTGGGAATTTAATTTAGACTGTGACACATCAAAGGCAGTAGGTCAACACAACATTAAAACATAAACAAGAGGGAAAATGGAGCGCTTTCTCGTGCGGAGCAAACCACCAACCACCAGTGCAGAGACTGCCGAGTCCGACAACCCACCGAAAGAAAAGAGGAAAAAAACTGTCAGCCGACAGTATCATGAAAGTTACCTGTCTTATGGGTTCAGTTGGACCGGAGATGTCAACATTCCTCAGCCGGAGTGCGTCCTCAGTCGGGAGAAGTTAGCTAATGCTAATATGGTTCCAAGCAAGCTGAAGAGGCACTTGGAAACCAAACATCCCTTCCACGCTGAGAGAATCCTGGCCTATTTCAAAAGAGCGCGGGATCTGAACCAGAGGCAGCAAGACCGTTTGTTGGATTGTGTGAAAGTGTCTGAAAAGGCAATGGAGGCTAGCGTGCTAACATGCTAGCGGAGCTTATTGCAAAGCAAAAGAAGCCTCACACAATAGCGGAGACACTCATCCTCCCTGCTTCCAAAATAATTGCAGGTGTCATGCTGGGTCCAGATGCCGCAAATGAGCTATCCAAGGTGCCGGCATCTGATAACACAATCAAAAGAAGAATAGATGACATGTCAGAAGACATTGAACAACATTTAACAGAGAAACTGCAGGCGAGCGGCAGATTTTCTCTTCAAATAGATGAATCGACCGACATAGAGTGGGGCTGCCCAGCTCCTGGCAAACGTCAGGTATGTTGACGGTGACTCTATTAAAGAGACTTTTTTCTTCTGTAAAGAAATGGCAAGCCATACAACGGGAGAAGAAATATTCAAGATAACTGATAACTACTTAAAAGAAAACAATCTGTGCTGGAGTATGTCTGTCAGTCTGTGCACGGATGGTGCGGCATGCATGACGGGGAGAGTGAGAGGCTTTATTGCAAAGGTAAAAGCACAAAATCCACAGATAGTGACCAACCACTGCATTTTGCACCGAGAGGCATTAGTTGCCAAAACCATGCCCCCGGAGTTGACTGAGGTGCTGAATCAGGCTGTGCAGATGGTGAATTACATCAAATCAAGGCCCCTGAAATCTCGCCTTTTCTCCCAGCTGTGCGCTGAGATGGGAGCCGACCACCAAAGCCTGATCCTCCACACAGAGGTACGATGGTTGTCTCGGGGGAAAGTCTTATCCCGTTTTTACGAGCTTCGGGAAGAGCTTTTGGAATTTTCACGTGAACACGCTGTCCCACATAAGGACAGGCTCGCGGATGAGAGCTGGTGCGCCAGGCTGGCTTACCTTGCAGACATATTTGTGCATCTCAACGAGTTAAACGCCAAGCTTCAGGGCAGGAATGAAAACATTTTATTATCCACAGACAAGATTCGGGGCTTTATGGGCAAACTGACCCTGTGGCGCGAGGCTTTGGAACAGGGCTCCATGAACATGTTCCCGCTGGCATCAGCTGCGCCACAGGCAGCCAGTGAGCGCGCTATATATGCCGAACACCTTCAGACCTTAAAAGAGAGGTTTGAGCGCTATTTTCCACGTGTGGCGGACATCGAGGACAATGACTGGATCCGAGACCCATTCAACCAGGAGTCCGAGTCAAGCGAGAAGCTCACTATGAAGGAGAGAGAGGAGAGCGCAGAGCTCCGTGCGGACCGCACGCTGAAACTGAAATTTAGTGAGCTCACACTCGATCAGTTATGCTTGGTTTGTGCCTCAGAATATCCAACCATCTCCCACCACGCTATCGACCAACTTCTTCATTTCCCCACCACCTACCTGTGTGAGTTGGCGTTCTCCACTCTTGTTTACATGAAGAACAAGACCAGGTCACAGCTCTCTGTTGAGCAGGACTTGCGAGTGGCCATCTCCTCCGTGCCACCAAGGATTAAAAAAATCTGTGCGCCCCGACAGGCACATGTGTCCCACTGATTTGTTAGTAGGCAGAATATTTACAAAAAAAGCCTGATTCTAAATGTTAGTTATAATTTGTGGGTCAGATTCAGGACCATGCAGCTTTCTCATGGACAGTTCTCTGCTGAATTTCTGTTTCCTTTGCCTCACCTGTCTGGTGAAATGGGTGTGTTTGATTAAGCCCAATTTGATAAAGTTTAAATATTTTTGTGAAGTATTTTGTTAATAAATATTTCATGAGTAGAATAGTTGTCTTTGTCACATCTTATTTGGCATTAGTAAATAATTATAAACTTAACAGATAAACAGATATTAGTGATAACACGTGTTATAAGGCTATTTTGCACAATAGGTGTGCCTTGAAATTTTTATTTGTCCTTTGGTGTGCCTTGGGCACAAAAAGTTTGGGAACCACTGATGTAGACAGTGGGATGGTAAGACTGTGGGAGTCTTTTAACTTTAAACTAAACATCAGGATCTCATTTCATGTCTCTATTATCATGTAACATATGCTTGGATTGTTTGTCGTTGAGACCTTACTGGTATATCAAGTTATGTTTGAAGTTGGTGATAATTGATCATGCAAACTCAGAGTTCAGATGTGAATGTATAACATCTACAGTAAATCAACACGTTATGGTTGATTGAAGCAATGTCATCGTTACTGTGATGCTTGCTGGCAAACTCTGCACTCTGTTCCTAACCGCACCACTGATGTGACAATACTGACGGTAAAGTATACCATCGAGTGTACTTTACTGCGATATTGCAATTATACCAGTCATCAGATTGTCATATTGTAAGGGGGATGCTCTCAAATAGATTGTTTTAAACTATTTTGTCCCAAATAAACTGACAATTTACATTGGACCTGGCTCTCTACCAAGAGATCAAGTCACGTCTGTAGAGTCCTAAGCAATTCAGACAATAGCTAACTAGATAACCAGCCCAAGTCACATCCTAGTAACGGACACAACTTGAAGCCCCTATTGTAGAGTCTGCCAACCAACTTGAGCTGTTTACAATCACTGTGCATTCTTTTGTCTGAGAAGCATTGCCATGCATGCAGGGTATGGCTTGGGTGCTATTGAATCGTTATAATTGGTTGGTTCCTTTAACTTTAATTAAAAAGTTTGTTTGTTTTTGTTTGTTCATATTATTATTATTATACCAGTGTTGATATTATAAAAACAAAGTAGAAATCTGAAATTGTCTTTCAAATTTATAGTTTGTCTCAAACTTTACATTATAGCTTCTGAAACTAACTAAGTAGAGTTCTCAACTGTGTGATCGTTCTTTCATATAATTACATAATTAAAAAGGTTAATGTAATTGTTGAGATAGGCTTTAAAGGTCCCATGGCATGAAAATCTCACTTTATCTTACATTAATATGAGTTCCCCTAGCCTGCCTATGGTCCCCCAGTGGCTAAAACTTGGGTTCGGTGTAAAATGAGCACTAGGTATCCTGCTCGCCTTTGGGAAAAACTGGAAGCTCAAGTGCGCTGATTTGCAATGTGGCCCCATATGTCGTCATAAGGGGCCAAGCTACCTCCCCTTTCTCTGCCTTGCCCCCCCAGAGAATTTGGCCCGGCAATGAGACAATGAGCTACGACCTTGCGAGCGCCACATGTGTGTGTGTGTGTGTGTGATTACACACGCTGTAACGCAAGTGTTGTACACTTCTTTGTTACTTTTATAACCGTTCTGCTGTTGGTGTTATGGCGCATAACACGTTGGTTCTCTGACGTCTTTCGTATTTCCACAACAAGACTGTAGTGGGGGTTATCTCAGCTATCGGCGAGCCCCGCTGCCTGCCGCCGAAGCACCACCGCCCGGCAGCCGGCAGCCGGCAGCGGGCAGCGGGCAGCGCGCGGTTCAGTCTACTTCAGATTGATGTGGAAGTGAAAGAACCCGAGACGTCGGAAAACCCTGACGCAGTCGTTTGTGATACACAATATCGTCTGGAGGCGCACACAGCTTTTGGCCGTGATAATATGTATTATATGATATGTATTATATGATATTATTTAGATATAGAGCTCCAGGACTGTAACGCAAGTGTTGTACACGTCTTTGTTATTTGGATAACCGTTCTGCTATTGGTGTTATGGTGCATAACACGTCAGTACATGAACCAAGACATGGAAGAGAAAGGGATTGTTGCCCGCCATTGTCTCCCGCTTGAGCCCCGCTTCCCGCTGCCCGCTGCCGAGGCTCCGGCGGGAGAAAATTGCGGGCAACAATGCCTTTCTCCTCCATGTCGTCGTTCCACCCTCCTCCTTGACCTGCCTCTCTACTCCTCATTTGCATTTAAGCTACAGACACCGAAACGGTGCGTTTGGGGAAAGCTCAATGTGCGACTGGCTCGTAGTGGCTGTAATTCTGCACCACGGCTGAATTTCGGGAACGTCTTCAAATACTGTGTTAGGGCCCCACTAATATCTATTAAAGCATCCATAAAGTAGCATGCCATGGGACCTTTAAAGTAAAACTAAAAAAAATAAGGGCTCTCTTGCACTCAGCTCAATTTACTTTCTACACCAACGCATGTATCGTTGTATATCGTTCCAGTTTGGACGTCCTAATTTGGACGTCCAGCCGCCATTTTGTTACAGGTTCTGGGTTTCCTAGGAACATTTGCTCAATATGAGGAGATATAAATGTGTACAGGATTTCTAGTCTGGCTGTTGCCAGACCAAGCTCAATCGTAGATGCACGTTGGTTCTGGGGAAGCTGCTGTCATTTTCTTCAACACAAGAGGCGTGATCAACAGGCCTAGTTCAACTAATTCTGTACGCGATTGGCTGCTTGCCGTCGCTTCCCTGTCGTCATTGTGTTAAACCAGCCAATAGCGCGCTTAGGGGAAAAGCCAGCTTGGTGATTGGCTCCCGCAAAACGGAAACAGAAAGAAATGTATCGCTCTTCTCCAGATCCTTGTGCAGGGCAAACTCAAATTGCCGGAAGAATGGGCAGGGCTACCCAGTCTACAGAATTTCATGACTGTAGAAGAAAACGGTCAGAAAGTATTTCCGTCCAAAATCTGCATTTTCAGTTAATTGATATAGCTCCCCCTATCGCCCGATCTAGGTACAATTTGGAGGGGTTGCATTTTCAGTTAATTGTTATAGCGCTCTCAATAGCCTGACATGGATACAATTTGTAGAGGTTAATCTTGACCCATGTGCCTTTGACTACACCCAGTTTGATGATGATTGGTTTAAGTTAACCTTGTCTTTTGGCATGAAGTTAATATTGGAAGATTTTGACAAATCGCCTATCAAAAGGCTCAGATTTTGAGCCTCTTGTTTCGTCAATCAACTTCATTTTACTTGAGCAGTTGGAACTTTGGTGCCCAACAGCCACTAAGTTGGTCCTGCTCAAATCAAACATTCCGTCTATGAACTGTGGGGATTTTAGTCACAGGCCATGTCCATTTCGATGCCACGCCCTAATTGAAAATATGTCTATCTTGTTCAGAATTTGATTCTGAACAACGTTTGTATTGGACTCAAGATCATAGGAGTCCATTTTGATGTTGATATAAGCATTAGTCTTTACGCGTTTTAAACCCACACCTTTTTTAGAAGTCAATGGCTTCTGGGTGCTTCAATATTTATTGTACAGACTTCACTTGTCAGATTGAAGACATTGGTCTATAGCTGTAAAGTGCTAAAGGATTTTTGTCTAAGTGAAAAAACCTAGGATCCTTATGGAATTTAGTGTTTTTAACCAAGTTCAAGATAGTCGCAAACCTATCCAAATAAAGTAATAGTCATTCTTGAGGCATATTTGTTCACCATGAGGATATGCATGTGTGGACAAAGTTTCATGACTCTAAGTCAAAGCGGTTACGAGATATGTTTGTTCAAAGTTTGCATTTTTGGACTATTGCTATAGCGCCATCTTTGGGCAATCAGTGTAATAATTGCGCTCTGTTAATCTTGAGTCAGCCTCTACAGCTGTAGTAAGTTTCATCAAAAGCGTGCAAGCGGTTTAGGCTGTGTAAAGCCTGATTTTCGTAAGCGCCGCGGAACGGCTGTATGGAAAGCCAAGAAGGCCATAATACGGCCCTAGAATGGCGCGGTAAAAGGGCTAAACCGGCCGGACGCCGGCCGGTTTAAAGCTCTAAGCCGCGGCCTAGACGCATTTAGCCGCGGCTCAGCCACATTTAGCCGCGGACGATTAGCCGTTTTTGCATACCTTATAGCCGCGGCTATTAGGTATGCAAAACGAGCCCCTCCCTCTTTTTTACTTGACCACTAAGTTTGAAAGCTTTCTAACCAATCAGTGAAGAGAAATGCCAGACTAAAATAATGCATTGTCGAGTTACGCCGTAACATAAAGCTGTGTTGACTTTAATAGTTTCTCTGCAGTATTATACACTACAATGTATTGACCACCACTAGCTAGTGGAAAATACATTTGTGTCTAGTACAGTGTTATATTTTTATATGTTAGGCTATATATTGAGATGGCAGTGTGCGAAATACCCGTCAATATTCGGGGATGTCCTCATCGCCAGATTGTTGCGCAACACCGAACTAAATGTTCTAACTAACAGTGCACTTGCAAATGAGAGCCTACAGTTTGACCGATCTTGTGACATTATTTAACCATCCATCTACAGCTAATACGATCAGACAGATACATCATTGAACACATACACAAAGCCCACAACAAGACAAACATCACCACGGCAGGTGCGCTCTCTCTCGCACAATCACACAATCACTCCAACTACTCCAACTCCAAGGCTACCTGTGCACAACAATCAGTTCTATACATTGCGTCTTTCTTCTGTTTTACGCACATGGCTAATTTGCACACTCGCACAGGACTGGCTGGCTCCGCTTGCCAAACAAAGAACATACATAGCCTATTTGTGAATCTGAATAAATAGATTTGCAAATGAAAAAAAATCTATTTTCGATACGTTTTACAATTTAAGATCACCATGTCCAGTATTCAGAATTCAAAACATTGAATTCTGAATACTGAAATACAGATTTTTCTGAAAATCAAAGATGATGGATAAACTATCCCTCGGCCAGTGATGGTCTAATTGGTTTTGTTCAGTATGGCTAGTTACACCATTACCAAATTTGTTTCTGTTGCTCCTGGGACATCGGAAGTGGGAGTGATGAACTGTTAATAGGATAATTAAGATTAACATACACTTGCTAAGTTTCACTTTTCAAGCTTTTGTTTATACTTTTCCGTACATTAACTGTTATTTTTTCGCTTTTCTAATTTAGACTTCATCAAGACCCCATGGACACAGGTCTTCCTAAAATAAACCACGCTTGGTGGGTTTTCAGTTTTCGCCTTCTGCATATGTTTAAATGGTCAGGCCCTGTGGTGTCTTCTTCCTCATGTGGGATCTGATGGCTGTGCTGATTGCTGTGGCTCCCAGCTAGCATTGATTTGCTGTCACGTCTACAGTTCCTATGGGTCATCAATACTTAAGTTTGACTTCAAGATATCCGAAATGTAATCTAAGCTACAATGGACACATTCTGTTCAGGTTAGCTGTTTGTGTGTACTACAGGGAGTGATGTCCATGGAACAGTAGAGAAAGCAATTCAAATAATCGAGTCATTTAAAACTCAGTTGGCTCATTGTCCTACCGTCCAGCCCCTTATTATTGACCCAAGCCATTGTCCTAAATGTTTTACTCATGACAAGAAGAATATATGAGCCTTACATTCCCTTGAAACAAATCAAACATGCTGTTTGATTTACACCAGATTATTATAATTGTACTGTACCATAAATTAGTGCACATTGTGATGAGTTTAACAAAGCAGTCAAATGTTCCTGTGAAATATTCATGATATGAAAGTAGTTCATGATACTGAATGAGGCAATAATAAAGAACATGTGCTCATATGTCTATATTGGGGAACAAATGTCATACCTTGTATCCTCCTGAACTAACAAGTGTGTGTGTGTGTGTGTGTGTGTGTGTGTGTGTGTGTGTACGCTCCTTTAGGTGGAGCTTCCTCCTGCTCCTGTCAGAATGCGTAGCAGTGCTGTCTGCAGAAGAAGACTACCGTACAAAAGGTAACAGCCGAACCCTCCTCATATTAAGAATGTTTTTTTTTATCTGTGTCAGCTGTTGGCAGGAAAGGGCATAAAGAGATCGATCAACATGTCAAGATTTTATTTTTATTTTTTGACCTACCCTTCCTGATCCCATATCCTCCAATTTACCTCTGACTTTTGCCCTTTACTCTTATCAACCTGGGAACCCAGCAGCGATGTGTTTAATGCATTAATCTTGGCCTAAACATCTAGTTAAAGAACTGAGGGATTGGAACACATAAAAAAACAAACATAAAAAACATTCCTTCTGCCGTCAAGAAGCACAGATGAGTAATGATACGCAGTAGTCTATATTGCTGGAAACTGAGAATTACTTCCAGAATTTTGTGGCTGTACGGGGTTTCTTGGTGAGAAAATACTGCTGCAGCACAGCAGCCAAACGCAATGTAAAACATACTTTCTACATCAAGTAAAAGACAAATCAGCTGAAATCAGTCTTATGACCAAAACGAATATCTTTGCATTGTTAAGGCAAAAAATTGAATCCATCCATTTATCAAGAAACACTTCTGTATTTTGGTGAAACATTTTGTACTTCCAGGAGAGGACGATTTAGACTGAACTCATGTCTGTTACAGGAAAGCATTGCAGACAAACACGGTGGTTCCTCCTTCACAAGACCAAAGAAAAAGCAACTTCTACTGAACATGTCTTTTCTTGCTTCTAATAGGTAGTCAGGTTGCAGTAGAGGCCCCTCCCCTCCTGTCTCTGGGCATGGCTCTTAACCACCATAAGTCATGGGAGGGCTGTGGTGTACAGTTGAAATGGACATGTAAATGTGCACTAATCAATCACACAAAGGGTGAAGGAGAAAGTGTATATTCTTTATTCATTTATTTATTTCAAGGATAGCCCCTTGAGACTTACCATCTCATTTTCGAGTGGGTCCTTACAAATAATGACAAACAATACAAACGTTATAAAAAGTCAATGCTAAACATAATACCAAACATATAAGCACAAGGACACACACACTTACGCACCCATGCACACTCCAACAATGCTACCCAAAGCTAATCTCCCCTCCACCCCGCCTCCCACCAGCCAGTATTACACAAACAGAGTAAAATCACCTCTGCAAAAATAGAGGTGGGCCTGTGTACACATAAGCATACATTTACACACCCATATTAATAAATATATATTATAAACATTAAAGCATGTTATAAATATATATAGTATGTTATAAATATATATATACTAGGTTGTGTGCCAGGGTATCCAGGATGTAGAAACCAGATCAGTTGTCATTGTAACTTCTTAACTTAATTTCAATGTTTGACTATGGTTTGATATATCTCTTCAAGTTCAAACCATAGTCAAACAAACGCATTGGGGTTTCTTTCTCTATTTCGTCTTTGCCTTTACTTGCCTTCCCTCTTTGGAGAGGAAATTTGTCAGATTAAAGGCACAGAGAAATATTATACCTCCCTGTGTCTGCCCTATCTTTTATTTGATGTATGATGATGAGTGCTGTTTTTTTTTTTTGGAGTGTCATATCCCTGTGCCACCGAAATCCCCATGGCGAACACCCATTTGCATCATGCTAAAAACAGGTTTCCAGTTCGGCAAAGCCTTTTCCATCATTTGTTTGGTGCAACATTGTCTGTTAGCTTCCTGCCTTAAGTCTAGCCTCATGCAAACACACACATAAACACACGAATGGACACACAATTGATCTTTCTATCCAGGTGGCTTCTATACCGTTTATGATTTGATCAAGGCTGGATCAATCCATCATAAGGGAGGGGAGAAGGAATGTACATTCAAAGGTAGTGCAGCACGTCTTCACGCTCAAGACAGGTTGATTGGAAGCCATGCTGATGTTACCCCAGGCAAAGCATTGGTCTATCAGCCCCCTGATAGACCTCAACTGTGCTAAAAACGACTCCTTTACGCGCTATATAAAAAAAACGAATGAAAAGACGATGAAAGAACTACATCCGCAGAACCACCTTCAATCCCAAATTTGCCAGATAGAAGGGGAGTACTCTAACCAGGGTCAGCCCTTGTGGCCTACAATTGAAACACTGGCAGTCACATAACAATAACATCACATTGTGACTGGTGGAACCGCAATGTAAGTAATCTCTGGCAAGAGTCACAGGTTGTAGACGTCAACAACATCAGTTTATTCTTCAACTGTAGATTTAATAATTAATAGTTAATTAATAATTAATCCTTCTGATCCATCAAATGTTGATGTAGATATCAACCTATGTTTAGGGGAATTTTCCTCAACTTTTTCCTGGACTAGACATTAGCTTTCTCATCATGCAAAAACCTCCATGTTTCTTATAATAGTTTAAGAGCTACAATCTCACAGTGTCAGCACACTTGACATGCCTTCTAAATCAGTTGACTCAAAGAACTCGGAAGCAATTGATTGCGTCTTCTGAATCTTAGGGACTGTACGGTTCCTGTGATCCAGTATTTCGCTGACCAGTTCTTGTCCCCTTCTTCTCATCTGGGTTCCAGCTTTCTCTCTCTGCTGCACTCTGTCTTCCTCTTTACAAAAACACTAATGTCTATGGTGTTCAATTGTGAGGGTATACCAGCTAATCATTGATACCATGCATCTATAGTGCAACAAATGAGGCATTAGTTTCTTCTTAAAATATTTCTCTTGAGATGTCCGTTTCCATGGATATATGTCACTAAGAGTGAGCCTAGCTCACTGCAGGCTTATCTGTCATAAAAGCAGTATATTGAGGCATCAAGCTGTTGGGCTTAAATACATTTTCAAATATAGAAACCAATTAAAAGGTATATCTGAATGCAGCTTTTAAGATTGGGCTATGTTTTCATTTAATTGTAATTTAAATTGTCCATTAGAGGTTGTAGCCCTCATTTCTACTTCAACCACTGTCATTATATTGTTTGAAATAAATACTCTTCTGTCTCTCTCCTCCTCAGGAGTCGATGTCCTCTATCGCCTGGGGCTCATAGCCCCAAGTAGCAGAGATCCTCCCTACGAAGCCACCAACTCACCCTCCTCCTCCTTCTCCATCTATGCCACTTTTCCCTCACCACAGAACCACCTGCCCCCAGGAGTCGGGGTCCTGCTGGACTCAAACTCCCTCTATGAGGCCCCGGCTAGCCTTTTCTCCCCAGAAATCAGTAACGACTTCTCGGTGGTGGTTAGCCTATGCTCCTGGCGAGCAAACAATGCTTTCCTTCTCAGCGTTAAGGATGACCAGGACAGGGTGCGCTTTGGCATCAAGCTGCTGCCTCACAGAATAGTGGTGTACACGGCCCACAAGGCCTCTGTCCATTTCACGTATGACTGGCAGGACGGCCACCAGCACTCGTTTGCCCTGGGCATCCGCAAGCGCTCCGTGTCTTTCCATGCAAACTGCGGGGCAGTGTACCAGTGGGAGCAGACCCTCGGCAGGCCGCAGTTTCTTGGAAGCCCCGGAGGTCTGCTCACACTGGGAAGAATGAACTCCAAGGCAGCACCATTCCAGGGCCGCATCTGCCAGCTGGATATCTACCCATATGCCCAGGCTGCCACACACTACTGTAATTACCTTAGAAAACACTGCCGGCTGGCTGACACTTTCCGATCGTCCCCGTCCTCCGCCAGCGTAAATTCTGAGGCAAACAACCCCCCTTTCAAACCTTCCATTGAATCCTCCTCTCCTGAGGCAAGATCAAGCCATGCCGATCGCACCCCTAATGCCAAAGCAGTCTCTGAACAACCGTCTTTATTCAGTTACCACACTCAGTATTCAGCCCTTAGACCATCAGTCCAACCTCATCTTGGGGAGCTGACTTACCTGCATCTGGGGGATTCCCTCGTCCACACATCTACACCTTCTGTCCACCATCAGACCCGGACACTATTGGCCACCAAAAACATGCTGGAAGGCTTGGACCTCACACTGAGGACTATATCTTCACCTGCTTCCACCAGCATGCCATTTCAAGGCACAAGACAGCCCCAGAGAAATGTAGTGCTCTTTGAGAACAACACCGAGGGGGATGGTAGCCCCAGGAGGCCTCACAATCCAGGTGCCACCACGTCCTCGAACACCGCCACCTCCAGCGGGGTCCAAATCCCAATTGATTGGCTCACTGACGAAAACCTGAAGGTGCAGCATAGAGCCAACAGAACCACCCTATATCGCAACAACCAGCTGGATTCCTCTGAGGAGCATGGTGTGGATGCTAGCTACGACAACGTGGGCGCAGAAGGCTACAACTATGGATATGATGAACCTGACTTCTTCTACGACTATGAAGGATTCCTTGGCCTAAAAGGAGATCGAGGTCCAAAGGTTGGTGCACTTATGAATGGGGATTACTGTGTCAAGTCAAGTCTGTGCATCACCCTGCATGAACAAGAATAATCAAGCAATAGCATTACAATGCAAGGGAATAAAGTAAATGTGTGGCTACATGTTGCTACAAGCATGCTATGAAACATTTCTATTAGGCGTCATTGCACACATTGGCTTCATTTCACACATATACACAATAAGGCAGGGGTTGTGTTGATGAAGATATGATGGAGTGTCCAAGCACTTTTCTTTTTTCAGGAAACAACACGTAGATAAAATAGCATAAAAAAAATAAAAATAACACCAGTACATTTCTTCTGTTCTATTAGTGGGTATGACTAGGTTGAAAAAAACAATTATTTCAGCTCCATGAAACAATTTGGGTTTCTAAAGCTCAAAGAAGCTTACCTGCCACTCTTAGAGTCTGAGATCATCATGAGATTATTGTGGCTGCATGAAAGTCAGATGTAACTCATTTGTGTCTGTCCAATTTGAAGTGTGAATGTAGTGTGTGAATTGGATCCACAGAGTTTACAGGGCAATACCTCAGCATTGAAGTACCCAGAAAACCTTGACTTTGAGGCCACAGCTTAGTTGTTGCAGCATGTCATCTGTTTTTTCTTCCTGAGAACCTGTATTTAATATCATCCACTGTGTTTATGGCTAGAGAAACTGGTCTGACGCATAACCTGGGTATGAGGCCCTTCCTTATGGCTCTGTCACATGACAAGATTAGATAGATGGCATGTCGGCCTGTTGTTTGTATGGGTTGACTATTCATCAGTGAAATGACAGCAGAACAGCCACTTTGTTGTAAGATCCTCAACATGATTTTCAAACGCAGTTTTCCCTCTTCCCTCAGGGTTAATATTTCACATTATGTTTGTAGGGGCAAGATTTCTTCTTAGTGCAGTCGCCAGAGCACTGCATGCTACAATAAAATAATGAGTCAAGTTCTGGACGCTAGACTTCCTCATCGCGCAATTAGGGGTGGAAGAAGTGAGATCAAGTTTGACTCAGCATCTGTTTAGTAGGATGCACCTGAGTTGACCAGCTTCAAAGGAAAGGATGGAAGTGTGGGCTTAAGTCATCTCCCACCAAATGCAACTCCTCTCCCCTGGAAAGGCAATTGCACTCTGGGATTTTCAGCAGGTAGATCACTTTACTGATAATATGCATGTGGGCACAGAGGTCATGAACTGCATCCGTCTGAGTAAAACTAGAAGGGGGAAGAGGGCTCAATACTTCAAACCTCCACCAGAATATTATCAACTATCTCAACCAGGCTCAATTGGAGGAGATTTGACCCCCGCCTCACCTCTTAGCCCTCCAGCAGAATGTGAATGTTATCATTTTGTTTCATGAGCATTTTGGGGACCTGCTGTTGTGGCCCAGGCGGGTTATGCGCTCACTTTTTCCATGTATGTCTGTGTGGGAGTGTTTCGGCGGAACAAGCAGATGTTTCTCTCACAGTAGGTCCCTCTTCTCCTCTGTGTTTGCTCTCCCTGACTGTTCCACAAAAAAATGTTGTTGTTGTTGCATTAGGCTTGGTATTATTATGATTTTATAGGTTGGAGATATTCTTTAGTTTACATGATGATTAGTTGCAGCAGTGATATTTATGTAATGCAATAATGATAAGAGTAAGAGATAATAACGTTTTTTTTTTAGATCAAATTTAGTGTTTTAAAGTTGAATGTAGCATACATTTAGAGTTCTGAAGAAATGAAGTTATTGTCTGTATGGTTTGACGTATAAGATGTTAGTCTTGTGGTAGCAAAGAGCATCTTTCTTATTGGATGATATATACATATACATCAGTGACGGCTGGTGGTTTTTAAAGTGAGGGAGGAAGGAATGCTTGCTGGGTTGCCGTTGGCCTGCTTGCAGTGTTAGTGGCGTATGGTGGCATAAGTATGTGGGACTCAAGTTGTTTCTTGTTGTTTTGGTGAACTACAAAATAGTAGGGAGGGATAATTATGTGAATTGATACAAATCCACCAGTGGGAGCATTGTACTTTGAAAGCTGTACTTTGAAACTACAAGGACAGAAGGAAAGGATGCAAAGCCAATTAGTCAAATCAGGCCTACTCTTGATTTGTAAAACTAAAAAACAAAATCTGGGCCTATTTTTGCCCTCAATGACTGAAGCTATTGGTTGTAATTTGGCTGTTTATTTTCAGCTACAATTGTTTTTAAAAAAATAACACAAAACCAAAAGTGATGCAGTTTAAAATGCATCATGCTCTGAATCATTCACTAACATCCTTTCCACAATATAAAACAGAATGGTCAGAGTAAAAAAACAAAAGAACAACAAGAACATTATTTCACAACTATTTACATGGGCTGTAAGCCTAACATTGTTTGAGGCAAATGTGGATGTTAATGTGTGTTTCAGAATGTTGGTCATGGTGTTAAACCAATTAAGATTGAGGGACTTCATTTATAGATTAAGTCAATCGTCCTTGCGGGCTCCGCAGCCCGGCCGCGGGCTATGGAAAGCCAAGAAGGCCATAAATATGGAAAGCCAAGAAGGCCATAATACGGCCCTAGAATGGCGCGGTAAAAGGGCTAAACCGGCCGGACGCCGGCCGGAATCTGTACGGAATAAATGTTTTGAATTCTGAATACTGGACATGGTGAGCTTAAATTGTAAAACGTATTGAAAATGGATTTTCTTTCATTTGCAAATCTATTTATTTAGATTCACAAATAGGCTATGTTATATTTTTTTGGCAAGCAGTCCTGTGCGAGTGTGCAAATTAGCCATGTGCGCCAAACAGAAGAAAGACGCAATGTATAGAACTGATTGTTGTTGTTGCATGACACTTTTGAAATCCGCCGCATCTGATGAGCAAGCAGAGGAAAAAACTGTTACCATGCATGACCACATGTGTGTGCGCCACGCACAAGTTAATAGAAATTATGATAAATAAAATATCACAGAGCAGGGTTGTGAACGTTTAAAATATCTCATGTCAATTTACAATCTGCAAAATCTGTCAGCGTTGGCCGACTAACTCTTTTTAATTAGGATATTGATCCTGCGTGCCCCCTCTTTGCAACGGAATTTGTTTAAGATATAAAGCTATGTAGTTGAACATACACACACTAAAACAGATATTTTCGTTTTTAAATAAACGAAGTCATGTTTCCCGCAGTGAGCCTCACTGGTTTTGTGCGGGTCTGGAAAGATCGCACTCTGCACAACCCAGTCGGTGAAAAAGTCACGGTCACGCACGACTCCGTAATCAACGCTTTCCAAACATCGGTGGTTACGGCAACTTTCTCCGCTAAGGACAGGATCTCACGGCGGAAGGCTGCTGCTTCGCTGTACATTTTCTCCAGCCGCATATGTATGTGTGTGTGTGTGTGTGTGTGTGTGTGTGTGTGTGTGTGTGTGTGTGTGTGTGTGTGTGTGTGTGTGTGTGTGTGTGTGTGTGTGTGTGTGTGTATGTATGTATGTATGTATGTATGTATGTATGTATGTATGTATGTATGTATGTATGTATGTATGTATGTATGTATGTATGTATGTATGTATGTATGTATGTATGTATTGTGGCGAGCAGCACGGGAAGGACGAGACGGGAGCCCAGGTTGAACAATTATGCAGTTCCGTGCCCCATACACCGCACGACTACGGACTGCCTTTATTAACGACCCGAACGTAACAGAAACACGGGACACCTGACCAACACACACAACACTCTCACTAATGGTCCCGATCACACTACACATCACACAACAATGGAACAACACACAATTAACACACAACATCCCGAACCCATTAGCCCCAACAACAGAACAAATCAACAAAACCCCCTTTGTCAACTGACTACCCCAACTCCCAGAATCCCCCGCGGCTCCGGAACATGGCGCCCACACCCGTGGTCGCCACAGTATGTATGTATGTATGTATGTATGTATGTATGTATGTATGTATGTATGTATGTATGTATGTATGTATGTATGTATGTATGTATGTACGTACGTACAGTGGGGCAAAAAAGTATTTAGTAAGCCACCAATTGTGCAAGTTCTCCCACTTAAAAAGATGAGAGAGGCCTGTAATTTTCATCATAGGTATACCTCAGCTATGAGAGACAAAATGAAAAAAAAAAAATCTAGAAAATCACAGTCTGATTTTTAAAGAATTTATTTGCAAATTATGGTGGAAAATAAGTATTTGGTCAATAACAAAAGGTCATCTCAATACTTTGTTACATGCCCTTTGTTGGCAATGACAGAGGTCAAACGTTTTCTGTAAGTCTTTACAAGGTTTTCACACACTGCTGCTGGTATTTTGGCCCATTCCTCCATGCAGATCTCCTCTAGAGCAGTGATGTTTTTTGGCCTTCGCTGGGCAACACGGACTTTCAACTCCCTCCAAAGATTTTCTATGGGGTTGAGATCTGGAGACTGGCTAGGCCACTCCAGGACCTTGAAATGCTTCTTACGAAGCCGCTCCTTCGTTGCCCGGGCGATGTGTTTGGGGTCATTGTCATGCTGAAAGACCCAGCCACGTTTCATCTTCAGTGCCCTTGCTGATGGAAGGAGGTTTTCACTCAAAATCTCACGATACATGGCCCCATTCATTCTTTCCGTCACACGGATCAGACGTCCTGGTCCCTTGGCAGAAAAACAGCCCCAAAGCATGATCTTTCCACCCCCATGCTTCACTGTAGGTATGGTGTTCTTTGGATGCAACTCAGCATTCTTTCTCCTCCAAACACGACGAGTTGAGTTTTTACCAAAAAGTTATATTTTGGTTTCATCTGACCATATGACATTCTCCCAATCCTGTTCTGGATCATCCAAATGCTCTCTAGCAAACTTCAAACGGGCCCGGACATGCACTGGCTTTAGCAGGGGGACACGTCTGGCACTGCAGGATTTGAGTCCCTGGCGGCGTAGTGTGTTAGTGATGGTAGCCTTTGTTACTTTGGTCCCAGCTCTCTGGAGGTCATTCACTAGTTCCCCCCGTGTGGTTCTGGGATTTTTGTTCACCGTTCTTGTGATCATTTTGACCCCACAGGGTGAGATCTTGCGTGGAGCCCCAGATCGAGGGAGATTATCAGTGGTCTTGTATGTATTCCATTTCCTAATAATTGCTCCCACAGTTGATTTCTTCACACCAAGCTGCTTACCTATTGAAGATTCAGACTTCCCAGCCTGGTGCAGGTCTACAATTGTGATTCTGGTGTCCTTTGACAGCTCTTTGGTCTTGGCCATAGTGGAGTTTGGAGTGTGACTGTTTGAGGTTGTAGACAGGTGTCTTTTATACTGATAAGGAGTTCAAACAGGGGCCATTAATACAGGAAATGAGTGGAGGACAGAGGAGCCTCTTAAAGAAGAAGTTACAGGTCTGTGACAGCCAGAAATCTTGCTGGTTTGTAGGTGACCAAATACTTATTTTCCACCATAATTTGCAAATAAATTCCTAAAAAATCGGACAATGTGATTTTCTGGATTTTTTTTTTCATTTTGTCTCTCATAGCTGAGGTTTACCTATGATGAAAATTACAGACCTCTCTCGTCTTTTTAAGTGGGAGAACTTGCACAATTGGTGGCTGACTAAATACTTTTTTGCCCCACTGTATGTATGTATGTATGTATGTATGTATGTATGTATGTATTTTCTGTCCATTCCCTTTCCTACTGCTTGCTTGTAAAATGTCATATTGGTTATCACTGCCACAAAATTAGACAATATGTTTCCAGTTTAGGCCATCAGGGGGCCGTGTCTGTTAAAACCAGCACTTGGGGAATCTTGATGTACTGTCTATCACAGACGTAAGGCCTGAGATGTTTCCTGAAGGCAGTACTTATTGAGCTGTGTTAAAGGTCAGCTCTTACAATGTTAATCCATCAAATTTCAGAAAACAAAACTTTATTTATTAAGTTTGCCAAACTTAATATTGTAGTTTTTAGTATTGTAGTATTTGAAAGGCAAGTTTTTAACTTGCCTTTCAAATACATAAAGTTATCCCCAACAACCCAGCGTTATTTGCATGCTGCTACATGTATCCGACAGCATAGGTTCATAAAGGTCCTTCTAAGAAACATTGCCTCCAACGCTGCGAGTGGCTTTTCCTATCCATATTGCTACTGTCATGTTTGAACATGACAAAATTTGGCCTGGTGCCCAGCTCAGGGAAAAAATAAAAATGCAGAAGGCAATTCTTTTTTTATTGTGCATGTTTCCGTTTGTACCACCTAGTGTCATACAGTCTCTCTCCTGAGCTTGCTGCAACAGCCTGAACTGTGTAATCTAAGATGTAAACAGTAAACAATAAGTACCCCACATCATCTCCAGACACCATCCGTAACTTCCGACAATCAGTTATAAAACTGAAAATGCAGCATGTCTTATTTCTGAAAGTATTTATGAAGTACACAGAATTACAGCCACTACGAGCCAGTCCTCCAATGCGCTTTCCACAAACATGCCGTTTTTTAGAGGCGGGGGTGTGGCCCTGAGCAGCTTGCGGCCACGGTACCATGCACTTGTGTTTACAGTGGATGTATTGCAACGGCGAGGCGCACACAGAATTTGGCCATAGTCTGTAAATATTCTAAAACACTCAGGGTGCTCCAGCGGGAGTCCCGAGGCTCTATATCTAAATAATATCATATTATACATGGATATCTATATCATATAATATATATTATCATGGCCAAAAGCTGTGTGTGCTTCCAGACGATATAATGAATCTCAAACGACTGCGTTGGGTTCTCCGATGTTTCTGGTTCTTCCACAACACTCTGAAGTAGACTGGACTGCGACATGGAGGAGAAAGGGATTGTTGCCCGTGATTATTGACTGTGATTGTCTCCCGCCGGAGCCCCGCAGCGGGCAGCGCCGATGCGGTGGTGCCCACGGAAGCGGGCAGCGATGAGCGGGCAGCGGGCACAGTGTCCGGGGCTCCAGCGGGAGACACGCAACTTTCCCTTTCTCCACCATGTCATGGTTAATGTACTTCAGGGATTCAAAGCCAAAGTCCCTTTCCCCCAATTCCTTCTCAACCATGCCTGAGAAAACCCCCACTACGAGTCTCGCTGTGGAAATACCAGAGACGTCAGAGAACCTGACGTGTTATGCGTCATAACACGCTTGGCTACCTTGCGTATCTTTCATTAGTTCCACATTACATTATTTAATTTGCACGCCAGTTTTATTTAATTGTGTACCGTGTATTCTCTGTGTTAATCCGTGCACCGAGCCGTGACGTCCGTACCGATTCAGTTCAATACGAATACATGTATCGTTACACCCCTAAAACAAGGTTAATATAATTTGTACATAATTGTATTGTTTCCACGAAACACGAATTCAAGAAGAGCTGTCTATGTGTGTGAATCCACACGCTTTCCTTTTTATTGTCCTACCTTCTGGTTTAACATCTTTATTGTCCAATAGAATAACCAGTTTTTCCCTCATGTTTCAGTCACTGTGTTTTTTTTCCATGATCTTTTTTTTCTTTAATCTGAGAGCTGACCAGAAGGCTTATTATCAGGCTCATGCGGAGTGGAGTGTAACTCAACCCCTACCACTCAGGGCTTTTACTAATAGCACTTTGAGTTTAAAACACGTGGCTCTTTTCTTTGAACTTAGTAGCTCTTACATAAACATAGCAAATGCTCATCATCGTAGAGGCCAGGAAAGTCAACACCATGTTATTGCCCTCTTTAAAATACGCTCTCCCTCTCTATTTCCCTCTTTCCGTCTCTGTCTCTCACTGTTCCTTTGTATATCTTTGGTCTAATCTCCTTTCACTCTTTCTGCTCTCTTTCTCTCTCTCTCTCTCTCTCTCTCTCTCTCTCTCTCTCCCCCCCCCCCCCCCCCCCCAGGGTCCTCCCGGTCCTCCTGGTTTACCTGGTCCTGCAGGAAAGAGAGGTCCCAGAGTAAGTATTCTGTACTTTTACAAGCAGGGGGTTTCAGGGCAATGCTGTGTATTCATAACACAGCCTAGGGTCTTCCCCCCCTAGCCGTCAAGACAAATACCCAACTGCATGTGTCACCCAGCAGCAGGAAGAAGGAGAAAGTCAGTAAACTATTGCAAGGAGCTAAATCCTTACAATATCTTCTTCCTCAATCCCTCTCTGTTCATGCCCATTACCTCTGACATCTCTTACATCTAACTTCACCTAATGTTTTGGGCAATGTAACATCCCTCATGTATTGTCTGTCTAGTGATTGCCAAATAACCCTCATCTTTGATGTTGAAGAAGATAAAACAGGGAATAGTGTTCATCAATTTGGTACTCATCAATTCTTAAAACGACTCTCGGTTTTCATATAACATCCTTCTCCAAATGTGGGAAATGTTGCTATGTTCACAGCAAGGCAGGGAGTAAACATACCTCTGCACCTGTTTTGAGATGTTTTGAGAAAAAGGTGTAATGGTCATAATAATGGATTGTGCTGGCCAAAGCTAAAGGACTTCTCCCTTGTGTCTTGTTTATGTTTCTTCGACAAAAATGAATGTGTACAGCGCCAAAGTTAAGTCAAAGGGCCCTATTTTAACGGTCTGAAACGCAAGTGAGAAGCGCCAAATGCAAGTAGCTTTGTGGGCGGATAAATGACTCATGCGCCCGGCGCAAATCTAAAAAGGGTCTGAAGTAGCCTAATTACCCGTAGGTGTGGTTTGGGCGTAACTTGCAATAAAGCAATGAGAGTGCCATCTCCCATCCCCTTTAAAAGCCATGAGCGCATTTAAATCTGACGAGTTGATATTTTGACAGCGCGTTTGCAGTCTCCGATGAAACAATTGCATGACCACATGAATTTCAAACTTCAAATGGCTCAGTTTATGGCTAAATAATATGGCCTAATTCACACATGGAATAGCGTTTTCTTCCACAACTTCAGAAATACTGAGTCCTCAAAGTCCTCAAATTTCGGCAAAGAAAACTTAACACACATATGATATGCGGTAACTGTGGTTCTATTTAATGATATATGCAATACATTAACATTGTTACTTACCAGTATTGTATGCATTATCGTTATCGACTTGTGTTCCTAATATGCTTGTGTCCCCCCGTTAATATACATTGTCATGGATTGTATAATGCGTAACGTGTTTAGTTTGCGTGTGTTTAAACAGATGGACGCAAACACGTGCGCCCGCATTCATTCATTCTTTTACACATACACACACACGCACGCCCGCATTCATTCATTCTTTTTAACACTCACTTGCGGTAAAACAAGGTTTTCTTACGATCAAATACTCATCAATCCTAAAAGTTATGGGCTTGTACATGATGTCTGTGTCAAGAAAATATGTTTGCTGTACAGTGTTTGCAGATGCATTGATTTAAAAGTACAACTTCTTACCTCTGTATCAGCTGCTCTTTCCCAAATAATTTACCAAGAATGTGTGTCTAGGTAGATGAGAGAAGCAAAGTGTATGCGCAGGGTGCACAAGCAACATTATGCATGCGCCCTTAAAATAGCATCTGAACAACGCGCACCTGACTTTAAACCAGGTATTTCCTGGTTTGTGGCGGAATTGTTTTCTGAAACTGCAAAATAGCACCAGGGAACGTTTGCGCCGGAACACGCCTCCTCCTTTCGCCGAACCGCCCCTTGGGGCACAAGATCATTCCCTAATTTACAGATGCGTGGCGGTGGAGGGAAACGAACGCTTTGCGCCAGTTGCAAACTAGCAACGACACATGCGTCAGTGTAGAAAGTCAATTGCGCTGGATGCAAGATAGGGCCCTAAGTGTGATCAAGAGAGAAAGGTTGATGCTATTAGTCACGTCAATACAAGGGCTTTGAATTATATCAGCCATGTCCATTGAAAATCCATCATGTCTTACTCTAGAATTTGAACGATTCTTACTCCTCAGCTTCAACGGAACCATTATGCTGCATTTCCAATGGAAGGTGCGGGTCGGTTCAGTTCGCAAATGTGCGGCACGGATCACGTTTCCACCGCCAAAAGTGGGCGTGACCCGGTCTGAGCCATATTGAGCCGTACTCATTTCGCAGTACTCCTACGTTGCGTTACTGAGATGCCTGAAAAGGTGCCGGCAAGTTCGAGCTACACACACTATCTGTTGACTGGTCGACAGAATCGCACTTCCGTGCGACAGGGAGATAATAACGAACGAACACATTACCCGAAAGGTATTTCTGGACAACGGCGAAAGCTTCCTTCATTAAAGAAAATGTTGCGCAATAGTTTGCCGTCCTTCTTGGACAGACTACATTGTTGCTCCTTGTTCATTGTGCGCGTACTTCTTTTTCCTTGGATTTATTAGCAGGCTAAACTGTGTCAGGCTGCAATGAGATCACGATGCTTTTGCCATACGGCTTAAACCCGCCCTACGATAGGGACTGTCGGCGGTGGAAACGCGAGCCGTAGCATCACGGACCCTATTTTAACGGTCTGAAAAGCAAGTGAGAAAGGGAAACGCAAAACGGAAGTAGCTTTGTGGCCGGGTCTCTGGCGCTGTTGCTATTATACCGGTAAATGACTCTTGCGTCTACGCAAATCTAAAACGGGTTGGTCTGAAGACCCGTAGGTGTTTTTTGGGCGTAACATGCAATAAACCAATGAGAGTGCCATCTCCCATCCCCTTTAAGAGCCATGAGCCTATTTGAAACTGACGAGTTGATACTTTGACAGCGCGTTTGCAGTTTCCCCTGAGACATGGAATAGCGTGTGTGAACTTCAGAAACACTGAGTCGTCATGTAAATTTCGGCAAAGAGAACTTAACACATATATGATATGTTGCTGTGGCAGCAACTGTTGGTCTATTTAATGATATGCGGCAATACATTAACAAACATTGTTTCTTACCAGTATTGCATCGATTATCGTTAACAACTTGTGTTCATAATATGCATGTGTCCCCCCATTAATATACATTGCCATGGACTGTATTATGCGTTAGCCTACGTGTTAAGTTTGTGTGTGTTTAAACAGACACACTTGCGCCAAGCATCACCCGCATTCATTCATTCTTTTAAACACTCACTCGCGGTAAAACTATGTTTCCGCATGATCAAATACTCATCAATCCTTAAAGTTATGGGCTTGTACATGATGTCTGTGTCAAGAAAATATTTGTTTGCTGTACAGTGTTTGCAGATGCATTGATTTAAAAGTACAACTTATTACTGCTGTATTAGCTGTTCTTTCCCAAATAATTTAACCAACGTTATCATTTACCCTAAAACGAGATTTTGTTTTGGAAGGCTGCGATATACTTTGCTCGAATTTATTATTGTTATTATTATTATTTTAACCCATGGCATAGCCTACTACAGTGTTCATTCATGCTGCCCTTATGGAATTTATTTAATTTTCCGAAATAGCACATGCTATTTCTATGCAGTTTAACACATATAAACAATCTTTGACATCATAATATTTAAATTAGACTAATTGTTTGCATGTTTGTGCTGTGTATAGCCTACGTGTGTGTAAGCTTATGTTACAGTTCCGACCTGCCTACTCACGTCAAAATAGCAACGCCAACTGCACTATCCACTAGGGCAGTCTTTCCCAAAGACCGAAAGACATGTGGGTCGCGACCCAGTCTTTGGGAAAGATTTCATTTGGGTCGCCAAATGTATTTAAATAAATAATATTAAAAAAAAAATAAGATCTTTATTTTATTAACCCTTTGCACATTAACATTTAAAAAACCTTTTTGTTTTTAATAGTACTGAATGTTTGTATTGTTCTGATGATTTTACTTATAGCATCAAATCTAGTTGAAAGGCTAACGTACATTGTGTTTGTTTTACTGATAAAAGGAAATAAAAACAATTAGATAGCCAAAACAAGGTGATTTATTTTGTCTAATTTATAAAGTATTTAATACCTGTATTATGTTTTCAATAACAATCACAACAAAGTTGTGATTTATCTCTCTGGGTGTATTAAGTTTATATATAATGGGATGCGGAATTGGCATTAAAAACGTTAAGGAATGTTCATTTATGCACAAGTTTGTTCTTCTTACGATTTTATACATAAGGCCTTTCGTGAATCGGGTCACGATGGTTTGTAACTGAATAAAAATGGGTCCCCAGAAAAATAGTTTGGGAAACACTGCGCTAGGGCACTTAAACCAGGATTTTATCGGTCAGTGGTGCAATTGCAAAATCAATCTGTAAGTTAGCACCATGTATCATTTACGCCGGAACACGCCTCTGCTTTTCGCCGACACACCGCTCAGGGCGCAAGTGTAGTGGCGCGAGTTTGCAGCGGGGGGGAAATCAGCTTTGCGTCGGTGTAGAAAGTAAATTTGGCTGGGTGCAAGATAGGGCCCCATGTCTGAATTATACTTCAACATTTAAATCCAGTTTAGAAACGCTGCCTTTATCATGAATGTTGTTCTGCAGCCACCGGTGCTGGTGTATCTGATGGCTTAAATTCTCAATGTTGAACGCGTAATCTCACCACTTTCACCAAATGATGGCATCATTCTTTCTACATTGATTGTTTTTAAATATTACTAGAAACGCTTTGTGACGCTTCCTGTGGAGCGCATACAATGATCAGTTAATGTGTTTTTTTTCATTTGAGCACCGGAGTTAGAAAGATAATTTAGCAACTTTTGAAAAGACGGAAGATGATTTTATAATATAAATGTCGATTGAAGATTGAGGTGTATTACTTTTAAACATTTACCTAAAATCAATGAAACAAAGCTTCCGAACAGTAGGGTTCGGACCTTGTTTACTGGTCCTTTTTGAAATGGCACCCAGGAAGCCAAGGCTATAATTAGCATGGTGTGCAATCAAATGTTCTACATCGATTAACATTCTTCTACTGTGCTGTAACCTTACCTCATGGCTCATAGCAGCAGACATTGGCCATATGTAGGCGTTTCATGTTGTGAGTTTAGAGCTGGAAACCAGCTGGGGACGGACCCAGATGAGGGAAGGAGGGAGGTGGAAGAGGTGGGTTTTATCGTTTCTTCTTGTGATTGAAATCAGGGCCAAGATTTGTTCGGTATTAGCGCGTGCCAATGGGCGGGGGTTCGAACCCGGAGAGGATGCATACTTTTTCTTACAGCCTCCCAGGCTCTCAGACATGTGGTATGGTGAGAAAGCAGATCCAGATGCACTGTGTTGCCAACGCAGGGACACAGGCCAATATGTACACTCTGTGGCTCTGGCCTTTTGGATGTGTTGCAATGTGCTGAATTGGTCTGCAAAGGGCCAGGTGGGTAGCAGAGGAACACAGAGTCAGAGACTTCCTCTGACTCGTAATAGGTTTATCATTTGTTGAGGCTAAGTGAGGGTCATCATGTGAGGATTTGTTTACGGAAAGCAAGGCCTCTTTAATGTTGTGTGTGTCTGTGTGTGTGTGCTGTTATGTAATGTACTGTATGTGTATGTGTGTCCTGGTTACATTGAAGTAATTGTTTATTGGTATCAGTGATTGCTCGCTAGCGTTCTATAAACAAAAACAACTTATTCTGCATCATTGTTTGTTGAAAGCCATTATATTGATTAAACTGTCCTATCCAGTAAATGTTGTTAAATGTTGTTAAACCACTACCATTGTGGTTCCATTGATATTTAGTTTCGTTAGCAATAATTCTTGATCTAACACACACACACAAGGTAAAAGGCTTGCTTAGTACATGGTAGCTTCAGAATGTACAAAAAGAGCCTGTGTTTGAGTCATAAACAAGAGGAGATTGCACATTATGTGGGAGGATTAGCTGGGCAGTGTGTGCTGCTGCGGTTAAGTCTGATGGCTATGTAGCTCAGCAGTATGGAAAAATGGTTTACATATACAGTACAATACATATAATACTACATAGATATGAATATCTTCCATTATATATCAGATATGTTGAAAACATCTAATCAATCCATTTTTAAATCAGATATTCATAACAAATGATAATATTTTGTTTGTATTTATTTGTGTGTCATGAAATGTCCGCTTAAAGTGTAATTCCGGCAAGAATTGAAACCAGGGTCTTTTTCGGCATGAAGACACTTATTTTCGTTAATAATTGAGTATAGAGCTTGCCCGCGAATGCCCGGAGCATTGTAACAGCCCAAATGGCTAACATGTTATTGGCTAGAGGCATTGTGAACACTTCTAAATCATCACTTTTTAACCACTAATATTGCTCAAAATACCACCAAACCTCTACAGAAGCCTGACTAGGGTCCCTACATATAAAACGAAGCATCAACAACTTAGTTAGCATACTGGGAGTTTATTAAAAAAGACAGTTTTCCAAGTCTGTGCCTTAACGGTAGGTCCATGTTTCCAGGAAGTCAACACAAGTCTATTACAGACTACCATAAATAATATAATACAGAGCAATATTAGTGGTTAAAAAATGTAGATTTGGAAGCGTTCACACTGCCCCTAGCCAATAACATGGAAGCCATTTGGGCTGTTACTTCGGGCATTCGGGGGCAAGATCTATAATCGATTATCAATATGAAGTGTCTGGAGGGCTTATTTTATGGTTCTTCATGCAGAAAAAGACCCTGGGTTCAATTTTCCCTGGAATTACACTTTAATAGAGTAACTCATCTACAATGGTTTCAGGGTCCAAGCGGCCCCCATGGAATCCCGGGACAGCCTGGTCCACCTGGCCCCAAAGTAAGCCACACTCTTCTATGGAAACCTTGGATTTTTGTTTGCATGCATACGTGTGTCTTCATTAGATCTATCTCATACACAGAGAGATTTGGGGATGGTCTTGTTAAAGAACATAAGAATAAAAAAACATTCTCCTAATCTCTTGACTGCTTACAGCGATGCCCATAATTTTAGAGGACAGACATAATGTGATATGCATAATGTGAAGTGCATAATTGTACGTACATAATATGACGGACATAATGAAACAGGCATTCTTTTTGTGGCTGGACTAGGGGATTTACAGGCGTTAAGAGATGAGAGATCTGAGGATCGGCGTTAAAAAGTACCAGGAGAGGACAGCTGGACTGAGCTCTCTTTCCTCTGAAGCCAGAATACTGGTTCAACTCAAAACATTTTGTCGTTTAACACACCGACGTGGTTCCAGTTTCTCCCTACAATGGGAAAGCGTTAAGAGTGAATGAGTGACAGAAAGAGAGAGCACCAACAGGAGAAAAATAAGAGAAATTAGGTATAAGGAACAGCCAATTCAATTAGCAAAAGGAAACCAGAGATGACAGTCAGTCATTGTCAGCACCCCTGGGCCAGGTCTATGAATCCATAGACGTGCATTTGCTTGTTGAGTATGCTTTTGTCAGTAGTCTCACTCAATGCATTTTATAGAATCCTTGCTATCCTTGCTATAATTCAGCCATCATAAATTTAGATAGATATCGAGATATATGACCAGGGACTGGGGTTACAAATTAGCCAACTGGCTAGAAACCTTCTATGCAACAAATCTACACACATTGTTATGGCATTGTCTGTGATAATAATGCATGTTTTAATGTGCGATGCATTGTCCCTGACATAAAAAAAAAATCTTTAAAAAAGGAAATGATACAAGAGTACATTATTAGCTGATTGAAAAGCAATATCACAAGGTACAATGCAACCTAGTCTATTGATGAAACTTCTTCCAGGCCTTAGTCATAATTACAATCGGCTGTCCTTATACATAGGCTAGATTGTGGCACTGCTCAGTACCCCTGATCTAATGAGTTGTGTGCACTAACGGGGGCCTCCCGGTACCGTCTCCACGCCTGTTAGAAAATACTGTGCACCATGCCTTTGACTGACCTATACGTGCAGAAGGTGCACATGTGGAAACAGGATTGCAGTTACAAAAATGCAAGTTGTGCTGAACATACATTTTCTTCACAGAGATCCTTGGGAGTGTGTATGGGCAAATACATGCATGCACATAAGCACACACAGCACAATAATGCAAGCTGGCGCACACACACACTCATCATATCTTGGATGTCAAGGATGTGCAACAAATACTTTACATGCGTAATTCGGACATACACTGACGTTTCTTGTTGACTTTGACTTACACTTTTCATAAAGGTAAATACATGGTAAACAACTGGTAGATCAATGAGACAGTTTGCACCGCTAAGGATGTCTGTATGTTTGTATGTCAAGGTGTTCTATATAAGTGCCTATTAGAGTTTGTTTTGCAGCTGCTGACAATCATCAACAATACGTGTATCATGATATGCACGCGTCAGGATATGAGTATGTACAAGTCCATTCCATTTATTAGTATCCTTGAATGATGATACGCAATTCTATATCAAATAACAGCCAACAGTATGTTGCTATGTTAGGTTTAAATAGCTTGAATCCACATTATATTATCTCATATCTAACTCATAGTTACGAGATAACTAGTTTGCTTATTTGATCTCACATGATTCTTGCATTTGTGGGTTATATTTTTTTTTTTTGAAAGCACTTTTTGTAAGTCGCTTTGGACAAAAGTGTCAGCTTGATAAAAGTATTCTAATGTAATGCAATGCGATACGGTATGACCTGCCTTTTGGATCAGTTGCATTAGCACGGAGGCTAAACAAATAACAGGAGCTTCCAGCATTGGTAATCCTCCCGGACTGCTACACAGCTTTCTTTAAATAGGTGTAAATTGAATAAAGCAGGGAAATATTTTGCACAGTCAAACAATGTATGCTTACAGCATTGCTAAATATGTGAACGTAGCGGGTACCATTGATGTTTTACTTGGTGTTTACTTCACATATTCAACAAAGTAGTGAAGCTTATTAGAACATCTTTGAGCATACCTTTCCATAAAGCACCGAAACAGCTGCAGAGTTTTTACAGGATAGAAAAAGTTAATGTTTGTGGCCCATTGGTCCCTGGTCCCTGTTCAACGACAAGGTTACCCGCCACTTGGACTTTTTGTACAGGCGCGTTCAGGGTAAACCTGAACATGTGCGTTTGAGTCAGCATTTCTGTTTTGAAAACAGTAAAAACGGTCAACAATGGTTTCCTGTTCTTTTTAGAACTTGTGAGAAGGCTTTCAGGGGCGGGGGATGGGAGGCTCAATGGCTCCAGACTGCATGTGTAAAAAGGCTGGGTGTTGGAGGTATCTGCATCTCTTTATTTACAGCTATTTGTTCTGGAGAACTTCTTATCAGAGTTCAGTTGGCAGATGGAGCCAGCTGGTTCTCCTTATCGGCCCATCGTGATTGATGGCTCTGTGAAAGAAAAAGAACGTCAAGGAGTGGAGCCCCCTTCACCTAAATAAATATATTAAAGGACGTCTGCAGAAGAAACCATCCTTAACGGCATATTGTTGACAGAAAACAAAGCATATTTTTTGGATAAATAACCCCAAAAAGGCAAGCTATTTGGGCTTTAATTATTTCTTTCTTTACCACTGCTGTGACATCCCCCCCCCCCCACACACACACCTCATTAAAGCCTCATGTGATGTGAACTCAACTTCGTCAGCAATGGACCAGATGTTGGCATGCACAACAGCACACATGCAACATCGAGCAGGAAACCCTGGTGTCTGCGGTGTCTACATGACTCCTACAACAACAAACCAAGTCAGGGTCACCACTGTTGTAGTGTGCTTGATCCCCACATTAGCACACAATTTCCTCCAGAATCATTCAAAATAAAAAGGAAAAGAAGAAAAATGGATTGATCCTGTTGATTGCTGGTGAGCCCTTACCGCCAGACAGTACCAGATGTGTTACTTTTTTATGGCACACTGACTAAAGAATACTGAGGCAGTATGAATGCAGATGTGTGTTAATTCTGGTGGCTCCCACATGTACCCCCACAGACACTGGAAGCTGCCATTTTGAAAAGTCAAGCTAATAAGGAATTCAAAACAATGAGCCCCCCTAACCTCTTGATGTTGCTGTAGCGATAATTCCGAAGCCTCATTTTGGTGTAGAATAGGCTTAGTCTTTATGGACAGACTTTTTTTATGAATGATAACTCGCTAGGCTCATAGAGAGGAATGTTCCGTCCTCTCTGATTAGCCTTCCAGAGAGCTGGGAGATGGATACAAGAGTCATAGTACATGTGGGTGGCCCTTCCAGAACATGGACACCTATGCATGCATATGCATACACACACACAGACACACACACACTCGTACGGCCACACCAAACGCGCTACGCGCCTAACCTGCCGCTTGATCATTGTGTGTCACAAAAAGGGTTAAACACGCCTAACGCAGCTAGATGAGCCCACCCAAAACTTATTTTCCCCCGCTATTTCTCTTTTGCTCCACAAACGTGGCTGAGATCACCACCATCGCTACGTTGTATTTGTTGTGGGAGTCTGAGGAACATAGGAAACCCAAAGCACACACTGAAACGATGACTTGGTCGTCGATGTTCTTCTTACTGCTTCTGTGTAAAAAGTTCAATTTTTTTAACTCCGTGTGGAGGTGCGTTGGGCGCGTTAGGTGCGTAAAAGCGCGGCTAATGCACTGCTATAGCACGTGAAATGAATACGCGCCTAAACCAATGGTTCGCTATGCAAAAATGCCGATTTTCTACGCCTCTTACGCACGTAACGCGTTTGGTGTGGCCGTAGCTTTAGACCCCCCTACTCCAGCGGAAGAACCACAACCAGAGATAGAGAGAGAATGGGCTCTTTGGCTTCTTTGAAGTCAACATATCTCCAGCAAATCCTATTCTGAGGAATTCCACATGGAAACCCAGGGTGAGAACAAAGAGAGGAACAACAAGTTGACCCGTATGTTTGGGGGCGCCAATGCTGTGTTGAAACAAAGTTCTGCTGATTTACCCGTCAAGTATGACCTGAATTGTTATGGCTACACCAGGTGTCGTCAGACCCAAAGGAGCCCATAGAGTATGCGTTAAACACATTGTTGAAACATTTTCAAACAGGAAAAGGGGCTCAACCTGTTGTTTTGACATAGCTGTGGTTTTTATATTTTTATTTTGTGCGTTCTGCCCAGAAACAACAAGCCAGAGTGGCCAATCACAATTGTTGAAATGTAACATGTGAAGTATGTATTTCAAGCTGGTAATATGCTGGTATCCACTCTATGATGGACAATGTTTTGGAAGTTTGTATGAGGCATCACTCTTGCTTACATGCAGCACCTATCAGACCCTCAGACTACACGCGAAGACCTACTTAAAAAAATACACAAAATGTAAATATTAGCCTGGTTAGCTCAACTTCAGTGATATTTTTCACCTTTCCAGGTGAAAAAGGATGGCTACATTCAATTATCCATAGCATCTCATATACAGACTGTTCTAATTAAACTAAACAAGGACACAAAATGTACTTCTTAATAATACCGTTATTTACTGCTCAATACATGTTGATTTGACGGTTTGTGTACTGGCATGTTTGAGTGTGTGTGAGTGTATGTGTGTGTATTTAGAATAGAAAGAGAGATGTCCATGAAGCCCTGTGTGTAAGCGGTTGCTTTCCATTTATCAATGACAATGTATTCCGTGGGTTTATCGCAATGGTAGATGGTTTGAGTGGAATGGGGTTGGGTATAATCTAAACCAGAGACATTTTCAATGTGTTAACTGTGAAGTCGGATTAGTGATTTGTTTGCAATTTACCATCACGTTAAGTTCTGGACACCTCGATATAACCTCAGTGGGTCGCATAACAATGATTTCCCTGTTATTGAGTAGTGACTTGGTGTTCAAAGTCCACTCCAGAGGCAGAAAATATTCTCACCATATCAACTATTTTCCAGGCTATTACCATCTGAACAACCCTGACCCTAACCCCTGTTATTTCTGTCCAAGGGTTCAACAGGAGAAGCAGGGGTGTCCCCAGGTCAGGCTCCACCCGGGGAGAAGGTAGGTCAAATCTCTCTGCCTGAGAGACGCACAGACATGGGGGCACTCACTGCTTCCTGTCACCACAACAGCCAATGAGAGTGTTAACTCTCTTTCAAAAGCTGTTGTTCAACTTGCCAGATCAATGAATTAGCTATTTGTTCAGGCCTAATATTTTCTATTTTCGAGACATAATACAGTCAATACATTTTCAATGTAACTAATCATATGATATGGCCGGCAGATTTAGAATCTAAAATGATCCCGAATTCTTCAGTAATGTTTCAATTTATCATTCAGTTATTAATGTGTCATTCAATCACATTTACTTGTAACAAGCTAACGAGGGACTGCTGTTGCTCTCATTAGCAAAAGGTCAGGGGCTTCGCGTGCCGGGTGTTTGCTCTTAGCTACTAGTATTTGGCTTTGAAAGTCGTTTTCGTGTATCATCTGGTCCAGATTACACTTTTATAAGTGTGTCCCCTGTGTTTGATCCATGATTGTAGGACAGGCCTCTAAATGAGCTCTGTATGATTCTGTTTCAAGGGCGACAAGGGTCATCCAGGTTTGCCCGGTATGGATGGATTTCCAGGCCCATCTGTAAGTTTCAATGTCTCATTAACTTTAACTTTAACTTTTTTTTTTTTGATTAACTTTACTTTTTTTTTCAATGCACTTAAAGTGCCAGTGGGAAGGCTAGAGGATATCTGTCATGGAGAACTCACACTACCGTCTGTGTTGAATATGTTTATTGGATGTAAGGAGCACTTATCTATTGTCTGTCTTCTTTAAGCTCATCTTCCTAGCTTAGCATTGGTTAGGTTCTAAAGGGATGTTTGGCCAAACTCTGGCCTCAATCCAAATGGGAGTTCAAAGGATGACTCAAAAAGGAACTCTGGGTGCAGGGGTCAGGTCATTTATCGACAGGCCTGCTGTGTTGTGCCACTTTGGATGGATGGATGTTTATCTCTGTCTAGTCTTCTTACACACACACACACACACACACACACACACACACACACACACACACACACACACACACACACACACACACACACACACACACACACACACACACACACTCACACACACTCACACTCTGACACGATGAAGATAAGCATCTAAATAATGTAGTAGACATAAGCATAAATATACTATTTGTCTTGAACAAACATGGCTTTACACCCCTCATCCCACGATCAAGTAATCCATGCCCCTGTGTCAGCTGCTAGGTATGCAGGTGGACTGTGGCTCTAGGTCTGTGGTGTCAGCCTGCAGGGCCTCATGTCCGGCGTCCACATGATGTCTCCCCCAGGAGGTAGAATGGGTCTGCGTGGGGGTTTAGAATAGGTTAGTGTTTGCTGGAGCTGAACCTGATATTTCCAGCATATGTGCCCCCTCTGAGAATTTTGGAGAGGAAATGAGTGAGCAACCCAAGTCCCAGATCTTCCTACCCCCAGGAGGGCCCTTTTTATGAAGTGTTGAGGTTTAGGTGCCAGTAACGCTCAGTGGAGCAGACACTTTATTTGTACGGAATGTTTCTTTATTTTAAGCAAGGAAGACCCCAACCAGCCTGTCCCCCAAGCCTGGCATATCTACTAGGGCTGGCCCGAACACTTCATTTTAAGTTTTGGATATTCATTAAGTTTCCAAACTGATCATTGTTCAGTGTTATTATCAGTCAAAATAACACTGTTGTTATCAGTGTTATTTTGACAATGCAAAAAAACAATATAAAGTCAGTGTCTTTTGGATCCACTCATCAGTCCGAGTTCAACTTGGTTACGGCAGAATTTCAATGGTCTAAAAGTTTCTGAAGACATGCGGTTTCCAAAGTATGAGAGTAGGCCTACCTCAGATTATCAGAAAGCAAATTGGTGGTTTGAACATTGGCAACGTTTTGAATCAATTTAACGACAAGACAAGTGCTGTTTACGTGCTGATAAATCACACTGGTGTGGGGGACGAATCGCCATACAAGGAAAAACATTGCTTTCTGTTCTGTTCATGTTTAAATAACCAACACATCATTATTAATAGGTAGAGCTTTTGGAGTATTTTGACCTCCAAAAGCTGCTAAATACGTTCATTATCAAAACCCTTCTAAAACTCTTAACACACAGTGGCTGGGGGGGAGGGGTTGAAATAATAAAAAGAAAATATCTGAACGCTGAATTGAGATTTGAATACTAACCTAACAAACAAATATAAGAATTTTCTAATATGCAGACAAAGCCCAAATATTAGAATATTCTGTTGATGACTCCCATGTTTGAAATAAGGATGGGGGAAAAAGGGGAGAGAAGAAACTCACAAGAAATGTATCCTTTGTTTGTCGTGCAGAAATTAAGCTCTGTAAGATCTGTAGCACAGGGTAATAGCTAACCAGTCTCTATTTTAAATAAACCTCCTTTATGTTGTGTGTTTTATAATCCGTAGATATTCCTATTTTGATGGTGCTTTGCTGGGTTGTCTTTAGGGATATCTTCGCTGCATCTGTGCATTGTGTATGAATGCAACAGACCGAAAGCCAGCTTGGGTCCCGGTTTTGTCCCTTTTGTAGAAGAGGATCAATTTGCTTCTAATGGATAACCTGGAATGTAGTGTCCTGTTGGCTAAGCTTTGTTAAAAATAATTAGAGATAAGAGAGAGACACACACACACAAACATACACACACACACACACACACACACACACACACACACACACACACACACACACACACACACACACACACACACACACACACACACACACAACCATTAACCTGTGTGTACTCTGTATGCAGCTCCATATGTATTCATGTAAATATATTGTGTACTTGCAAGGATTTATTTGATTACATTAGAGATTTTATTGTACATAAGCTATATAAACTGACCCCCCAGCATATGTCATAGGCCCACCTTCTAGACAAAAGAAGATCTACATCATACATAGAGCATTTCATTATATATTTGTATAGGATTGAATAGGCTTCACACTGGCATGTAGAAAGTCATTGCATTTCTAATTCTAACACAAGACAGGTACCTTTCACCAACCAGAGACCCTAGACTCCTCAGGTCTTGTTGCCTTAGCATTTTCATGCTAGAAATACACTTGTGTGTGTACAAACACACCCACCTATATAGAGCTCTGCTCCAGTGTTATGTATGGCTATAATCTATTTTTTGTTCACCATACGCAGGATTGACATTTATATTATTTGTTCTGAAAGGAACATGTTTTTGAGGGGACGTTTTTCTCCTTTTAAATTGTTCCCACAACTACTCTTGATAAACAGCAGGTTAGATATTGACCAATAAAGTGATGTTTCCCTTCGCCATCATTTAAAGTATACACCGCAAATCACGTTGCTCCTTTGTTTTGTTTTGTAGCAATATATAATTGATACATTCATACATCATACATTTAACTAGTTTGAATAACTTTTTAATCTTTTTGTCTGTTTAGAGTTAGATGTTTATGTTGTTTTAAAAATGTTTACGCAGTTTTTAATACATTTACTCTGATTTTGTCTTTAAGGGTCCTAAGGGATATTCAGGGCCCCCAGGTCTGCCAGGAAAACAAGTATGTAGTGTGTGCATTTGTGTGTTTCGGTGTATGTGTTTACGCCTATGTGTTGGGGTACTGTTATACAAACTAAATAGATTGTGTTTAAACTGAGTCCCATGCATGGTTTATAGGGCTGGCCCGAATACATAATTCCAAGCTTGGAATATCCACTATGTTTATTTTAACCTATTAAGAATGTTTAAATATTCATAGAAAGAGAATATAATTGTTTTAAAGTGTAATTCTCGCGAAAATTAAACCCAGGGTCTTTGTTTTGGCATGTATAACGATCAAATAAGCCCTCCCGATACTTTTTTCATTGAAAATCGAGTATAGAGTTTGCCAGGGCAATGTTTGGCTTCCATGTTATTGGTTAGGGGCACAGCGAGCGCTTCCAAATCTGCCTTTTTTAACCACTAATATTGCTCAAAACAGCACCAAACCTCTGCAGTAGCATGATTAGGTTACTACACATAAAACGAAGCATCAACAACTTAGTTAGCGCACCGGGAGTTTATAAAAAAATACTGTTTTCCAGGTCCATGTTTCCAGGAAGTCCACACAAGTCAAATACCGTCTACCGTTAATAATATAATAGAGGCGCCAACAAATTTCACTTAACATTCTCCCCTCTCGATACTTGGCTGTTTTAAATTTGTTTGCGTCTCTATTATATTACAAGTCGTAATCGACTTGTGTGGACTTTCTGGAAACATGGACCTAACGGTAAGGTACAGACTTGGAAAACAGTATTTGTTAGGGTGCAATCACACTAGGCCATCTGTACCGTGCCTAAGTCTGTTTGACACCTGTACCGTACTCAAGTACGATTGCCCCCCCCCCACCCCCTGCTGTGCCGCTGGCCTGTGCTCACACTAGGCATCTCAACTGGGCCTGAGTACGGTTGCCTCATGTACATACGTCATCACGTTGTAATATGCCATCACCATGCGTCCGCTGCTTAGAAGAACAACAGAGTACACAATTTACACTTTATTGACTTTGTTGCTTATTTCGAGCCGTTCTACTCAGATACAGCCCTCTCTCACTGAGCGTTTTCACATTGTCAAATATGCCGTTTTATGCACGCCTTTTTTGCGGCACGGTCCGTGCGTTTACACTCCCCGAGGTAAATTGCCTGCTTGAGCTAGACCCCTAATTTATCCTCCCGGACCCTGCACACATTGGCAGATTATTGGGTTTCATTCTTTTGTAAATGCAACGGGGGGGGGGGGGGGGTGTTGCTGTGCTGTCTCCACAGAAAAACTGCAGCGATATGATCATGAGCAGTTCTCACTGGAGAGAAAGTGAAATCCGCGAGCTGCTGATCATGTGAGAGAAGGTGATGCAGTCGTATTAAACAAAGACGTTGAAAGATCTATCAGAGGAACTGTCCTTACGAGGCTTTTGTCGGGATATAAAACAATGGGTCAGCAAAGTAAAGAATATGTTGGCATTTTTGCACTTGTTAATAGTTAATCGCGTTTGTAGCCTACCCTCAGACGTGAACTTATTCTTGCATGCGGGTGTCTTCATTCATAAAAAAAATAAAAACATGCAAATTATTCTAAAGAGGTCTAGAATCCGTGGGCATCCCCGCCTTCTCCAGTGAACCAAGAAAGCCTGCGCCGTGACGAACGGGGGATTTTTGATCAAAAACTCAACTTCACTATCGCACCAACGTGAACCCTCTCGTGAACCGCTTGCCACCATGTTTATTGTTTAATGGGAAAGAAGGGTTGCATGGACTCATGAGCATCTTTACCGAATTGAACTGTACTTGAGTACGGTTGGTGTGCTCACACTAGCCAAAACGATCTAGACTTTAGGGGCACAGAGGTGTCAAAAAGACTTGGGCACGGTAAAGATGGCCTAGAGTGAGTGCGCCCTTAATAAACTCTGGCTACGCAAACTAAGTTGTTGATGCTTCGTTTTATGTGTAGGGACCCTAATCATGCTACTGCAGAGGTTTGGTGCTATTTTGAGCAATATTAGTGGTTAAAAACTGCAGATTTAGAAGCGTTTGCGGTGCCCCTGACCAATAACATGGAAGCCAAACATTGCGCCGGGCAAACTCTATACTCGATTTTCAATGAAAATAATGTATCAGGAGGGCTTATTTGATCGGTGTGCATGCCAAAACAAAGACCCTCGGTTAAATTTTCGCCAGAATTACACTTTAGTTCAATAAACAGGGCTCATCACCCTGGCTGAATAGGAACGGGGAAAGACTACTGCTGCTGATTCGCGTTTTTATCAACTAATTGTTATTTTAATAACGCAAAAAGCTAAACTACGATATCATGAAGGATTGCTCAGGATTGCATGGACGTAAGTTGCTTTTGGATCCGCTCTTCGGCCAGACTCCGACCTTTTTAAAATCTAAGCCCATAAACCCAACAAATTCCTGGGGAATTTTTCTTCATAAAATAACAACAATGAAGCATTCAAATACCGAATTGAAATTTGAATCCCTACCCAACTAATTAATATCCCAATATTCTAATATTTGGGCTCAGCACTAATGCTTACAATCAGTTTCAAGTATTAAAATGTAATGTAAACACGGGTACATGAGTAGAAAGTACATTCTGGGTTTACTGGCACTAGTCTGCCCTAGCCAGAGAGTTGCAAGAATAGAAGGGGACCAAACACTGCTGGTTTTATTCAATGTTTGGTCGGGAAGAGCTGTTTCTCCTCTTTCGCCTCTTATAAATCCATATAATGTCTCTAACTCTCTTTCTCCTGTGCTTCAGGGTTCACCTGGAATCCCAGGCAAGGCAGGGGCTGCAGGTTACCCTGGCAGGCAGGTGCAGTGAAATAAACCATCTGATCCATCCCTCCATCCATCCATCCTCCTCACATCCATCTATCCATCCTCCTCACCTCTCGTCTTTTATTCACCTTCCATCCATCCTTTATCAAACCATCCATCCCTCTATCCAGCCCACTGCCTTCTCTGATTGTTCCCTACTCCTATCTAATTTATTCCGACACAGAACACAACAACACAATATTTTGATTTTATATACAGTATATCCACTATACACATTCACTTGAGTAAAGAGGGACCTAAGTGCCTCCACCCTTTGAAGCTGTATTAACCATGCTTTCACTCACAACTGCCCTAAAATGTTTGTAAAATAGATTAAACAAAACTAGATCAACAAATGCAATATTTCTGACTTCATACTCTTTAGATTATGTGTTCTTGAAGTTTTACTTTTGACCAGTAAAGTCCTCTCCAATAGCTTCCTTTAACCAAGAGCTCCAGGGTCTTGCCCTCTGCTCTGTTCAAGCGTGCAACACCATGAGGAACAACAAGAAAAAACAACCCTCCTCAACCGGCTCTCCTCTTCTGTTGCAGGGCTTGGCAGGGCCAGAGGGCAACCCGGGGCCCAAAGGTGTCCGCGTAAGTACAGCCCATTTACCAAGGGGCCTCTCCACTAAGCTGAGCCGGAGTGAATGCTTCATTTCCTGAAGGCATTAGGAAAATGTCAGGTGTGTGTGTGTGTGTGTGTGTGTGTGTGTGTGTGTGTGTGTGTGTGTGTGTGTGTGTGTGTGTGTGGTGGGTGGGTTGATGGCTGTGTGGCTGTTTGGTGGTCTGGTGTGTGTGTGTGGTGTGGGCTGAAGGTATTAGGAAAATGTCAGATGTGTGTGTGTGTGTGTGTGCGTGTGGTGGGTGGGTTGATGGCTGTGTGGCTATCTGGTGTGTGTGTGTTTGGTGTGGGCTGAAGGTATTAGGAAAATGTCTGGTGTGTGTGTGTGTGTTTGTATGTGTGTGAACTCAGGACTCCTCTAGTGAGGGATTGGAAATGGGAGTGGGCTGTGGGCCTTTTGGGTGGGGAGTGGGGGGGTTATCTTTGTTCAAATATCCCATGGCTGCTCTCACTGCAAAGTCATATCACAAGAAAGGCAGGAATGCTGTGCCAAACACGAAGAAGAGGAAGAGGAGGAGAGATATTAGTAGAGTCATGGCCGCCATATGAGGATATGAATCCTGAAGGTATGCCGGGGGAACAGAAAAGGGGGGTTAGGATCGTGATGTAGCAATAAAGAATAAGAATAATATAATAGTGGGATTTACTTCCTGATGGTAATACAGCAATATATAAGAAGAAGAGGGATCTGCTTCCTGATCATAATATAGAATAAGAAGAGGGATCTGCTTCCTTAATTTAATCCAGCAATATAGAATAAGAAGAGAAATCTGCTTCCTTATTGTAATATAGCAATATAGAATAAAAGGGGGAATAAGAGGGATCGGCTTCCTGATGATAATAGAGAAGGTGAAAAATATAGGGACACACAAAATATGACTAGAAGTGTATGTTGTAGTGATGCAATGACTTCATTCAAGGAATTGTTACAGAGCTGGGTTTACTGGTTCAATACGGTTTACTGTGTCGATTGGGTGTACCAATGTATCAAAGAGGTCGTCCAAAACTTTTGTTAAAATACCATGAGGAGAGATGCCAACAGCTTTAGGTCAGGTGGTTTCTGAGACACCTAAAATATGTCTATTCAGAATATCTTTACCAATGCGTCTTTCTGCTGCCGTTTTGAAGTCCCCTTGATGAATAAAGTCACATTCACTGAGACAGTTTAAGTTAAATTGTTTCATTTTATGAGCTTTTGCCTGTATAGCTTGTACAGCTAACTGTTTGGTTGACCTGGTCCGGCATTCTGATTTCACAGAAGACTTAAACAAGCTCCTTCAGTCTGATAGGCCAAGAACAGGAGAGCGGCAGCAAGATAGAGAGAGAGATAAAGAGAGAAAGTGAGAGAGGGAGAGAGACTGTATAGTTTCTTCTTCCTTCTCTCGTAAAAAGCAATCTTCCTGTTAAGATTATGATGTGCACAGAATTGCACAATACTATGCCATACACACCAGTAGAGGCTTCTCCAGTGTAACATGGGGTTCAATTGGAGAGAGGAGGAAAGTCCTCCTCTGAGTGGGTGTGACTAGCTAAGGGATCTGTATCCCGCCTACTTCTATTCACAAATAATCTTGAGCCCTGGCTGCGCTATGAACCAATAAGCAGGAGCCCTGGCTGTGGAGTAGCCCGGAGGGAGGGGTTATCCCCTCACGTCTAGGCTACGAGAACCAACGAACCCGCTCAGTTGCATGCCTCGTTTCCACCAAGCTGTGCGCTACTGTTCGTTGCGGAACAGTGCGGCCCTGTTCGCTTATATTGGCGTTTTCGTAGCCCGCGGCCGTGCTGCCTGCGGCCGGGCTGCGGAGCCTCAAAGCCTGCGGCCGGGCTACCCTCAGTGAGCTGTGGAGCCCGCACAGAGGATTGACTTGATCTATAAATGAAGTCCCTCTATCTTAATTGGCTTAAAGGGGACATATCATACCACCAGGTGTGAGTGGGATTAGCCATTACAAGCCGTTTTCAAAATGTGCAGCATTTTTGACATCACAGGTGGGCGTGTCCACCTAGATGTGTGACGGATAGATGAGCAGTGTTTGCTAGTCTACTGGGTAGGCTGGTAGACTGATCTATCCAGCACACATCTAGATGGACATGCCCACCTGTGATGTCACAATGCTGCACATTTTCAAACCTGCTTGTAATGGCTAATCACACTCACACCTGGTGGTATGATATGTCCCCGTTAACACCATGACCAACATTCTGAAACAACCATTAACATCCACATTTGCCTCAAACAATGTTAGGCTTACAGCCCATTTAAATAGTTGTGAAATAATGTTCATGTTGTTCTTTCAATTGTTTGTTACTCTGACCGTTCTGTTTGATATTGTGGAAAGGATATTAGTGAATGATTCAAGCATGATGCATTTTAAATGGCATCACTTGGTTTTGTGTCTTCATTTTTCTTAAAAATTTTTTAGCTGAAAATAAACATAGCCAAATTACAACCAAAAGCTTCTGTCATTGAGGGCAAAAATAGGCCCAATGATAGGCCCAGTTTTTTTAATTTAGTTTCACAAATCAAGAGTGGGCCTGATTTGACTAATTGGCTTTGCATCCTTTCCTTCTGCCCTTGTAGTCCAATACATGCTGCCCACCAGCTTTCAAAGTACAATGCTGCCACTGGTGGATTTGTATCAATTCACATAATTATCCCACCCTGCTATTTTGTAGTTCACCAAAAAACCCTGAAACAACTTCAGTCTCACATACTTATGCCACCATATGCCACTAACAGTGCAAGCAGGCCAGTGGCATTTGAGCGTGCAGTCCTTCCTCCCTCACTTTAAAAACAACCAGCCGCCACTGATACACACACATGATGGACTGGTCTTATTTTTGGATATCTCTACCAGAAACTAACTATTATTCTTGCTGTATACACTTAAATTGTTCAGGGTTGAAAGTGACCAGGACAAATATTTGATCCAAAATAATATTTCAGTGGTAAACCAACAACCAAAGGTTAACCACTGGGCCCCCATCAAACATCAGTTTAAACTTCACATGCTATACATGCCATGCCCTCCACAGGGCCTCATCAAAACTTGAAGCCTCTTCAGGTGATTTCCAGGAGACTGGATACCTCTCAGTGAATCACTCTCTCTCACAGTAGGGTTAGTGAAAAAGAAAGCAGGAGAAGAAATCTGGTAAACTAAATAGAAACGTTCTCATCGGATTCTCAGAGGAATGTCTATAGCGAACATAAACGTAATCACTGCTGACCCAAATGAGAAATTTGGTGTCCTCCGGCACCCAAAGTCCGCCCATAGTCTCTTGTACATCTCTTTTACAGTTTTGTTCAAACAAGGAACACTTATTATTTATTTTTTCCTAACCGGGGGGCACAAGAGATTTTCCTAAATATCAAACTGCACAGCCGTCATTCCATCAATTTCCATTAATTTCCATCACACATTCCAGGTCATCTGAACATGTCCTTGTAAATTCCATTCAATTAATCCTGCATTCCAGTTGTATTCCTGTGCTCGTAAATATTGGCCAAACTTCAACAGTTTTGGAAAATGGTCACTCCAATGCTATTGCTGAATATGGACAGAATTTGCTACCTGCTCCAACATGAAAGCTTAAACACACCATCCCATGCTTGCTAGCATTTCCTCAAGTACCTCATTGTTATTTCTCATCGATGTCAAGCTGCAGACATGAATAATGAATTAACAATATTCACCATGAATGATATCATACCCCTATCTTAATAAATAGCTATGTCATACCCCTACCTTTAGAAATATTGGTATCATACCCCTATCTTAATAAATATTGATATTTTACCCCTACCTTCATAGATATTGATATTGTACCACTACCTTAATAAATATTGATACTGTACCCCTGTCTTAATAAATATTTATCCAACCCCTACCTTAATAAATATTAATATTGTACCCCAACCATGATAAATAATGTTATTATATGCTACACGTGAACCTCCTAAGATGACGCAATTTGATTGGTTCACTATCTCGGGATATTGGGCAATATCCCATGATTGAGTTCTCAAACTCAGGATATTGTTTTCATCAAAAAATGTTGTCTCGTCACGCTAATAAAAACAAATAAATCGTTAATAAAAACAAATAAATCCCGGCAAAAAGTGTTATCTTGTTTAATTTTTAATTGTTAAATATCATACTGTAGAAGAATAGAGGAAACAATTAGATATGGTTTTACCTTGTTCTGTTTTTATCCCACTCCCTGCCAGAGCTTTATCTCTAGCCCCACTGTTAGTTGATGACACCTTTTCACAATGACAATTTTCGCCCTGCCCTCACCCTCCTCCCTGCCAGACCTTGGTTTTTAACCCCCCACTTTTCCAAAGGATTTGATGAAAGTGCAACTGAGGGGTTGATATTAGCACCAAATGGCCCATTGTTTGTCTTACAATCTTCCTAGAGATCTCCCCCACAGATCTACCACAGTCTTACCCAAGTACCGCCAATTGTTCAACTTAGAGAAGGCAGTTTGTGTTTTATATTTTTTTTTATTGGTTACCCAATAGGGATCAGTGGGTTGCAATTTTTTTTGTGTTAATAGGTTATGATTGGAAGGCATCCAGCCTCATCCTTAAAAAAAAACGGAAACAGAAAAATAAAGTAGAGGCTTCAAATGAGTATAGCTACAAAGAGTACAAAAGGTTGAAACTCCCCCCACTCTCCTCAAAGACTTGGTGTGGCCCAGCATCTTCCGGTCTTTGTGCCTAATGAGAACCCTTCTCTCTGTCAGGTGAGGCAGGGAACCGGTGATGGACAGTGGTTATAATTTCAGAAGATGAATGAAACAAACGCATCCTGAATCAATTTAAATATATACATATTAAACAAAATTCCCAGAATTTGTAGAATCAAAATTCATGACTGAGACACATATCTCCTTTATGAGACACATATCTGCTAAGTCATAATACAATTGCGTTGTTCTGGTTAGCGAGCAGTAGAGTGTAATTATAAAACAAGATAAATGGCATCATAAACCTGTCGTAATTTAATCTGGGTCTGCATAGAAAAAACTGTTACTGGTTAAAATCCTGTAGGCACAGTCCTGGGACATGTCACAAATCTCTTTGTTATCTTCCAGGGTTTCATCGGCCCCCCTGGTGTAGCCGGGCCCCCGGGATTGGAGGGCGAGAGAGTAAGTGACAAAAATATTAGTCACCCTTGTTGCTGTGTCTTTTACCTGATTACACCATGTCTTCACATGCTTTACATCAAAACGGATACTGTGTTTACGCCATGATAAAGGTCCTCTCAAATTTGGCTCCTCACTGACTACTCCCAGCTGTCTTCTAGCATTTTTAGATCGATTTTTGTTATAGTTAGGGGGAATAGCCCAAACTATGTTTTTAAGCAATTCTAAAACATTTCCGGAATTAGCTGCTGCCTTTCCTACAAAGCAATGTGATGCAGATGCATTGACATGAGGATGTTTTTCCAATAGGCCGAGAAGGCCAATAATCAAAATAAATTACCTATTCCTGCGAGATAATTAAAAATGTTTCCTCTATGTACTGATCCGTGAGAGCTTGTTAGCTTCCTGTTCCTTCCTCACCATATTTTAGGTCTAAGGAACCATCGGAAATCGTTACTTCCTATTTGCTCTTGTTATTGATTGTTAACTGAAGAGATATCCATTGAAGAGACAAGTATCTAGTCAAAATGCCTTAGTTTCAAGCCTCAGCTTTAGCTTGATCCAGTGCCTGATGCTGAGTAATGTTTAATTAGTGGGGTTTCAACCCTGGAGGTCATGGGGATTCATATTGCTCTGTTCCTGTGCAGGGTGTTCCTGGTTCTGTTGGCAAGGCTGGGCCTAAAGGAAGACAGGTAAAGATACAGAGAACAATATGTATGCACATACAAAAAATATGGGGTCACATATGGGGAACATCAGTGAGGGTACGGTACAGGGGGAGAGGACAACCGTTCAGAGCCCCAGAGCACTGTGAACGTGTAGGGGTGTTTTCTCTATATTGTATAGCTTAGAAGCAGTTGCGTTGCTTTTTAAATGAATTTGATGTATTCAAATGATTCTTCCACTATAGGTTATATATACATTGTTCAATATACTTACTGTAAGTCACTTTCGTTAATAGTTAATAGTAGCAGAGATGGGGCAAGATGACTAGAATAAGAGCTCAGTAGGGTGCTACAGATTGATATTTAGAAACACACATTATTGCAATTAAAAAAAGTGGCTTTGGGTAGCTTTGCAGTGCTAAACAGGCAGTATTCTACTACAGTTATTTACTAAAATACTTAAAATATTTAAAACACAACCATCTATTTTTAAGCCAATCAGCGATTTAATTGATGCGGAAACCCGGGCAGTGCAGTTGAAGACATTTATACAATGGATTTATTCATAGAATTGTATTTATGTTTTTGACTTTGTTTTACCCATGCAGGGTTTAGTAGGTGGTGTAGGGGAGAGGGGCCCTCCTGGACCTGACGGTAATGAGGTTAGTCACATTGTTATCAATCCTAGTCCTTATCCATCTTTTTCCACCATGGCCACTATTTATCAATTAAAATGATAAACCATGCCCTCGTTTATCATTGACCCATCTCCTGGAAAACATTAACTCATACGCTCGTGCATTGAAAATGTTTCACAAAGAAAAATATGCCAAATAATGAATCATAAATGAAGATAGAAATGGTACTTGTCGTCTCATAATCATCCAAAGAGCAGATTATGCTAATCCATTATCCATTTTTATGCTATTTTTTCATGTTATTAATCATCCCCCTTCTCTTTTGATTATTCCCCCTCCCTCTCATGCTTATGTAACTTAAGAGGAACTCGAACAAAGCAGCCTCTTACCGTTTAGGGCCATTGCTGAAATGATACGTTAACTGGTCGAAAGGAAGGAAGAAAGAGGAGGAGGAAGATAATCACTGGGTGAACTTGGATATGCTTGAATCAGCCAGTCAGTGAGGAAATTTCTTTATTGGGCATGGCAATATGCTGCAAATGACCTGAAAAACATAACGTCTGGCTGCTTGTTCTGTCACAGATAAGAAAGTACTTTATTAAAAGACTGTTGTATGTGTACAACAGATGTATTGTACAAGGACAAGAGAAGACATATTTTTGGACACATTTACACTTTCTTTTGTTACCTGGACAAGCTCTGCATTTTTCCAAATTGGAACAAGCTTGTTGCTACCAGAAGTGCCCCAAGCACACTGCGACTTTCATATATTGGCAGACACTGAGGGCGAGGGGGGAGCTGTTATCAGGAAAAATCCTTAAGAGGTCTTGAACATAGAATAGCTGTGTTTAGGTAGAGTTTGTGCTTGAAGTGTAATTAATTAAGTAACTGCTAACTTTTTGCTGTTTCACAGGGGCCTGTCGGTGGGACTGGAATCAGTGGCTTTCCTGGTCTCAGGGTGAGTATTTATTAGATGTCTTCTATTTAATTTTGAAATGATGTCCACCTGTACAAAATAATTATAATTTCACATGACAAACATTTCTGAATTAATCAACAAGGGTATTCTCTGTCTCTCCTGTCTGCCGATTGGTTTCCTTAGGATCTCAAATTAAATCCATGTCTATGTACTTAATTCTCAATTCATGGTATTTTTCCATTCATCAGGTTTCTTTTGGTTGGCATATCTATTTGTCTTCATAGACTTATCTTTATATAGATCTGTCTCTATTCATCCCTCCCTCCCTCCCTCTCTCTCTCTCTTTCTCTCTATTTCTATATATAGATATATCTATATACATATAGGTATATGTAGTGATATAAATGGGATGGTGACTACCACAGATTTGTAGCGTATTTTTTCAGAACTGTTAAATCTGAGATGTCCTGTTATTGAAAAATAAAGCACCTCCAAGGAGCTTTACTGACCAGTCAGTCTAGTGTCTGAGGAACAGAGATTCCAGGAGGGTGTGAAGGTGCTGAGGGGATCTGTTTGATATTGCAGGGTGAGGGCGTAGAGGGACTTGTAGTTGAGAAGGAGGATCTGAATGGTGATAGGAACTTGACTGGGCTGAGTGGGTGATGCCAAGTGCTGTCAAGGTTTGGTGTGGGTAAGAACCCAGGCAGATTTGTACATACAATGACACCATCCAGGATACATCTACATAGCCTAGATTTTATGCATGTAAAAAACTGGCTGCCTTTCAGGCTTTTTGCTAAACTTCAAGGAACAAACAGAAATGGAAGAACAAATGGAGCATTTGGCTGGGTGTCAATGATGCCTACGTAGTGGAAGTAGCTACTCAGCATAGTGTTCACCCCAAGGGGTAACTTGATATTGCGCTGCCATCAGGCAATATATAGTGTGTGATCATATTCCACAAAAAGCCAAGAATAGTTATTTCACAATTGACAGGGTTCTCTGTACATCGGCTGTTTCCACAAGTTTTAAACTGTAGACAGAAATAAAGAAAGTGGTTTCCCATCAGGAGCATGACATGACCAGTTATGGGTTGTAGGGGCTAGCAGTGGTGGCAAGACGCATAGAAAGAAGCATAAAAAGTACTAGATTTAAAAAACAGTAAGCAATGATGCTACTTTTAAAGAGATGTAGGCAGTGGTGGACAATTTGATCATATCAAATTGTAATGTAACTGAACATCCAAGACAGCCTATTTAGTAGTTGGATCATTTCATTTTGACTGATACATGAAAGGATAATTTGCTGTTGGCAATAAACACATTTCAATCCTTTTGCTGATATACCTCAGCTCAGAGGTTTCCATTTCAATATTACAAAACTATCTCTGTGATATCTCAAGTCAACTGAAGGCTACAACTACCTGGAGACAGGAGAGACTGTGTTTGGTTCCCATGTTAATGACTATAAATGTTAATTAACTTATACATTTAATTATGCATATATTATATCCCAGAAAGAGGCCCTTTTCTATTCCTTTCCTTGACAGAGCATCATCTTTCCTAAACTTTTTTATATGAAGTTATTTCACTTGTTTAGTTTGTGTTACCAAACCACAGGTTACCACAGGTTTCATGCCACAGATCAAAAAATACATATCAGCTACATCACATACAGTATCTGCTTGTTAGCTGGCGGTTATTCAAGACTGTTTGACACAGTTGATGGCCAATTTAGTTTTCTAGGAAATAAAACCAAAGATTCATTTGATATATATCTATATATCTATATATATCAAACTAGGGTTTAACTACCTACGTGTGGTGGAGATCAGATGCATCTTGCCAATGGGTGACTCACAGAATGTTAACCAAACAGACATTCCTCACTGCATGGATGAAAATAAAGAGATTGTGTTGGGAGCCTTTGTTAGCCTTAAAAAGCATTTATTCTTCTCTATTTTATTGTGTGCTACGACAGGCTTATCTAATTGCATGTCTATCTCTATTGGACAAAAATTGGCATAAATTTGTTAGAATGTTTGATGTTAGATATTGGATGTTAACCATAGATCACACTAAATGTTTCCACTCCTTGTGTACCATTACTTTTTTTTCTGCATTTTTTCTGTTCCTTTTTGAAAACAGAAATAACACAATCATTTTGCCATGTTTCTCATCAACTCAAAGTTTGGTTTCTGGCAAATAATCATTAAACAGTCAAATGTCAGTGAGCAGTCTACTTACCCATCCCCTCAAAAGTTCCAGCGGAGATATAGACGAACTTGCCCCATGAACTGGAGTGCCCACTGGTGCCCAGTTTCAAAACCTCTGCAGTAAAAGTCTCTTGACCAGAGTAATGAGATCATCAGACACAGAACAAATTGAAGCACTGCATTGTTGGTGGTGATGGCTAGCTGCTGGACTATCAAAATGCAATATTGCCAAAGTTAAGCTTGCTGATTTTCTTTGAATTGCAAACAAAGTGCGATATATAGTTCTAAATGTACTCACACATCAGCTCAGCAAAAATTGTGCAGACCTTTTATGTGATTGTGTGTATGTGCATTTGTCTTCTTCTTCTGGCGTATGTCCTTAAACCTTCAGCTCTATTGAGGCGAGCCAGTCCTGCATCCTATGATCAAAGTCGATTAGACCACGTTCGCCATTCAGGGGGGCGGTGTTTAGTTAAAATGTCTTCCACAGTTGGTAGAGGGCCTAAAAAAAGCGTCCCACACCTTTCCTGGTGTTTGAGGGTTGTCTGCTGGCCAGGAATGTCTGTGGGGTCTTCAACTTAGTGATGTAGCTGAGATGGTTCCACTGACTTCCACTGGTCCCTCCATTTCGCCTTGACACCTCCAAGTGTCAACTTGGCAACCTTGGAGGTGTTGGCTGGTGTTGTGAGGAGCAGGACTGGGCGTGTTTGGCAAAGGGGCGCTGGGAACTGAGGCGCATGCGCTGTGGTGTGTCCTTGGCTATTTTGTGGAGGAGACGGGACTCCCTCGTCTGTGCCTTTCGAGCGAGAGGCAGCATTACTCCTTCTCGCCTGACCTCTGCAGGAGCAATTCCTCAGAGGACGGGCAATTGGTTGGAGTGGCTCATGCCTTTGCCGTATCCAGGTGTTGTATGAATGACAGTGTTCTGTAAAGCTTACGCCAAGGTATGTTGGGACGGGCTGGTACTGTAGCCGGGTGTTGTCAACCATGATGTTCATTTCGCGGGACGCTTCTTTGTTATAGAGGTGGAACATTGATGATACGGTCTTGTCACCACTAAGCCTGAGGCGCTGGTTCTTCAGGTATGAATACAGGATGTTCATGTCTTTAGAGAGGCCCTCCTCTACTGATTCCCAGGATGGCTTCTCAGTAGGATGGCCAGGTCATCTGCATAGTCGTACTTCCTTGATTGTGTAGCAGATAGGTCGTGGATGTAGATGTTGAACAGAATAGGTGCAAGCACTGTGCCTTGTGGGAAACTGTTCTTCAGCTTTCTCACCCTACTGCTTTGGCTGTTGCTGATTTGTAGCTGAAAGCTGCAGTTACTCAGCATCTCCATTATGAAGCTCACAATGTGCTTGTCTGTGAAAGTTTCCAGAAGCTTCATATGTTATCCGCGCAGCCAGACAGTGTCATATGCGCCTGTGAGGTCCTGAAAAATGGTGCCTGCCTTTTCTCCTGTCTGAAAGCTGTCCTATATGTCTTGGCACAGGACGGTCACCTAGTCTGTTGTTGACCTACTGCTTCGAAAGCCAGCTTGTTCTTTGGGCAGCTGGGGGTTGATCACTGGCTTGAATGGATCGCAGAGCAATGAGATGGGCTGGTATCCCTTGGGGTCATCGCTTGGCTTGTTTGGCTTCGGCAGGGCGATCAACTTGGCATGCGCCGGATATTTTGCAGCTCTGAAGGTTGGAGATATGTAGATAGGAAGGAGCGCAGCCAGTTGGTTGCCTTCTTGCCTTGTGTTTAATGTACTCCGGGTGGATGCTGTCAAACCTGGTGCGCTACCGATCTTCAGACGTTCGATGGCCTGTTTGATTTCTGGTGTTGTGAAATCACTGAATAGGTTGAAATTGCATCCTAGGGCCCTTAACAGCTCATGGACTCTCGCTAATGTTGTTCTTGCGAAGTCCTTGTCTGCATTAGAGAAGCAGCCATTACTTATCAGGAGTGACACAATGGAGTGTGCGGTGATGGGGCACTCTGCTTGGGTTGTTGACATTCCAGTCAGCTTGTTCATGGTCTGCCACGCCCGGCGGCTGGAGTGTGTGAAGTCGATTCATTTCCCAGTCTCTGTCCATCGTTGCCGCCGTTTCTTGTTGCCAACTTGGAGGCTACTCCTGCAGAGTAGATGGTCGGCTGCTTTGTCCCCGTCTACGCTGGCCTGTGCTTCTGCATTGCGAAATAGGTCTTAACATTCGTCATCCCAGCAGGGAACGTAGGTTTTGCGTTTACTGCGTGGGATGTTCTTTTTGGCGGCAGCCAGCAGCCTCCTGCAGTACGAGTCGTAGGCATCATTTAGGTTGTTGTGGCACGGGTATGTCTGACCTGCAGCTGCCTTGTTCACTAGTGCCGTAAAGCCTGCCCAGTTTGCCTTGCAGAAGTTCCATCTCTTGGCATCCCTGCCTTGCACTGGTTGGAACAGCGATGGAATGGTGATGGGATACGGTCGATTCTGTGACCGGGGATACATTTCCAGGATGTTTCTGACAGGGAGTGGCTGGTTGTTGTGCCATTTTGGAAATGGTTTCTCTCCAGATCTGGAGTGTTGCCTAAGCAGTAGAGGCCAAGTCTACCAGGAAGTCACCATCTGCGCTGGAGGTACTGTAGCCCCATTCTGTATTGAAGACTCCAGCGTACACGTCATGGACTGGAATATATGGCAGCGACGATGATATCAGTCTGCTTGGAGTTGGCTTGTAGATGTTGATGATGGTAATGTCTTGCACCTTCCTTATTCATAATACATTTTCTGACATTCCTATAGATGACCAGACGTAGCCATGACATGGTGTTTATTGGCAATGTTACCAGCCAGGGTATACCTAGGGACATTCAGGATGTTCTTGTTTAGTCCCCTGCAGTAGAATCACCGTCACATTGTTTATGCAGGCTATTTGTTCGAGGATGTTGGTTTTGGCGATGGTGAGGCCTTCAACGTTGAGCTAAAGTAGCGCTAACACTAGTGATATGGTCTGCAGACGTTGTGAAGACATCGGTTTCACTTAGGAGCATGCAACCTTGCAACTACTCTTAGCTACTTGTAGGGGGGCCACATAGAGGCTGCCTTCTTCCCTCCCTGCTTTTGTCTTTTATTGTGTTTTGCTCATTCACTCACCCACTCTCATAGGCGTCAATTCCGCTGGGGACGCGTCCCCACCAGTATTCGTCAAGATTCATTTTGAATCAATCAAGTCATTTTAGCCTGAATATATAGGTAAAAAGCACCAGAGCAGGTTGCTAGTACCACGGACAGTATCAGAACGATGACCTGTTGAACTAAATGTATGTGGTAGGCTACACCACGGGTTGCATCTGCAGACCACTGCCAAATAAATAAAGGTAAGACAAGGTATTTATTGCTTAGGATTTGCTGGTGCTGTGGCGAGGTCTTTTGTGTTTTTTTCACTCAAGCGGTCGGCTGTTTTAACTTGCAATTGATAGTCGGTGGAGTCAGTCTCTTGTTGACACAAAGTGACTTCTGGTCATTCTTGCTTTGCTTGAATTCTGGAATAATTATGTAGGGGGTGCATGAGTTTTGGACAGAATACCTGATGTAGGCTAGATTGGATGGAATGCGTGTTGTGAATTGAGAACAGCCAGCTCATGATGTGATACAGCGTTCAGCTGTGCAACAAATATTTTCTTCTTTTTCAATCTTGAGGACTTTTGTAGTGCTGTGTGTATCCACACGTTTGCCCCTTCTGAACTTAAACACGCAGTTAATTTCCTTTCCTAGCTCCTCTTGTTTATGTTGGTAGCTTAGCCATGTCATGTCACGTTGTCAACATTGGATACATGGAGCAGAACATAGTGGGTCATATGTTGCTTTTTGGAAACGTTTTCTTCATAAAACGTGCCAGACAGATTTGGTATCCATTTTATTCCTTAGTAATTAGCTACATGGGTATGCCGTCTTTCAGAACCTGCACTAAAGAGAGAAAAAAGAGTGTGTCCTCATTGTGAACCGGCACTTCTGAAAATGCACTTCCGAATGCGTCTCTGTCCCCAGCACATTTCAAACCAAACTGACGCCCATGCCCACTCTCATGTCATCATAATCATCATCATCACCTATACTTGGAAGCACATTCAATGAAGTCAGCCTCAGATCAACCGTCACCGCTGCAAAAGCATGTTACAGTATCCACTTAGCTCCAGGCAAAGTCACGATGCATACGTCATTAGAGGGAATGCAGGCATCGGCGAGAACAGCTAGGCCGAGGAACCAGAGCAGTTGAATGAATGTGTCAGCAGTTCTGAGGTCTGCTTGAGGTTGTATCAGTGAGGAATGCAGTGCGTGCGGAATTGAGATTATCATACTCATGCCAAAAGCCTGTCTCTGAGCGGATGAGGACATGTTTGATTAAATGCAGTGAAACTGTCGCAACTTTTCTGTTTAATGTAAAACTATGGAGATGGGATTTTGTGTTTGTTTGTGTGTTATGTATTTGTTGGTCATAATCCTACCTGATCCCAATCTTCTATTCACAGGGGGACCCAGGGCCTGAGGGACAACGCGGATTTTCTGGCATGGTGGGACCTCAGGTAGGCAAACCCTCTGTCTGTCTGTCTGACTGACTGACTGACTGACTGACTGACTGACTGACTTAGTCTGTCTATCTCTGTCGCCTTTTCATGCGCTCAGTAATTGCTCAGTAATTAATCCCCTCTGGTTCTCTCTGTTCCAGGGCCCGATAGGGCAAGCTGGCCTTGCTGGATTGAAAGGTGATAAGGTGATCCAAATATTTATATTATTGTAGTGTATATGTGTGTAGTGTGATACTTTTATAAGTTCCGCTACTACTAATACTACCACTTCTACCACTACCACTAACAGTACTACTACTGCTTTTACTACTACTAATACTACTACTGCTTCTGCCACTACTGCTAGTAGTTTTGAGTTCTAATTCCATGTATATCATTTTCATGTTTGATTTATTGGCATGGCCAATGTTTGTGCATAGAAGTGAATGCAAATGCTTTTAACCCATTTTCAAACACAAGAGATTACCGTTGATGTGTCCTTTACTATTATCAATCAGAACTGACACTTGCATGTATTAAATTCTGAAACACTTTTGCCTAACCGTTAAAAAATAAGTAGTTTAAGCGTTTCGTTTTTCTTCAGAGTAACCAACCCCTTTTGCCCTAGGTCTTCCTTTTAGAGTCCTTATGTATGTATGCATGTGCTAAAGTATGTGTTTTTATTGTGATAACTGTGGCACTATAGCATTGTGTTATAATTCTGTGTGATCCTTTGCAACACAGGGTGAAGTGGGACAACGGGGCCAGCCAGGAGAGATTGGTTACCACGGCGACAAGGTATTGCCATGCACATTCATACTGAAACATAGCCTCTCTACCTGTTTGTTCATTCTTGCACCACCACCATTCATATTATTGGGCCAGAGTACTCCAGTATACCAAATGACAAAAGTGTCCAACAAGTGGACTGACTGCTTTAGTCAGGACTTAAATGAATGTGTGTAGGACTGTACCGACTGCATGTTTCAGCACTGTACTGACTGCCCTGTGTGTCTTAGGGGTCTGCTGGTCTACCTGGCCCTGTTGGTCAACGAGGGAATGCAGGACACACGGTAGGTCTGAGGCAATGAGTGTCATCTGTGTTTTAGTATGCACACAGCTGTGTGTTGATGCCCTGCACATATGTGGGTTGATGTCTTAGACGTGTGTGTGTGTGTGTGTGTGTGTGTGTGTGTGTGTGTGGAGGTGGTGAATTATGAAACATAAGTGTGTGTGTATATGTGTTTACATTTTGCTTGCTTATGTCTTTGTGTGTGTGCATTTGTGTCTTTGGGTGTTAGTGTGTTAGGTGTGTGTTAGTTCTATACCAAGCAAAACAAGGAAACACACTGCAAACTATTTGATTTTAGCCTGTAAACCCAAACAAATGTAGGCACATTCACAACAAATCAGTTGTGTTTTGCATTACCTTGGTATGCAAACGCCCATCGTGAGGAAAAATGGCACTGTAAATATGAACCTAAATACCCTCAATCTGGCAATCTGGCGGTATCCAGGCGTAAACAAACTCCATTCAAGCTGAAACATGAAGGGTTTGGTTGCTGGTTAGTCCTCACAACAGTGCTCATAATGCACACAACTTGGAGGCAAACCATGGCACCTGGCACTGCCAAGCGAACACACTGAAGTAATGCAACGTGACCACAACGATCATTATGAGGATTTATGTAGTTGACACTGTGTGTATGTACGCAGCTCTCAGCACATCACATCCAAAAAAAACACTAAAGCGATTCTATGAGTCTTGGATAACCAGAGAGAGAGAGAGAGAAAGAATGAGCAAGGGCACAAAAAAGACTAGATCTGACTAGGTGATTTGTTTTGTTTTGATGTTTGTCAACTGGCGGCTTCCAACAGGGTAGACCTGGTGAGATCGGATTACAGGGACCACCTGGGCCATTGGGACCAAAGGTGAGACATTGGGTTACGACACCCCACCGGCTGACACCCCTGCCTTGAGCTTTGGAGTACAACTTTCGGTCACATGTAACTGTATACAAGATGAGCCTGATTTGCAGCAGGTATACATTTAAAAAGGTCAACTGAGCAGTTTTGAAAGGCCTTGGAAGGTATCCCAGATTGCCAAGCAGTCCCAGATGCAGGTTGACTCAAAGGCTGAGACGTACGCTGTACTCCCTTAACCGATGTTGTGGGTTGTATATATAAAATGGTTGCAAATGTAAGGATAAATTATGAAGAAATAACTACATCGACATGGAATCCTGCAGAATTCCTTGGTCATAGTGGGATCACTTTATACTGACCTTTCTCAATGATAATCTGTATTATCTTCCTAAATTTTGAGAAACCATGCATCCAAATATGCTTATATATGCGAAAGAGATCTAGTCCGTATGACAAATCTGTATTTTATTTCATAAATCTTTCAACATTTTGTGTCGATGGTTCACAAAATTCATGTCATGAAAGGCAGCCTAAATAGTAGCTATAATAGATTATTAATTTACATGCCAATTTAACTTCAGCACTTCAGTTATTATTATGGGTCTTGTCAACTTAAAATTCCTTCCCTTTCTCCCCTTATCCCTCTTCCACTGTTTATTCCTCAGGGTTTTCCAGGGGATATTGGAATACCAGGGCCAAATGGCCCCCCTGGACCAAAGGTATCACTGTATGGAAAACTGTTATGTGACTGAATACATGTTGTTGTTGATGTTTTAAAGGAGACATATTATGGTGTTTCCCCAGCAAGTAAACATAGTATATGAGTTCCAGAAAATATATTTTTGAAGCGGTTTCCTGGAAATAGCTATTAGGAAAAGAAATCTTGCCTACTGCTATTCCCCTATGTTTCAGTCCCTTCAGAATGTGCTGTTTCTGGTGTGTGTAGCTTTAATGCAAAGAGCTGCTGCCCAATGCACACAAATGAGCTGTCAGAGAGAACCAAAGTATGGAAGAGAAGTGATTGTTGCTGTTTGCGGACTCCCGGAGCTCTACATCTATATAATAATAATAATAATAATAATAATAATAATAATAATAATAATAATAATAATAATAATAATAACACATAGGTATCTACATAATATAATATCAAGGCCAAAAGCTATGTGCGCCTTGGATGATATTATGAATCATAAAGACTGTGTCCGACGTCTCTCGTACTTCCACATCAAGTAAAGACTCATAGTGGGGTTATCTCGGCCATGGTTGAGAAGAACCGGGGGAAAGGAACTTTGTATTTGACTCTGAAGTCCAGTTTGAACCACGACATGGAGGAGAAAGGGATTGTACTCCCGGAGCTGAGCTGCCGGTCTGCCGCCATGCTCCCCCGCCGGAGCTGCCGGACTGCCGCCAGAGCTTCGGCGGCAGTCCGGCAGCTCCAGCGGACTCCCTGCCAGACAGTCACATCAAACTGAAAAATTAGACATCTATTTTTGTATGGAATCTCCCTGCTTCTGAAATGCTCGAACACCTCCACCCAGTGCTCATCTGCTGGTCCACAAAATCGTATCTATGCTCGGATTGGAGGGGGGTGGGGAAGTGGGTGGCAATATTAAAATGTGCCCCCTTCCTTCGTAGGAGGGGGCGCCGAAATGTACTTGCTCGTTTGGTAACTGTAGGCGGGGTACTTTCAGAAATGCATATCTCACTAAAAAAATCATGTACAGACTTATTTCAAAGTTTACATGCGTGTGGGAGCACCAGAGACCCTAAACAACACCCCAAATCCCAGGAAAAGGGTTTTTTTTGTCATAATATGTCCCCTTATCCATTGATGAAGAATAACTTATGAAATGTCTTGACAGCAAAGTATTTGATTTAATTTTAGAGCATGATCATTGGCAGTAATACAGGCAGCTTAACAACATCGAAACAAAAGGAGTGACCATTGTGGAGAGTTAAGGATTGGCCATAACACTCTCCCATGACGGGAGAGACCAAGTTAATTTGCAATACACTATGGGGGGAGTGGACCCATCTGCAAGGCGGCAAGACGGTTAAAGGAATCAACAAAACAGATGAGTCAGTAGATTGGCATGGCCTCAGAATCAGACTTCGTGGCTACAGTGGCAATGCAAATACAGACTTAGTAACACCTTTCAATTAAAGAGGAAGCAAGACCTCTCTAGGTCCAAGGAGATTGTATACAAATTTATTTTCAATTGACTACTCATTGTAAAGACAAGGTTTAAATAATTTATATTATAGTTATTCCACGACATCTAACCATGCATCACAACTGTTCCTCTATCCCTCCATCCAATCATCCATCATCCCCCTACTCGTACATCATCCATCCATCAACACACCAATCCACTCATCTATCCGTCTATCCACCCATCTATCCACCCATCCATCTACTCATCCACCCATCCACTCATTCACCCATCTATGAACTCATCCACCAAGCCAACCATCCATCCACCCATCCAGCCACCCTCCATCCAGTCATTGATACATCATACTTCATCCTTTTCTCAACTCGTATCAAATCTACTCATCGACCCATGCATTAAACCATGCTTCTTCTTTCCTTTAGGGTATTCAGGGTGCCATCGGGCCCCAGGGGTCACCAGGGCCGAAAGGAAATGAGGTGAGGCCTGTTCCTCACTCACCTTTATTGAGCATATCTACTGCGCCTGTGAGAAGTTGGAATAAGGTGGTTGAGACAGTGGAGACAGCTTTTGGGAACCCTGCCTTTTGGTGGTATATTTGATTGGACCATTTTGGGATCTTTGACAATCGACTTCATCTTGAGTAGTGAGAACTTTAGACCAAGTTGGTCCTGCTGAAATCAAATAATCCCTCTAGGATCTGTGGTCATTTTTGTCACAGGACACAACGATTTTAATAATTGGAAATGTGTGTCTTTTGTATTGGACTCAAGATCATAGGAGTCAATCTTGAGGTTGATATAAGCATTCTTTACAAGTTTTTTAAGACGCAGCTTTTTAGAAGTTAATGGCTCCTGAGGGCTTTCATTTTTTGTGTAGTCTTCCCTTGTAGTCAGATGGAAGACATTGGTCCATAGATGATATGTGCAAAGGGATTTTTATATAAGTCAAAAATCTAGCATCCCCTCCGAATTTAGTGTTTTTAACACAAAAAAAAATCTATCCGACCGAAGTCATAGGTTTTTGAGGCAGATTTGTTCACCATGAGTATATGCAGACCTGGGCAGGGTTTCATGACTGGGTAACCCTTCCTATTACAGTCCCCTAATTACTAGGTATTTACCCGGTAAATCATAGTGTATTACTGGGTAATTACCACTGGTAATAAGAAGGTAAATACAGAGGAATTACAGCTAAAGAACTAAATAAAACCTCCACTATTAACCATCAAACCAACTAAGTACCATGTAGTTGTAACTGTTTTAGGTTGGTAATAACTCTATATATATTATTGTGCTCTTTGGAAACGATATTATTGTGTACTTCCTAGGAAATTAGGCAACCAATTCCTAGAAACACCTATTAATTCAAGTTACAATTGTAGTTATCCCTGTTGGGAACAGCCCAAGTTTAATGATGTACTATCTAGAAATTATCAAAGTACTTTCCAATAAATTACTTTTTCTGACAGTTATTATTCATAGCTACACCCATTTAGAAAGGGTTTATTCGATTTACCTTAGAGACTATGGAATTACCTACCTGGTAACAACCTCCGCAGGAAACGTTTTCCTCTAGTGTCATGGTACATCTTCTTACATCAGTAAGTAAGCTGAAACTGTAGTGTAAAAGGAAGCCTTGTTTGTTTCCATGGTATTACCAGGTTCTTACCATATAATTTGTAATACATACATTCCATTGTCCACGCAGTAAACTGGAACTTGTACCATGTACGTCAGGGGTCGGCAACTGGCGGCCCGCAGGCCATAACTGGCCCGCCAGCCATAATAACCGGCCCGCCAGATTATTCTTATAGTTATATGATTATTGTTATTATTTATTTATTATTATTAATCTTTTTGAATATCGAATATCTATATCTGTTAGCTTACATGTAAAGGGCCAGATACAGTGAACTTCTTTTTCTTTCACAACCGTTTTTGAATTTAAATGTATCAAATCCAGCTACTACTCCTGGAAGGTTAGAGACACACTCGTCACAGTCACGCGTAAGCTGCGAGGGACTGAGCGGGAGTTATTAGAAACGATGCAATATTAAATGAAACAGAACCCCCCTCTATAGGCCTATATACAACAACCATAGCGACCCGACATTACATACTTTTGTGTGATACTGCATGTAGAGAAAGGCAGGAGCTGTTGACAAAAGATTTAAGACGCCAAGCTCTGAGACTTTGCTGTTTAACGCAAGTAGAGTCTCTGATGAGGCTACTTCGCCTACAGGTCTTCTAACGGTGAGTAGGCTAGGATCGGGGGTTTGTGTGTGAGTCAGCACCCGCCGTGGTGTGTGTGTGTGTGTGTTGTGTGAAGTGTTTTAAGAGTGGTTGGCTGCTTTTTTAAGGTGCGCACTACTGCCCTCTCTCCAGCATAAGGCCTTTCTACACTGCAAAGCCGGTTCGGTCGAGGCTTGGCAAACCCGGCGATTTCACCGTCTTATCTCAAGTTTCCTGTGTAAAACCGAGGGGGTAAAATCCCCCGTTCGTCACAGCGCAGGCTTTCTTGGTTCACTGGAAGGCGGGGCTGAGCACAGAGTTTAGACCTCTTTAGAATAATTTGCATATTCCCAAATGTTTTGATTTTTTTATGAATGAAGACACCCGCACGCAAGAATGAGTTCACGTCTGAGTGTAGGCTACAAACGCGATTAACTATTTACAAGTGAAAAAACGCCAAAATATTCTTTATTTTGCTGACCACTTGTTTTTTATCCCGACAAAAGCCTCGTAAGGACAGTTGCTCTGCGTCTCTCTCGTAGATCTTTTAACGTCTTTGTTTAATACGACTGCATCACCTTCTCTCACATGATCAGCAGCTCGCGGATTTCACTTTCTCTCCAGTTAGAACTGCTCATGATGATATCGCTGCGTTGTCTCTGTGGACAGTGCAGCAACACCTCTACCCAAGCCCCCCCCCCCCCCAATAAAACCCAATAAACCGCCAATGTGTGTAGGGTCCGCAAGGGTAAATTGGGGTGCTAGCTCAAGCAAGCAATTTACCTCACACGCGGACCGTGCAGCGAAAAAGACGTGCACAAGACGGCATATACACTGCCAAATTTGTCGACAGGAAAGGGGGAGCGGCTTTAAGCGTGGCCTTTGCATACAATGAGACCCTTTCTACGGACACGTTTACCTGACAGACTCCACTGGAGAACCAGGCTGACAACCGCACAACTTTTTCACTTTCATATTTAGGGTTAGGACTAAGACTTATAGGGGGACGAGATCAGCAAATATAGTCATTCAAATACCAACTGGATGTCCCCCGCTCGGCTACATTATGAAATAACTTATTATTTTTCAATGCAATAATCACTATCGCGTTTGCTGTTTATAACATGATCAGGCATGACATTAACGTGTTTATACAAACACGTGACATACACTTGTTTATATGTACGTTTTTGTAGTCATCTAGCGTGTTGTAGGCATATGACTAAGCCAGCTGATGAGCCTGCTTCGCAGTTCCAGATGCACTTTCATTAATCAATTCCTTGAACTAGCCTTTGATAATGTTCTGTCCCGCTACCTAGTGGCTTGAAAAAAAATTGACCCGAGGCCAAACTTAGTTGCCGACCCCGGTGTATGTTCTGCAATGTTACTAAGTAAAACATGACAATTTACCCAGTAAGTAAGCTGAAACTCTACTGTAAAAGGAAGCCTCATTTGTGACCATGGTATTACCAGGTTCTTACCATATCATTTGTAATAGATTATTCCCTTTTCTATGCAATCAACACAAACTTGTACCATATATGTTTTGCAACGTCGTTCACCAGTAGTTAAGCACTTTAATATTAGTTATAAAACCCCAAACCACTGTTGATGAAAGGCATATTAAAATTAAACAAAATCAAAGGCTTAGCTTTCAAACAATGCATATCTCACAAACAGGCACTGAACACTGAAAATATGGGACAAAAAAAAGAGACGTCCACATCAACTCAATTTAAATGTTACTGATGGTATTTTGATAAAACACATAACAGTGTTATGGCAAGTGACCAAAATGCAGACTGCTTCAGACTCTACAATTTTAATAAGTGGTGAATGCCATGCAGCAATCTGCCTATGGGTGCATCTTTGTGGTCATTCGCAAACCAATGAGTCCACTCGATGAATGAGATGGCTCTTTAGTGTCCTCTCTGTGCGGTTTCCCTGCAGTCTCCACACCTGGGATTTGTAGGCTGACCAAGCCCTGACCAGGTACCTCCAAATCTCCCCTTACATACCGTAATAAAGTATCAGAAGACAAGAAAATAAACATTAGGACTGTCAATTAATGAACATTTCTAGAACATGTAAAACTCAAAGATTATTTTGTTTGCCAGTTAAGAAAGGATGCTGGTCCTCTGGCCATTGTGTTTGGTCATATTAAAAAGAAAAAAAGGCATAGCCATAATTACAGTTAATAGGGCGGGAGGGGACAGGCTGTTAGCTCCGGTTAGAGCTTTAGAATCAAGCTAGCGGGGCTTCTGTCTTTCAAAAACTCAGACATGTTGTTTAAAACCTGTAACACCAAACGTATTAAAATATCCGGATTTAATCGGGCTCTGTCCCATAAATACAGTTTATAGGACAGGAACGGACAGGCTCTGTTAGCCCCGGTTAGCGCGATGCTTAAGTGCAGCTCTACCGGAGCATGCTGCCTCAGCAGGTACAAGTAAGCATCCGGTTTGATATTCGCCGGATATTCGGTTTTGGTTTACCACGCAATTGGATTCATCAACACAATTGCACTACATGACGGGTGTAGTATTGTGACGACAGTTAAGAACACTGTATCCTGAAAAATCACAAAGACATGTTGTTGCTATCGATGTCTGTGCAACAACGTCATCTACGTTCTGGCTGCTACCTGTTTTAGGGACCGTCTACAAATTACACTCACAGACTGGAGACGTTACCATGGAATTGTTTCAGGAAATGAATCAGATATAAAAAAAGAAATACATTTTGTCATTCTGATTGTCAACAGATAACACTTATTATTGTTAAACAGGATGCAATTAATAGTTTCAAATATAGTTTAGTCGATTTTGTCGAATATTAAACTATTTACTGCATTCTGATTAACTTTAATGCAATATATTTGTGTGATTTATTTCCTGAAACAATTCCATGGTAACGTCTCTACCACCAGTCTGTGAGTGTAATTTGTAGACGGTCCCTAAAACAGGTAGCAGCCAGAACGTAGATGACGTTGTTGCACAGACATCGATAGCAACAACATGCATTTGTGATTTTTCGCGATACGGTGTGCTAAACTGTCGTCAACATACTACACCCGTAATGTAGTCCATTTGTGTTGATGAATCCTATTGCGTGGTAATCCAAAACCGAATATCCGGCGAATATCAAACCGGATGCTAACTTGTACCTGCTGAGGCAGCATGCTCCGGTAGAGCTGCTCTTTAACATCGCGCTAACCGGGGCTAACAGAGCCTGTCCCTTCCCGTCCTATTAACTGTATTTATGGGACAGAGCCCGATTAAATCCGGATATTTTAATAAGTTGGGTGTTATAGGTTTTAAACAACATGTCCGAAATGTTTGAACGACAGAAGCTCCGCTATCTCGATGCTAAAGCGCTAACCGGAGCTAACAGCCTGTCCCCTCCCGTCCTATTAACTGTACCTATGGCTATGCCTTATTTCTTTTTTAATATGACCAAACACAATGGCCAGAGGACCAGCATCCTTTCTTAACTGGCAAACCAAATAATCTTTGAGTTTTACATGTTCTAGAAATGTTCATTAATTGACAGTCCTAATGTTTATTTTCTTGTCTTCTGATACTTTATTACAGCATGGAAGGGGAGATTTGGAGGTACCTGGTCAGGGCTTGGTCAGCCTACAAATCCCAGGTGTGGAGACTGCAGGGAAACCGCACAGAGAGGACACGAAAGAGCCATCTTTCATTCATCGAGTGGACTCATTGGTTTGCGAATAACCACAAAGATGCTCCCATAGGCAGATTGCTGCATGGCATTCGCGACTTATTCAAATTGTAGAGGTTGAAGCAGCCTGCATTTTGGTCACTTGCCAGTCATGTGTTTTATCAAAACACCATCAGAAACATTTGAATTGAGTTGATGTGGACAGCTCTTTTTTTTGTCCGATATTTTCAGTGTTCAGTGCCTGTTTGTGAGATATGCATTGTTTGAAAGGTAAGCCTTTGATTTTGTTTAATTTTAATATGCCTTTCGTCAACAGTGGTTTGGGGTTTTATAACTAAAATTAAAGTGCTTAACTACTGGTGAACGACGTTGCAGAACATATATGGTACAAGTTTGTGTTGATTGCATAGAAAATGGAATAATCTATTACTAATGATATGGTAAGAACCTGGTAATACCATGGAAACAAACAAGGCTTCCTTTAACAGTACAGTTTCAGCTTACTTACTGGGTAAATTGTCATTTTTTACTTAGTAACGTTGCAGAACGTACTAGTTCCAGTTTACTGCATGGACAATGGAATGTATCTATTACAAATTATATGGTAAGAACCTGGTTATACCATGGAAACAAACAAGGCTTCCTCTTACAGTACAGTTTCAGCTTACTTACTGGGTAAATTGTCATGTTTTACTTAGTAACGTTGCAGAACGTACATGGTACAAGTTCCGGTTTACTGCATGGACAATGGAATGTATCCATTACAAAAATCATATGGTAATAAAGTGGTAACGTCATGGAAACAAACAAGTTTGTACCCAGTATTTAAGAAGAGAAACCATGACACTAGCGGAAAATGGTTCCTGCAGAGGTTGTTACCAGGTAAGTAATTCCATAGATTCTAAGGTAAATCGAAGAAACCCTTTCTAAATGGGTATAGCTATGAATAATAGCTCTGTAAGAAAAAATAATTTATTGGAAAGTACTGTGCTAATTTCTAGATAGTACATTAAACTTGGGCTGTTACCAACATAAACCTTGGATAACTACAAATGTAACTTGAATTAATAGGTGTTTCTAAGAATTGGTTGCCTAATTTCCTAGGCAGTACACAATAATATCTGAGTTATTACCAACCTAAAACAGTTATAACTACAGTTGATGGGTAATAGTGGAGGTTTTATTTAGTTATTTAGCTCTAATTCCTCTGTTTTTACCTTCTTATTACCAGTGGTAATTACCCAGTAATATACTATGAGTTACCATATATTTACCGGGTAAATCATCTGTGTGTACCTCCTTATTACCCAGTAATACACTATGATTGACCATTTATTTCCCGGGTAAATACCCTAGACATATTATAGAATGGACAGCGGATTCCAAAATGGCGCCCGTTCATTCCTATGAAAATGCTTGTCGCAGGGCAACAACAAGGAGAGATTTGCTTCCGCATCATGGGAGCCTAGCCACGCCCTACTTCATGACGTACCAGATACAGAAATATTTATTGTTTTCTAGCATTGTTAGCATTATAGCATCATAAGCGAGAGGTCTGAGCGATCGCAGTCGCATTGTTTACCGACCATGGAAGTATAAGTTTACTTCATAAATATGAAAGATTGCTCCATATAACACCATCAACATAGTAAATGTATCTAGGCCTAGAAAAAATACAGTTCAATGTTTTTGCTTAAGAAACAGATTCCTTCCAACTATTTATAAAAAAATGCAATCAAAAATTGATATATAAATAAATGGTTACATATTGATCAGCAATGAGGTTGGAGTAGCCTACCCACATAAATAATTGTAATGCACCAACATTGTTAACTGTCACACAGCTCAACAAGCAAATGAAACATTTAATACTAACGCAACTGAAATGTTTATTAGGCTATTAACAATATTATGAAAATGATACCGTAATGCCCCCGTTCTTTGTCTTTGGATCTTTTGAATAAATGGATCAATACATGGTGAATCGTAATGATCGCAAGCAGAGGAACGTGAGTCATTGAGCAGCAGCTAAACCAGTCTAAAAATCCCTTTCACTAAAACACTTTTAGTGTGTTTAACCCTAACCATCAACGTCATTCATGTTAAGTAAAAGGAAAAACCTCGGACACGAGAAGTTAACGGAGCCGTGCACTAGGCCCTCTCGAATGCCGGGCCGAAACAACATTTCTTTCACTACGACTCCTTTCAGCTGCCCACCCCTCCTTCTCCAGCAAAAAATAACATAAAACGGGTAATAAAACGCTTGAGGTGGCGTTTTGAAAAGAGAAAACTTACATTTTTCTAGAACATGGTATAAAGATATTTATGAGCCTTTGATTGATATCCAGACATTTTTTGCGGAGACACATTCCTGTTCCCCACTTGTATTGGAGTGAACGGAGATATCTACTTCTGGGCCCCTTGAATCGAGTGACCCGTCCACAGCCCGCGGAAACAGCTGCAATACCAGGCTTGGCCGCTGAGCACTGGTGGATTGCGGAAGTATGCACTGTTCCTGGGGGCTTGGCAAATACCTAGTAATTAGGAGACTTTAAAAGGAAGGGTTACCCATGACGGTAAGTCAAAGGGGTCAAGGGATATGCTTGTTCAAATTTTGTGTTTTTGGACAATTGCTATAGCGCCACCTTTGGCCCAATCAGAGTAATTTTCATAAAAAGGGACACACCAGTTTTTGCTGTGTAAGTCATTCTGGCGGAATAATAATGTAACTAATGATTACAGTAGGTAGTCTAACCCTTTGTGCTTAGCCCCCTTATTAACAGTTCTGTATGGGGTCAGAACAGTCTCATTAATAATGTATGCACAGAGAAGGATTCACAAATATACATATATTTTGTGATCTATACATAAATTACTCTCTTCTCAGAAATACATTTCACACACAGATGGATATCGGTATGTATAAATGTAAAATAAATCCATAAACAAAAATAAGTTTCACAAACACATTTATAATCAACACACAAATGTGTCTTGTTTAAAATCAATGTTATATAAATCCATAAATATATGAATTAATAAAAAATATTTGCAATTTCATACAAAATGTATTTGGATTTTGTTATATTTATAAACAAACTGTTAAACCTGAATTTACAAGACGCTTTTAATTTGTGAACTAGTTTGCATTTGTGTGTGAACTGGTCTGTTTTTATATGTGGATTTTTCAGACTCGTGACGCTGCTGGATTCACGATTGGATTTTTTTCAACAAGGAACTCTCTGTAGCCAATCAGATGCCTCCCTCGGTTTCGACTGGGTTTTTGGATTGTCGTCACCGTGAAAGTAATAAACGATTATTAATGCTACTTTAACGGCACCTACAATCCAAAAACCCAGTCGAAACTAGATTGCAATAATATTTCCCATAGACATAGACCTCTGAAGAATAAGTCCTGCCCGCGAGGCTCCAGTTCCCTAGGTCAAATGTCTGTGGGAATAACATGGGTTTTTTGAATGATCGTACATAACAAACTCTGTAGGTGGCGAAGAAGTAAAAGCTGCGTCACGTTTTGAACTACACACTTTTTTCATCTAGTTTCGCCTTCGACTGCCTTGGAGGCGGGACTTATTCTTCAGAGGTCTATCTGACCGAGGGAACCGGGAGGCTCGGAGGTGGGACTTATTCTTCAGAGTTCGGGACTGCAAAAATGAGATTGGCTGAAAACGAGGGAGGCATCTGAATGGTTACAGAGTGTTTCTTGTTGAAAAAAAAGCATTCGTGAATCCAGTCACGTCAGGAGAGTCTCAAAAATCCACATATAAATACAGACCAGTTCACACACAAATGCAAACAAGTTCACAAATGAAAAGCATCTTGTAAATTCAAGTTTAACAGTTTTTATATAAATGTAAGAGCATCCAAAAACATTTTAGATGAAAATTGCAAATATTTTTTTAATTCATATATTTATGGATTTATATTACATTTATTTAAAACAAGACACATTTGTGTGTGTATCAGAAATGTGTGATCCTTATTTTTGTTTATGGATTTATTTAAAATTTATACATACCGATATCCATTCGTGTGTGCATTGAAATGTATTTGTGCGAAGAGAGTAATTTATGTAAAAATCACAAAATACATTTGTGAATCCGTCTCTGTGCATTCATTATTAATGAGACTATTCTGACCCCATAGTTCTGCTGGTGTGTGTGTGTGTGTGTGTGTGTGTGTGTGTGTGTGTGTGTGAATATCGGTAACTAACCTACACTATACTACTGCAGGGCGATGAAGGACAATTTGGCTCACTTGGAAGTCCTGGAGGCGCAGTAAGTACTTGATGCATACATCCACGTTTAGCCAAACAACCACACACATACACACTGTTTGGCTCAAACACAGAGCAAGCAGTGTCTCTGACCAACCCTGTCGCCGGAAGAACACTCAGCTATGTGAACGTTTCTGCAGATCACGGATACGTTGAATCTCAACGTTTCTTACCAAAACTACTCTTCATATCAACGTAGTGGTTTTTAACTGCTAAAGGTGATTTTGATGTGCTTTTGGTCTTTCGGGAAATATAACCAGGGTAGGCTATTTCTGATAAATCAGATAAATACGTTTTTGTTGCTGCCTAGTTTTCACATCATGACAGTTTATTTTCTAGTTAGTGTACTTTGAAAATGGATCCCAATTTAAGAGCACATCATGAGTTAGCTATTCATTTTAATGATGAATAAAAGTTGATACATTTATATTATTTGGGCTGAGTTTCTTTTATCTTTTGGCCTCATATTGATTTTATTAGAAATTAAACAAATAATAGTCTCTGAATTCTGTAAATTATTTGTTTCAGTTTAAACCCCCATTATAACATTGGAATAATTTCAATAGCTCATTCAGATGGATTATTTATTTGAATGACCTCAAGGCTTCTCTGCTGGTTTCCCCCTAAATCTACTTATTCTTTTTTTTTTATTGTATATACCTTCAATTTAAATGTATAACTAGACCTGTTTTTAGACATGTTATACGGTCTGTGCATTTAATTAATTTATCCATCCTGTTTTGTATGGATAACACACACGTAAAAGATAAAAAAAAAAACGATTTTTTTATTTTAAATGGCTGTTAATTTCAATGTTTTGTGCCTTAGGACCCCATTGAAAACGAAATGCTGCATGTAAAGGGCTTCATCCTTTCATTCAATTTCTTAAAGGTCCCATGGCATGCTACTATATAAATGCTTTAATATAGATATTAGTAGGCCCCAAACACAGTATTTGAAGATGTTCCCGAAATTCAGCCGTGCTGCAGAATTACAGCCACTACGAGCCAGTCGCACATTGAGCTTTCCGTAAATGCGCCGTTTCGGTGTCTGTAGCTTTAATGCAAATGAGGAGGAGAGAGGTGGGTCAAGGAGGTGGGTGGGGGTGTGGCCCTGAGCAGCTTGCAGCCACGGTACCATGCGCTCTGTTTACAGTGGATGTATCTCAATGGCGAGGACATCACAGCCTTTAGAAGTGTTCTGTAAATACTCTAGAACACACGGGAGTCCTGGGGCTCTATATCTAAATAATATCATATTATACATAGATATCTATATCATATAATACATATCATCATGGCCAAAAGCGGTGTCAGCCTCCAGACGATATTATGAATCTCAACGGCCGCGTCGGGTTCTCTGACGTCTCTGGTTCTTCCACGTCCACATCAATCTGAAGTAGACTGAACCATGACATGGAGGACAAAGGGATTGATGCCCGCGATTGTTGATCGCGGTTGTCTCCCGCCGGAGCCTCGCTGCCGAGGGACCACCGCCTCGGCAGCGGTCAGTGCTTAGGCACCACCGCCTCCTGCAGCGCTGAGGCGGTGGTCCCTCGGCAGCAGGAAGCAGGGCTCAAGCGGGAGACATTCGCGGCCAACAATCCCTTTCTCCTCCATGTCGTGGTTCATGTACTTCAGGGAGTCAAAGCCAAAGTTCCTTTCCCCCAATTCATTCTCAACCATGGCTGAGATAACCCCCACTACGAGTCTCGTTGTGGAAATACTAGAGACGAGATTCCGACATGTTTTGCGCCATAACACCAACAGCAGAACGGTTATCCAAATAACAAGGAAGTGTACAACACTTGCGGTACAGTCCTGGAGCTCTATATCTAAATAATATCATACAATACATAGATATCTATATCATATAATACACATTATCACGGCCAAAAGCTTTGTGCGCCTCCAGACGATATTATGAATCACAAACGACTTCGTCGGGTTCTCCGATGTCTCTGGTTCTTCCACATCCACATCAATCTGAAATAAACTGAACCGCATGCTGCCAGCTGCCCGCTGCCAGGCGTTGGTGCTTCGCGGCGGTGGTGCCTCGTGGCAACTGGCGGCAGGCAGCATATCGCAGTTCATGTATTTCAGGGAGTCAAAGCCAAAGTTCCTTTCCCCCAATTTCTTCTCAGCCATGGCTGAAATAACCCCAACTACAGTCTCGTTGTGGAAATACAAGAGACGTCAAAGAACCGACATGTTATGCGCCATAACACCAACAGCAAACACGTGTTACAGTGTGTGTAATCACACACACACACATGTGGCACTCGCACGGTCGTGTCTCATTGGCGGGCCAAATTCTCTGGGCAGCCAAGGCAGAGAAAGGGCCACATTGGGACCACATTCCAAATCAGCACGCTTGAGCCTCGGTTTTTTCAAAGGCGAGCAGAACACCTAGTGCTCGTTTTACACCGAACGCAAGTTTTAGCCACTGGGGGACCATAGGCAGGCTAGGGGAACTCATATTTATGTTAGAAAACCTCATACAGTGAGATTTTCATGCCATAGGACCTTTAATTAATATAGTATTCTATCTTCCCTCTACTCACACACTCAATAGTATTCTAGATAATTAAGATAATTCAAATAGATTTGGCATTCCATCTTCATAAATGAAATAACTATTCATCTGGTTTTCCATTTCTTATTCCTTAAATATGCCTTGCATTGATCATTGCACTCCAAAACAAATTAAAATCTAAATTCATTCATGATGAATGAATTCCATCTAGGGGGCTTATGGATTGGGTTTCCTATTTTTTTCAACATTATGACATTATGAAATTATGTGTCCTTTTGGTAAAAATAATTAAACATGTCAAATTAGAAAAATGTCTTGATAAGCACACAACATCCAGAAAACTCAAAGCACACATTTCTCAAGGGAATTAAGGGCTTTCTTAAAAGCATGTACCTGAAAATCTTTGAAATTCTGGGGAAATTAAACATTTGTTGTCAAGAACACTAACGGAAGAAATATAAATATGACAGTTAATTATGAAGGAAAAATGGTTAACGAAGAAGTTCCCCTTAATGCCATACTGTGACTTGGCAGTCAGATTCTTGGAAACTAATGAGCCGGAAAGTTGATTGCCTGAAGAATTTCAGGTGCTGTTCAATGTTGTGTTTCTTAAATGAGTGGCAATGGCAGAATGTCATGTTCAGCTTGTTTATAATGCTTTAATCAAGATTCAAACTCTCAACCTAAGGACCACCAGTACAAGGCATTATCTCATTGAGCCACTGACATTCCTGAACTGCATGAAGCCTCATTCACGGTGAAAATGTCTTGATAAGCACACAACATCAAGAAATCTCCAAGCACACATTTCACAAGAGAATTAAGGGCTTTCTTAAAAGAGTACAGATCTGATCTAATTTGCACTGTAAATGGTATCCACATAATGATAGCCATATGGTAGTTATACAATAACAAAATGGTCAAGTAGGCAAAATGGGTTGGGACTGTGGATGTTTGGCTTTTCTATGAAATTGTGGGAAAAGTAAAAAAAATTGAGCCGAAGACCAGGGTGAAAAAGATGCATCTGATTTTAGAGATTAATATGATGAAAGAATTTTGAGTCCAGGTCAATCTGGTAAGGAGAAATAAGGCTAGTTCATATTTTTGTTTAAACATTTACATTTACATTTAGGGCATTTAGCAGATGCTTTTATCCAAAGCGACTTACAATAAGTGCATTTGTTACAATAAGTACAATTGTCATAAGAAGTGAAACAATATATCGCTGTCGGTACAGTAAAAACGTTCATAGAACCAAGTGCAAGTATTACAATCGCTAGGCTAACCCATAAATAGCGCCACCTTTGGGTGCAGTACCACAATTTGGGTTTATGGGTAGTTGGGGGTATTGGTAGCCACCTAATAATAGTCATGTTTTTTTTATACAATAACAAAGTGGTCATATAAGAAAAATGGGCTAACTGCTCCAACTTTATTGGCCAATATTTCTCAAATGGAACTAAATAAAACAAATTCCGTTTGATGATTTTTGTGAGGCTTGGTCTAAAGATTTTACGTGGTGATTTTGGTGAATTTTTGATTATTTTGTAGCCTGTGAATCTTTTAATCATGTTTGGCTTTAATATGAAATTGTGGGAAAAGTAAACATTTGTAGGGCATAAGGCCCGTTTTTATAGATGTATCTGATTCTAGAGATTAATATTATGAAATAATTTTGAGTCCAGGTCAATCTGGTGAGGAGAAATAAGCCTAATTCATGATTCTTTACGATAGCGCCACCTTTGGGTGCAGTACCACAAATTTGGGTTTTTTGGTAGTGGGGGTTGTTGGTAACCATAACTGAAAATTTCAAGAGTTACGGTAGCCTATACTTACGGTATAGGCTGCAGTATGACGTTTACAGAATTGGAGGGAAAAAAAACGTTACAGAAACATTACAATAGTACTGCTTGCTTTGCAACCACAGTAATTAAACAAAAAAAAAATCCTGGCATCTCAGGATATGTGTCTTTTCCCTAGCCAGCGGAACCTAAGGTGACATATTATGTTTTTCCAACAAGTAAGCATAGTATATGAGTTCCAGAAAAAATGTGGAAGCAGTTTGCTGGAAATAGCTTTTAGGAAAGAAAATCTTGCCTACCGCTATTTCCCTCTGTTTCAGTCCCTTCAGAATGTGCTGTTTATGGTGTCTGTATCTTTAATGCAAATGAGCTGCTGTCCATTGCATACAAATGAGCTTTCAGATTGAACCGCGGCAAGGAGAAGTGCTTGTTGCCATTTGCAGACTGCCGGAGCTCTATATAATATAATATTATATAATAATAATATAATATATAATATTATATAATATGGTATCTATATAATATAATATATAATATCACAGCCAAAAGCTATGTGCGCCTCCAGATGATATAATGAATCATAAAGACTGCGTCTGACATCTCTGGTACCACAACAAGCAAAGGCTTGAAGTAGGGGTTATCTCGGGCATGGTTGAGAAGAATTTTCGGGAAAGGAACTTTGGCTTTGACTATCTGAAGTCCAGATTGAACTGTGACATGGAGGAGAAAGGGATTGTACTCCAGGAGCTGAGCTGCCGGGGCTCCCTCACTGGAGCTCCCCCGCCGGACTACCTCCGGAGCTCCCCCGCCGGACTCCCGGAGTGGCGAGGGAGCTCTGGCGGGGAGTACAATCCCTTTCGCCTCCATGTTGCTGTTCATGTCTCCGGCGGCAGTACGGCAGCTCCGCCAAACACCCTGCCAGGCAGTCACATGGCAAACTGACAAATGAGACATCTATTTTTGAATCTCACTACAAAATCGTATTTATTTTTCGATTGGAGGGGGATGGGGAAGTGGTTGGTAATCTTCAAATGTGCCTCCTTCCTACTTAGGAGTCCAAGCCAAAACTGACTCGCTCGTTTGGTAACGGGGTACTTTCAGAAATGCATATCTCACTCAAAAAATCATGTACAGACTTATTTCAAAGTTGTTGTTGTTTCTAACAAGGTGATAGATCTTGATCGGGTTTGTGTAAATTCAACTTTACATAGAACTCATAAACTCCCGTTCCATTCACAGGAACCAGTAACCAATCGTTTCGGGGGTTGTTAAGAATATTATATATATAACATGTTAATTTTAATGTATTATTACAGGAAATATACTGTACATATCCCTGAAAACGTGCATGTCACAGAAAATGTAACCAATGTAGCCATGTGCCGCAAGTGCATATATATATATGCATTTTTACGAGAACTTGGGGGCTGGGGAATCAGAACAAAAACATAGCTCATTGTTCCACATGTTTAAAATACATGTGGAACAATGGTGTGTAATCAAATATATAATTAAGGTTATTTCATAACCAGAAAATGGCCTATTCTATTCCCACAAAACACCCAAAGTGCATCAAAAGCTCCCTGAGCAGTTAAATAATACTACTTTGATATACACGTATCGAGAAATGTTGATAGAAAACCTATTTTTGGTACAAAAAACGAAAAAAGAAGAAAAAAAAGTAAAAAAAATTAAAAAAAATAAAGAAACGTACATAGCAGCATTTTCTTCTGGTGCTTAGGTTGCTCAGACACTGCTTTTTTTTGCAGATATACACCGATACAGACAATGTGTCTGTGTCAGTGTATATCTTCATGAAGTTGTATGTGTGTGTGTGTGTGTTTGTGTGTGTGCACTTTCATTTGTTGCAGGGGAGACCAGGGAGAAAAGGCTTTATAGGTGAACCGGGGTCGGAAGGATTGAAAGTGAGTGATAAATAAGTAGTGTTTAACAATGTTTTTTAACTTCAATTTCAAGTTGTGATGTTTTGACATATAATCTCCAAGTCCCAGTGAGTTTAAACCTGCCTCTTTTAATCCGAATATGAAATAGCAATGCTAGTTGCACAGTTATCCACAATAGTTTTCATATTCAAATAACAATAATTTTTGTACCTGTATGAATTATGAAATTGTTAATTTGTAATATAGCAAGCATTGTAGTATAACTGCACCTTTTTAAGCAAAAAGCAGTAGCACTTTTAGCAAATTTTGTCATTATTTGAGGCATATTTCATATATAAATGTTCATTAATAAGCTATTCATAAACGTTAATAATGATTAATAAAGGGTGTTAAAAACACTTAATAGTGCTCCATTTCATGAATAATTCACGTGGATAGAAACTAATAGTTAGCTCTTTTTTTGTGAGCTCCTTCTAATTGAGGATTATCTGTTCCTTACTAAACATTTTTTAATTACATTAGAGGCCATACATGCAAATGTACAGAGTAGTAATAAGTAGTGAAACATATAGTCCTCACTTCAGTTGTGCACCCTCAAAATAACTAACTAATGGTTATTCACTAGTAGAACTGAATTGCAGCATTATTAAGTGTATATAAAGCTATACTCACACATTGCAAATACTTTTGAAATCATCAACATTCACTTTATAAATGATCTTATAATCCCTTTTCTGATTATCTTATTGATAATTTAACTGAACATAAATGCTGAAGTCACTATTAATTAACTATTTACTACTCCTCTATTTATGCTTCAAAGTTGCGGTTATCCTCAAAGCTACCCTAATAGGTTAGAGAGATTTAACACTACCGATTTGTAATTAAAAGACCATACCCTTTTGGGTAAACATTGAAACTGTCTCTCCTGGCTTCACAAATATATCCGTTACAAATACAATTTGTCAAAGTGATGTTGTGGTGCTGATTAGGCCAAAAAGCATTGCATCAACACGCCTGCCACAATCATAAACACTAGCAGTTTTCAATTTACACTTTTGTAAATTACTTGTATTGCGGTTTAGTGTCACAAGCACATGAATTGATTCCCAAAGACAAAAGTGCTATGTTGCTGTGGATTACATTTGTGTTAAGAGCGTGCTCACGCTCAGTGTTCTTCATCAGAATCGTTACAGCAACATGTGTGTCTTCGTGTTGCCATTGTGTGTTGTTCTAATAAACATCACAAAATACCTGTGTTACCCTCTACAGTCAGAATTAAGTGCTTACACTCCAGACATTTTGCTTGGTTGATTAAGAAAGAGAAGTGCGAGCTTGGAAGCTCGCACTTCCTTGCACTTCCTAGCACAGGAAGCTAACCGACAACCCTCTTTGATATTTTCTTTTTTACTCTTTTTTTTTTTTACTTCACAGGGAGAGAGGGGAAACCTAGGAAACATCGGCAAAAACGGACCACAAGTGAGTCTCTGCTGCTGTTAGTACCACGCTAGTGTTAAGCCTGTCCTGCACTTGTTACACACAATCCTACCGTCCGCTTCCTGCTTTCCAGTCATGATTATCAAGGTTTTTAATTAAATCGCACTGGAGACTACGGAATGTCACTATAAGCCGTTTTCAGACATGTCCGCAATTGTATATCGGGAGATTCGACCCTGAGGGTAATTGACACACTTGATGCTTTATATGCAGCATCGATGTTCTTCAGACATCAGTAGAATTAACGGGGGGTTTAGGGGGTTGGGCTTGCAATTGGCGGAATATGACGTAGGGTCTAAGCTCACAAGAGGCAAGATAAATGCTGCACCTGTCATTCTAGTTTGTTTTGGTTTGACCACAGACAGCATGGAGGCAGAACTCATTGCGATCATCTTAAATGTTGCTGCAACGACGATCGTTTCCGCATCAACAACATTCAAATAATCCATGAAAGATTGGAGCCTGAGTTAGAGACAAATAGAATAAACGACTAAGAGTAAATAGCACACGTATATAGAAACAGTTAGATAAACATTAAATGGTCCCGGCCTTCCACTCCCTGTTTTCTCAGTTAAATACAGAAATCAACTACATTTGTCCCAGTGTTTGTTGTATGTGAAATTAAGCAAAAATGCGCTCCCCTTCTCTGGTAACACAGTCGTGCCTCCATGATGTCTGTGGTCAAACCAAAACCAGCTTGAGTGAGAGCGGCAGCAATTATCCCGCCTCTTGCAAACTTATACCCTACGTCATATCCCGCCCCTTGCAAGCCCACCCCCCTAAACCCCCAGTTGATTCTACTGATGTTTGAGCAACATCAATGTCCACATATAAAGCACAAATCTACTGATATACAAATGTGGAGTACATGTTTGAAAACGGCATATAATTTTAACCCAGTGGCTGTACACATCTTGTAGTGTTCAACATCACCACTTGGTGATGCGTTACAAGTGTGCAAAGTTTGGTGTTGATAAATATAGATTCATATATTGAAAGCCTGATGTACAAAGATGATTTAAAACCAGATAGGATCCCATTTGTTGCCAGGTCTCGGTAACACAGAATATCTGTATTGAGGGGCCTTTTTGCTGGTCCAGTTGCATATTTCAGGAAGTGACACGAAACAGAGAAATCCACCCCATGTTTTAACTTCAGTATTAGTGCGAATGCTCTCTGATTCAAGTTATAACAGGGATGTTTATATTGTTGTAATGTTGGAAGCCGCGTTGGTAGCCTCCGACGATGTTTTTATTTGCCTACTTGTTGGAAGTTGCAGAAACAACGCAATCTGGGGGATTCTGTTTACTTTTTAAGAACTCTCATACTATTTAGGTTCAGTCCTTACCGCAGGGACTCAGGTTTTATTCCTGCCCGTGGTCCTTTGCTGCAGGTCCTCCACCTTCTCTCTCCCATAGTTTCCTGTCTTATCACACTGTATCAAGAAGAAAGCAAAAAAATGCAGAAATAAATCTTTCCAAAATAATAATTAATAGTTATCGGACTACTGAAATCCAGCGCCTCTTCATGAATCCAAAGCCTTAAATTAATTGAAAAGGATATTTCCCGCCCGTAGTGACAGGCGGAGGTAGAACAGGTAGTGACAGGAGGAGGTAGATTAGGAAGTGACAGGTGGAGGTAGATCATGTAGTGACAGGTGGCGGTAGATCAGATAATGACAGTAGGGCAAGACACAGGAGCAGGGGAAGTGAAAAGCGGGTAGGAATCGGATCACCGGGGTGGACGGGTCGAGAAACTAAAAATACTTAGCCAGAGATAGAATGGCTGTCAAAGGATACAAACAGTTCGGATTGCTGAAACTAACTTCTAAGATTTATTGGAAAAAATAAGGGAATCTTATCATGTTAAAATACTTTAAACCTCAGAAACGAGGAGCAGCAGCCAAAGTGTGCCAGCGTACCCTCCTTCTGAAACAGGCTTAGAGGAACCAAATGTAGTGGCCTATCTTTAGGTAACCTTTATGTTACGGCCGTGGCTGTACCCAGCAGATGCTCAGCTCTTTCTCCTCCTCTTGGGCAAGGCATTCCCTTGTTTCCCTGGCTCTACACCTGTTCAACTTGCATCCATCCCATTCTGTCATTCAACTTGCCTACTGTCAGCCTGTTAACCTACAGAGGTCGCTGTTCCCCCAGTTGTCCCTGAGGTTCCTGATTCGTCCAGTATTCCCAACGCCTATCATGATTTGGGAGAGGTTTATAGTAAGTGCTCTCTCTTCTTCCGCACTGTCCCTATGACTGCGCCGTTGTTCCCCGGAGCTCCTTTGCCCTCCAGCCGTTTATATAATATATCCCGTCCAGAGAGGGAGTGCCTGGAGTCATACATCCGGGACACTGTTGCCGCAGGCATTATTAGGCAGTCTTCCTCCACTGTTGGTGTTGGTTTTTTCTTTCTTTCTAAGAAGGATCATACCCTACGCCCTTGTATTGACTACTGTGCCCTTTATAACCTCACTGTTAAGAACATGTACCCTTTCACTTTGAATAAACTCGGCTTTTAGACCCTCCAAGGAGCTACCATCTTATCCAAGCTGGAACTCAGGAATGCCTACCATCTGGTTAGAATAATGGAGGGAGACGAATGGAAAACGGCTTTTAAAATACCACTTGGTAATTTCGAGTACCTGGTTAGGCCTTTTGGATTTACCAATGACCTAGCCGTTTTCCAGGCTCTGGTGAAGGATGTTCTCCGCGACTTCCTCAACCGTTCCCGACTTCCTCAATCCACGTGAGACAGGTTCTCCAAAGACTCCTTGAGAACAAACTGTACGTCAAGGGGGAGAAATGTGAGTTCCATGTGTGTTCTGTGTCATTCCCGGGATACATCATTGAGAGCGTGCAGGTGAAGACTGATCCAGGGAAGGTTCATGCCGTAGCAGAGTGGTCTACACCTACGACGGTTAAGCAGCTCAAGTCCTTCCTTGGCTTCTCCAACTTCTACCTTTGTTTCATCAGGGACTACAGCAGAGTGGCAGCGCCCCTTACCAAGCTCAATTCTCCTGCAACTCCATTCTCCTGGACTGCTGAGGCAGACGCTTTGTTCAGGGAGCTTAATAGACGTTTTACTTCCGCCCCTGTTCTCATAAACCCAGAACCTTCACATAATTTTATGGTGGAGTTTGACACTTCGGATTCTGGAGTTGTAAAAGGCTGTGAAACTGGCTTTGGAGGAATGGAGGCATTGGCTTGAGGCTAAGAGAAGGCAGTAGAGAAAATGTGGGTCTAAATGCGGGATTGAAAAAATGGGAGGGAATCTGAGTCTCTGATGTCTTGGGGGAGGGAGTTCCAGAGCCTGAGAGCTTCCCTGGGGAAGGCTCTGTCCCCAAAACTAAGTTTGGACTTGGGAGTGGAGAGAAGGCTGGCTGAGGTGGATCTGAGGGACCGAGAGGGTTGGAAGGGGGAGAGGAGGTCAGTGAGATATGGGGGAGCCAGTTGGTGAAAGGCATGTAGGTTAGGGTTAGGATCTCATAATTGATCCAGTTGGAGAAAGGAAGCCAATGGAGGTCCTTTAGGATGGGGGTGATGTGATGCCAGGATTTGGTGGGAGTTAGGAGTCGGGCGAATGCATTCTGGACCATTTTGGGTCCATTAATGGAACTAACTTTGATGCCGTAGAGGAGTGAGTTGCAGTAGTAAAGACGGGAAGTGATGAAAGCGTGGATCAGTGTCTATTCAGCAGGGCATGCGAGAAAGGGCCTGATCTTTGCAATATTGCAAAGGTGGATTTGACAACTTGATGGATATGAGGTTCTAGGGAGAGGATGGGATCAAGGATCAGGCCAAGGTCGCGTGCCTGAGAGGAAGGGGAGACATTGGTGCCAGCAATGGTGCGTGTGGGGTTGGGGATTCTGCTGCGGGTGGATTTGGAGCCAATGAGGAGGTGTTCAGTTTTGTCACTGTTGAGTTTGAGAAAAATTGCTGCATCCAGTCTTTTTATGCAGACAGGCAGGAGTCAATCTGAGAGAGGGCAGGGTTGTAGGGGGGTTTGGCGCTGAGGTATATCTGAGTGTCAGCGGAATAACAGTGGAAGTCGAGGTTGAAATGGCGGGAATCTGTCCGAGCAGGAGGATGTAAATGATGAATGAGACCGAGGAGTGGTTTTAAATAGAGATTGAAAAGAGAAGTGTGATGTGATCTGTTGGAGAGAGTCAGCTGGGTGCAGTGCCTTCAACAACGAGGTCTTTGAGTCTAGTGAGCAAGATGTTGTGGCTCAATGTATCGAAGGCTGCACTCAGGTCGAGGAGGCGTCTGCAGAGGTGAGAAGGTTGTGAGTTCTTTGAGGAGTGCGCTTTCTGTGCTGTGGAGTGGGAGAAAACCGGACTAGAGGGGTTCAAATAGGTGATTGTATTGCAAGTGAGCCTGGAGTTGTGTGGCGATGAGGCGTTCCAGGGTTTTTGAGAAGAAGGGGAAATTGGAAATAAGCCAGTAGTGGTTGAGGCAGGAAGAATCAAGACCAGGTTTTTTGAGGATTGGGGTGACGGCAGCGGTTTTGAAGGCGGGCGGGAAAATTCCTTGAGAGAGTGAGGAGTTGAAAAGGATAGTGAGGTAGGGGCATAGGACAGGGAGGCAGGACTTCAGCAGGGTGGTGGGGAGGGGGTCAAGGGAGCAGATTGTGGGTTTGGATGAACTGATGAGTTTAAAGATGATGGCCAGGGAAACTGGAGGGACCGGGAGAGACGCAATGGGGGTGAGGCATACGGAGGTCAAGAAGGATGGAGAGGAGAGAGGGCAGAATAGGGGTTGCTAGGTCAGATGCAGGAGAGAGTGATTTGTTCATTATCTAGTGCTGATTTTATTGGTAAAGAATTGAAGGAATGAGTTGCATTGTTATGGTGTAGAGGTAGAGTGGGCGTCGGAACGGAGCTTGAGGAGTTTTTTCACGGTCGAGAAGAGGGCTCTGGGTTACGGTTGGAGTCCTTGATAATGCTGGAGAAGTAGGCAGAGTTGGCGGTGGTGAGGGGATCTTTGTAAGCAGAGAGGGGAAGTTTACAGGCTTCATGTTGTACAGTGAGTGATGTCGTTCCAGTTAGCGGCCAGTCTGTTTCAGTTTACGAAGCTCAGTTGTGAACCAGGGTGAAGAGGTGTTGAAGGAAAAGTTTTTTTTGTTTTGCGAGGGGACAGTGTGTTTAAGGAGGCAGACAAGGTGGTTTTGAGGTTATTGGTGAGCTCATCAGGTGAAAGCAGATTGGACAGCAGATCTGAGAGTTGGAGGGGATCGACTGATTTAGTGTTTCGGAAGGTTAATATCTCTGAGGAGTTGGGGATGGGAAAGTGAACTGGATGGGATTATGATCTGACAGGGGTAATGGAGACGAGTGGATGATGAGTACCGGTAGATTCACAGAGCAGACTAGGTCAAGGATATGACCTTTAACATGGGTGGGGAAGGTGACGTGCTGGGTGAGGTTGAAATTGCCGAGTAGAGTGATGAATTCAGATACAAACTTACAGGTGGTTGAATTAATATGGATGTTAAAGTCGCCAAGCAACAGTAAACAATCAACATGGGGTGGAAAATGAGTTCTTTGATTCTGAATATCGGTTTGAAAGTGGAAAGTGGGCAGTGGGAATGAATAGTTTGGATGTTGGATACCGTAACGCTGGTGGGGTTGGTGGTGTAGGTGGCGGGTGTGTTTGGGGCCGCGCTGGAGATAGCGATGGCGGCGGAGGATGCCAGCAGACTGAGTGGAGATGAGTGCATTAGGGGATAACCGGTAGTTTTTTTTGAGACAGAGAAGTTCGTAGGGAGAGTAGTGTAGGGCTGTTCAGAGGGAAAAACGAATAAAAGAGAATAGGGGGACCAGGGAAATTCATTAAATAGTAGGGGGGGTAAAGTTTGTAAAAACAGTAAAAATAGTGGTTCCACAGCAGCAGTTGACAGTTGGATTTAGTGAAACGATAGAGGAAGCGTGGAGTACAAACGGGGTGAATTACGTTTAGCTACTCACGGTACTGTTGATTGAGTGATTGGGAAAGCAGCAAAGGATGGTGATGTCCAGATAATGTTGATTTTCCAATGAATGTAAATAGTTCAATAAGGGATAGTGTCCAGGGAGAGGAGATAGACAAGAGAGATTTGTGGGGACAGAGCAGAGGCAGGGCTGCTCCCGTATCTAACCAGCAAACCAGGTGGTTATGGCTAGCGCTAGCTACTTAGCAGTTAGCCAGTTACCAGGGAGGGCTGGGGAGAGCAAGGCAGCTATGAACGAAGGCAGGGGAACAGAAAAACAATGACACTAGAAAGACAGAATGCAAGAAAAGAAAGAGAAGAGACAGACAGACAGAGGGAGAAGCGGCAGCCACACACAGCGCCAGCAGTGCTCTCACAAACACCGCCATGCCATCTGGTCTGCTCGGTCCCCTGCCAATCCCGTCACTCCTGGTCCCATATCGCCCTCGGCATTGTTACGGGTCTTCCTCCTTCTCAAGGGCAACAAGGTGATTCTCACCATTGTGGACCGTTTTTCTAAAGCATTTCATTTTGTGCCTCTCCTTAAACTCCCCACTAGTTTTGAAACATGATTTACCAAGACCTCTTGGTAAATCATGTGATGCATCTCCATGGTATACCCTCCGACATGGTTTCTGACGTGGACCCCAATTCATCTCACAAGTTTGAAAGGGTTTGGGAGGTTCTGAGTTTGTCTTCTGGTTATCCTCTACAGACTAATGGGAAGGCGAAGCGGGGCAACCAGGATCTTGGAGCAGCACTCCGTTGCCTCTCTGATAGAAATCCTTCTTCTTTAAGCATCCATTTGGCTTGGATTGAGTACTCACACAACTCCCTACCAGCCACACAGCCACTGGCATGTCACCAGTTGAGTGTGCTATGGGTTACCAGCCGCCTCTCTTCCCAGCTCAGGAGGTTGAAATTACCATCCCATCGGTTCAGTCTAATATCCGTAGTGTTCGCAAGATTTTGAGGGATATTCTTTCCACCTTGCTCCCCTTAGCTGATCGCAACTGGCGCATCACTGACCACCACCAGCCCCAGCCTCCCAACTACCTCCCGGGGCAGAGGGTTTGGTTTTCCTCAAGGGACCTACCCCCATTATATGGGCCCTTTTTTGATTGACTCAGTCTTTAAGCCTACAGTGGTCAGACTCAAGTTGCATTCCCATATGAAGGTTTATCCCATATTGCATGTCTCACAGTTAAAGCCTGTTTCCACCAGCCCTCTGTACCCCCCGGTTGCAGCTCCTCCTGCACCCTGCATCATGGATGACCACCCGGCCTACACTGTTCGGCGGCTTCTGGACGTTCGCCGTCAGGGACAGGGTTACTAGTACAACCTTGCAGGGATTAAAAATAACGACATCCCGGGGACGTAATTAATTGTCACCGGGAGGATCACTATTCTCTCTCGGGTCGACCTCGGGACGAAGAGAATTTTGTGGGCACTGACTTCATTTTTCTGTTTAAGTTTTCAACACTTTCAGCATTCTGAACGGGTTTGTGGTCGGTCGGCTTTCTTGGTTCACAGGAGAAGTCGGGGCTGCGCACGGAGTCTAGACTAGAGATGCATGGATGAGCTGTAATGTCATTCGTACCCGCTGCATATCAATATCCACCCGAAGCAATGTTTTTTTCCACAATTGATACCCGCACCCGCCCGATCATCGGGTGACCAGGTGTCCCGATTTTGAGTTGCGTTTTCCGCTTCCCGGCAAAAGCCTGTCGGCACCCTAAAATGTCCAACCACTATGAAATGTCCCCTGTTGTCAGCGATTACATAGCCAACTTGGTATTATTATAGCCCGATCATTAACTAAAAGCCAAATAGTAAGAATAAAGCATCCAGCATATTTCAATGTGTGTGAGGGCATACGCAGCAGGGATGATCGCACAGTGGAATGCTTATGAAAACCAGCGCTGGGCGGAGATGTTCTTGCATTTTAGATGCAGAGATTATCGAAAATATGTCAAATCTGTCAGTTTGCCGTTTGTTTAGTCAATATGTTAACCTACTTAATATTTATTTATTTCAACCGCGACCCGCCCCACCCGTGGATTATCCACGGTGTCTGCGGGTATGACCGCCAAGTCCGCATCTCTAGTCTAGACCTCTTTACTCCCGAATGTTATGTTTTCATGAATGAAGAATAAGTTCATGTCTGAGTGTTGGCTACAAACGCGATTTAACTATTTACAAGTGCAAAAATGCCAACATATTCTATTTTGCTGACCGCCACAAAAGCCTCGTAAGGACAGTTCCTCTGCATCTCTCTCGTAGATCACACCATCTTTCAACTTCTTTGTTTAATGCGACTGCATCGCCTTCTCTTACATAATCAGCAGCTTACGGATTTCACTTTCTCTCCATTTAGAACTGCTCATGATGATATCGCTGCGTTGTCTCTGTGGAGACAAAATTCGGGACGATTCGGGACGGTTCAAAATGTTTTTCAAGGCATTTCCGGGAGGGTGGTGAAAAAAGTTTGATTTAACCCCTGCAACCTAGTACTAGTACTAGGTAGACTGGGAGGGTTACGGTCCTGAGGAGGGTAGCTGGGTGTCCCGCAGCAACATCTTCGATGAGCCCATGGTGTGGGATTTCCATGAGGAGCACCCGGATAGACCTAGAGGGTCGCCTGGAGGCGCCCATTGAGGGGAGGATACGGTTACGTCCGTGGCCGTACCCAGCAGATGTTTTGCTCTGTCTCCCCCTCTTGGGCGAGGCGTTCCCTCGTTTTCCATGGCTCTACAGCTGTTCAACTTGCACACCTGCGAACATTCTCCGGTCATCATCTCTGCCCTACTTAAACCCCGGTCCTTCACCCACTCATCGCCAGATCGTTATTTTAACCACAGTGGATCACCAACCCCGTACCTAACTGCCATCCACCCAGTGTGCTCATCTACCTGCCTACCTGCCAGTAGTGCTGCCTGCCTGTCATCAATCCTGGTCTGTCCACCTCCTGTTTATTCCCTACTGCTCTCATCCCCCCTACAATGAACCTCTGGTCAATTGCCTCAATTGCACCTACCTGTAGAATAATCAACCTACCTTCCTGTATCTACCTGTAGCAGCCTCTACATGTAGTAGCCTTTATCTGCCTGAAGAATAATCAACCTACCTGTATTAGCCACTACCTCTAATTGGCCCATTTGCAGTGCTACAAATCATATCATAAAATTGTTTGTTCCAACCACTTAAATTATATAAAACTCATACCAGAAAATAAACCCTGGATTTAATTGTACATCAATGTCAGACATTTTATAGCAATCTAAAACTAGCCTACTTGAAGAATTTGTTTTTCTTGCCTTGCCCCTGTCAACTTCATACACAACATAAACACATACACTGCTCAACACATCCACAGCAAAGTACATTTTGCCTTCCTGCTGAGCCTCTCAATATTAATATTTGCATTCTGTTCATGGCCGAGGCCACCAAAATAGTGTTGTTGGCTTGCGCTGTGATGCAGCACTCCATGTAAAGAGATTAAGCGCTTGGAAAAAAGCAAAGAAGATCTTTAAGAGTCCTTTGCCAAATCTTTGGCACAAAACTAATTTTAGGACCCAATAAATGCTATTTTTCATCAGCCTCAATGTCCAAACTGCATTAGACATATGAAGACATGTGACTGACTCTGGTTGGCTAATACAGAATACATCCTCCATCCAATGAATTAATTGAGGCCACCACTGCCTTTCTTCCCAATCAAACTTTGAACAGTTGAAATGAGTTCAACTGTTGTTAAAGATTCATTCATTCGAACTGATTTAGTCGCAAACGACCCATCACTAATGCCCACTCACAACTGAGTGGGCGTGCTGACCAATCACAGCACACTGGGGTACTCGGAAGGGGGGCCTTAAAGTGACATGATACAAAACAGAATGTTTTTGAAAGATGCTGAAATTGGTTTTGCAGAAATGAACAGTGTAATAAGGGGTATTTTTTAACATACAGGCATGTAACCCTTTTCTAGTAGTATTCCCAAATTCAATTATTAACCCTAAAACAGCATGATATGGGATCTTTACAATTCCAACCATACTGCAAAAAGCTCTTCTCTGGGAGTCCTAATCTCTGGGAGACTACACTTCTGGCAAAATCAATGTCATCTGCCCTACCCCCTCAAGTGGCAGGATACAGACCCATTTATGGGATTGGATGAAGACATGGAAACAGTGTTCTCATGCCTGCAGGCTAAATCCTCTCTCGGTCTTTGAAATTCTCCCTGCCCAATCAACTTATTAGCTGCTCACTTCAAACAAGGTAAAAAAGCTAGTTAACTTTTCATTTCATTATTTAAAGGACACTGCACATTAATCTACATTTCTGTAAATGTGCCAGTGTTAGCCAGCAGGCAAATTTTGAACCTGAGTCCTTTGGCAAGATGTTAAGCTAGGCACAGGATGGCTAAAACGTAAAAACATTTTGGCCCTAAGGAGTAGTGGTGTCGAATTTGCATGTGACATATTGCTCACTCTTTCTTTTAACTCATCTAGACTTTCATCTTTGGAGAATCCTGTCCACTATTGGCATCAGACAGAAATAGCAACAAAAAAATCATGTTTGTTTACTCACAATTTTATTTCGCAGTCTTTTGTGGACTATACCCAGGAACAAGAATTCAGAAGGTTGTCTAAGCTGCTAGAAAATTAGCACAAAATTTCCGGTATCTGTTAAATGGTACTTCCTATTCTCAGTCCAAGCTCTGCTTTCCAGATACACCCCAGCCTTCAGTGTAATAGGTAGGCCTGTATCAAATATATCAAATGTCTTTATCAAATTGAATGTCGTTCAAATTAATGATTGAACATAATTTATTCATCATCGCGGTTTTAATTGTGTGTGTCTGATTGTCTGTAACAAACCAATTTAAAAAACAAACAATTACTGTCTCATAAACTAATCAATCAAATTTAGTAAAATGACAAGTGTGTGTGTTTTGTTTTGTCTGTGACACAAATGCGCAAATTGGAGTTCTGGGGCTGTATTCATAAAGAGTCTAAGGGCTAAAACTAGCTCCTAAGTGGTGAATTTAGGAGAAACTCCTAAAAAGAATGGGCGTGTCAGTCTTAAATTTAGGACTCCTAACTTATTAAAATAAGAGCAATTCAACAAGTATTTAAGGCCCAAAAGTAATTCCTAAGTCTAGCAGAGCCTAAAAGTCCTCGAGAGGACTCCTAACTTAGTTAGACCTATTCAGGAAGAATCTGAAAATGGCTGCAGCGAGACGAAATGTTTTGGAGACAATGGAGGACTGCAAGTTCATAAAGAGATATAAGCTTAATCGTCAGGGTATCAAACTTGTGGTTAAATTATTGCGGGATGCAATAATGTCCCCTACAAACAAGAATAACCCGATCAGTTTGGAGATAAAATGTTCGCAACAGTTCGATATTTAGCAACAGGGAAAATGCAACTTTGCAATGCCGACGATTTAGGAATATCGCAACCATCAGTAATGGTTAAATCACACGGGGGCAATGTTACAAATGTACCTTTAATCATCCTTAATTATTTAATATATAAATATAAATAATTCACTTAAACCATCATTATTTGTCTTATTTATTGACAGTGATACATCACTTTAGTCGTCATTATTTTTTTCAAATAATAGGAATAAATCAATTTAATAATTATAATGATCATTATTTAAACAGTAGCACTGTAAGTTTCAAGTAAAAAACAATATAACTGCTCTTACTTATGATTACTATCGAATCATTTATCGTAAGATGATTTATTGTATTAAGTTTATAATTAGCTCAGTAGCAATTTGTCCTGGGATCAGTTGGGCTTTTGCTTGCATTTCACATCTTTGTCTTCGCTTTCATATAGGAGGACTTGAACGGCTGTATGGGCTGATATTTAAAGTGTTTAAGTGCTGGAAATATGCTCATTGGATTATAGTTTGCAGGGTGCTTTTTATAACCTCCTTGATATAATGCAATTTACGTATTTTTATTGTTTACTCTCGCTCCCTTTTTAATGTGCATACATCATCATTATCGTGGTCTGCACAAACTTGTCATCATGCGTGTATTCTTTTAACTGCACTGTCCATAACTATTTAATAGGACGTCATTTGTAGCCTATGTTGCGAGGATGTGATGTGGAATAAACTAATTAGATCCTTTGTGGTGTAGTTGTCTCGTTCTAGGTATGACTCGGAGAGTGGTAAATGTTCAACAACGTGGTTTATTCTAACAGAGACACAAGGTAAACAGGCTTGCATTCTGGAGGTGGTTCATGAAGCATCCCGCGTTCTGGAGGTGTTTCATGAGGCATCTGATGAACAAAGGTAAATAAACAGTTATATTGGGAGTGGGCGGAACGGTAAATAGGCCACGCCTACATGTTCTAATTTATCCAGGTAAACCTTTGGTCTGTCTTGGCTTAAACGGAAATGGCAAAGTGGCCATGTTTGTAGTCTTTAACTTATCTATAAAATCATTAAAACCTTATATGGTGTTATCCATTATGTGGTGAAGAAACCATTCATACCTGTGTGTAATCAGAAATAGCATAGACTAAAATAATTTTCATCAGATGTCGCGGATGAGTTTCACCTGATTTATCCTTAGTATGAGCAGGTCTCAGCAGCGTTGTGAATTACTTTTAAGAAAAAACTCCTAGGTAAAATCTTTTAGCGCGAGTTAGGAGCACTACTACCTAGTAAGATAAAAAGCTTTGTGAATAGGCCCCTTATCTACTTTATTTGCAATATTTATTATTTTCATATAATTATATATCTATATATAGATATTATATTATATATATTATAAAAAGGTTAATTTCATTGTTGCCTATATTATTATCATGTCCTTATCTCCTACGAAACAATGTTGGCCTTTCCTTGGGTAACCCCTCAAATGAAAAACACTATAGCATTCTGTCTGGAGCATAAAATCATCTAAACTTGGTAGACCTAATTGGCCACACTGCTTGAATCATAGTTTGATCATAACTGATTGGCCTATATGACTTGATCAATTCAACTTTCTACCCTGCCACCTGTCAATCTTCCAAATGCATGATGCAGCTGGAAATTAACCTATGTATGTCTTTCTAATGTCTTAGTTAGCCGTGTATTCTAAAAAATGAAAAAGGGCCCTTGCATGCATGTATGATCAAAGCACCAATAGTCACAGGGTAGTCACACTCTTGCATGTTTTAGCCCTCGCACTGGTGGGTACACACGCTTCTATCCTGTTTATTAATATTTGAATGTCACAAAATTACACATAAAACCATTACAAAGAGTACGCATCTTCAAAGTGCCAACTAACGGCACATTCTGGTTCCGCTGGTGTGGATTGAGGGGTATCCCTAGAGTCCCGTGCTGTTCTTGCTCTGGTCCTTGGACAAGAATGGGAACCACATGCTGAAGGTTAAATTCATAAACCTTCAGAAGTTTTTATAGAGTTGGTCAAAATGATTTTTCGCCTAGGCTTCTAGAAATCCAGATGTCATGGTCAAGTAGCATGCGTACATACGCCACCGTGAGTTTCCATCTCTTAGTTTCACAGAAATCCAGTCCATAGCCCTCATGTTCAACTCCTCTTCATGAACTGGCTTGAATCCTTTAACAAAATGATGTTGTTGGAAATCTTTAATTCATGTATTCTGTACAAAAAAATATATAAATATTTTATGGACACTTTTTTGAAATTACACATATCATTTAATACTTATATATATACACTTATATATAGATAATACTATCATTTAATACAGATTTCAGATTTTTTTAACACCTTTAGTCATTTTTAGGTGATGTATTGTATCTATGAAAATCATGTTGTTCAACATGGTTCAAATGATTTTGAACATAATTAACAAAAAATAACAATGTTTGACCGATTGAATTTGGGCAAACGAAAAACCTTATTTTGTCTATCTGGTAGTTTTCAAACTGATGGGACACTTACCTTTATTTTCATGAACAAATCTTAATCCACCTCAAAATCGCATTTCAGCAATTATTAATTATAATTTCCGGAAAAGTTGTTACAACTACAGTCATGCTAACCCTATAGACTACACTACAAGTAATAATGGTGAGCCTACCGACAATTGGGGGAAAAACTTGTTCACGGGCTGGTCGGGCCGACTCTCTACAGATCATCTCATAGTGTCCGCTTTTTACAGATTAAATCGCTCAAAATGCACAAACTGTATCATCCATTTTTTAGGTCTATTTATAATAATTTAAAAATTGTAAAAAGAAAAGGAAATTAGAAAATACTCAAATATTGCTTTCCCGGTCTCCTTCATCCTGTAGGGTTGGTAGCCCTACTTGTCATGTTTGTAAATTAATTTAGCAGTTAGCGGTTTTTGTATTTTACCCTATTTTGTGTAGTTAAATGTCGTTTTCTATGACCCGGCACATGGCTTTACATTGTGTTCAGCGGAATGCCTCTAGAGCTCATTCTGTGAAACAGAACATTAGAGTGTTGAGTGTCAAGAATTTAGCAATATTTTTGGATTTGAGAGTCAGAAATCAAAGTTGTTCCTGACTGAAGTCGGTGTGTGGTGTACTGTTTTGGCAGGAGCAGTGACAATTTTTGCACTCTACACATTACAGATAAAAACTAAGTGTGAGGTCTCTCCAGATTTAAAAATCGTACACGATTTAAAAAAAATACTTAAATTGTAGCCAATGCCTAGCAATATTCAACTGGTGTATTTTACCTCAGAGTGTAAGAGGTCAGTTGAAGGCAATTTTTCTTGTCAACAGCCCTTCCTTCTGCATCAACCTTTTAATTTAATCTATGACCTCTTCTTTTAATTTAATCTATCACCTCATTCCAGGTGTCAAAACAAGTCGGAAATCTACCCTTCAATTAGTGGATATTTGTAATTTCCATCTTGCTACATTGAAAGAAGCTGGACTTTGTGTCTGTGTTTGTGATTGTGTGTGGTTATGTGTGTATGTTGTCCACAGTCCACTCATAGACATATCCTCTCTGTTCCACCTTTTCCTCATCTTTCATCTCCCCTAATCTCCTCTCCTCCTCCTCCTCCTCCTCCTCCTCCTCCTCCTCCTCACTCATTTCCTCTCATCTCCTCTTCCTTAACCCTCTTTTCATTTATTTTCTTCCCTTCTCTTCTGATCTACTCTGCTCTAATTTTGTCTTATCTTATTATTTACTCTCAATTCGTATCCTTTCATTTCAATTCATCTTCGCTATTTTCTCTTTTGCTCTTCCCTTCTCTACTATTCCCTGCTCTTCTTCTCCTTAATTTCTTCTCTTCTCTCTTCTCTTCTTGTTTGCCCATCTCCTTCCATGCTATCATTTTCTCTTCTCCTCAGGGTCCAGTAGGCCTGGTTGGGATAGCTGGGGTGATGGGAGTCCCTGGTGAAAAGGTAAGGTTCTGCTTCCTCTCTTTCTCTCCCTTCCTCCCTGTCTCCCTCCCACCCATTAGACTGTCAGTCAGCATCAGCAAGAACCCGTCACCGGCAGACTACTGTAATTAGGTCTGTGTTAAACATCCATAGCTGGAGGCCCCAGCGGGCCCCAGCACACACGCTTATACCAACACTCTTGTGTCGAAATTAATGACAATGGTGTCATTTAGCCCTACCATTGTGTAACATACGTTTAATATATGGCCATTTTTCAAAAACGGATCTATCCCATAATAATAATGAATGCCAGGACCAGAATGTTTGTGTGTACTCTGGAAAGGTAAAAGGGAGTAGCACCCTCCTCCATGGACACCAAATAAGTTAGTATGATTAGTCTACTGACAATTTTTGCCCCCTGATTAACGGGGGGCTCTGCGGAGGACATCCCCTGCTGCTTTTAAATCCTGGGCGCCCCTCCATGCCCCAACCCCCACCCTTCCTTTACCAGGAGCAACCGCTGTGTCCAGACATGTTCACCCCGGGGGACGCTTCTAGTTGTCAATCTACCCCCCTTCGAACAACAGATCCTCCTCCCAGTTGAATCTATCATCACCAGCTGTACCCTGACAGCCCACAAATTCCTGTCCCATTATATATGTTTAATCCTCTCTCTCTCTCTCTCTCTCTCTCTCTCTCTCTCTCTCTCTCTCTCTCTCTCTCTCTCTCTCTCTCTCTCTCTCTCTCTCTCTCTCGTCTTGTTTTCCCATATGGAAAGTATCGCGATCTCGCCATTTTTTGATTGACGCATCACATGGGAGGAGGGTAACACGGTGCTTGTATGATCAAGTGCTGCTTGATGTTGAGGGTGGGGACAGGTGGGTGGTGGATCAAACCTTAACAACATAAGAAGGTGAGCAGGGTTTAACAGGAGAGGCAGGTCACATAGGTCTCAGCTAGCATAACTTTGAAGACATTGAGATAAGAGGACCTGCTGACAAGTTTACCTTTCTGTGACCACAGACTAATACTAAAAAAGTAAAGGGCACCATACTTTCATACCTTTATTTATGCTTATATATATATACCATTTATACCTTTTTTTATGTTGGATTTATGTTGGAAGACCAGTTGAGTTTGACGTGTCATGGTTTAAATAGTCATGGTTTAATTGAATGGTTAAATTCTCTTTCTTTCTTTCTTTCTTTCTTTCTTTCTTTCTTTCTTTCTTTCTTTCTTTCTTTCTGTTTATCTCCCAATCTGTCTGCCAGGGTGACAGGGGCCCAGCAGGTCCCCTGGGTCTCCCCGGAGAGAGTGGTCCAAGGGTAAGTACCACAATCTGTTCCTTTATGGTCCTGCTGTCCAATTCCATTTCTTTGTTCTAGAATGAGTTACGATTCACTATAAAAATCTGTAAATCTCCCTGTTCCTAAAAATAATAGACAAAAACAATAACCAAACCCAAACATAAAGTCAGACACACTTGTCTTTAATAGTTCAGGCAGAGAGACTATGGATTAGATGGGGATTTAAATATGCTGCACAGCCTTGGCATAATTTGACAAGAAGCTTAACCCTCAGACATGTTGAGCACCTAGATATATACAGTGGGGCAAAAAAGTATTTAGTCAGCCACCAATTGTGCAAGTTCTCCCACTTAAAAAGACGAGAGAGGCCTGTAATTTTCATCATAGGTAAACCTCAGCAATGAGAGACAAAATGAAAAAAAAAATCCAGAAAATCACATTGTTGTGATTGTTGTGAGCTGTCAAAGGACACCAGAAACACAATTGTAGACCTGCACCAGGCTGGGAAGTCTGAATCTGCAATAGGTAAGCAGCTTGGTGTGAAGAAATCAACTGTGGGAGCAATTATTAGGAAATGGAATACATACAAGACCACTGATAATCTCCCTCGATCTGGGGCTCCACGCAAGATCTAACCCTGTGGGGTCAAAATGATCACAAGAACGGTGAACAAAAATCCCAGAACCACACGGGGCGACCTAGTGAATGACCTCCAGAGAGCTGGGACCAAAGTAACAAAGGCTACCATCACTAACACACTACGCCGCCAGGGACTCAAATCCTGCAGTGCCAGACGTGTCCCCCTGCTAAAGCCAGTGCATGTCCGGGCCCGTTTGAAGTTTGCTAGAGAGCATTTGGATGATCCAGAACAGGATTGGGAGAATGTCATATGATCAGATGAAACCAAAATAGAACCTTTTGGTAAAAACTCAACTCGTCGTGTTTGGAGGAGAAAGAATGCTGAGTTGCATCCAAAGAACACCATACCTACAGTGAAGCATGGGGGTGGAAACGTCATGCTTTGGGGCTGTTTTTCTGCCAAGGGACCAGGACGTCTGATCCGTATGACGGAAAGAATGAATGGGGCCATGTATCGTGAGATTTTGAGTGAAAACCTCCTTCCATCAGCAAGGGCACTGAAGATGAAACGTGGCTGGGTCTTTCAGCATGACAATGACCCAAAACACACCGCCCGGGCAACGAAGGAGTGGTTTCGTAAGAAGCATTTCAAGGTCCTGGAGTGGCCTAGCCAGTCTCCAGATCTCAACCCCATAGAAAATCTTTGGAGGGAGTTGAAAGTCTGTGTGGCCCAAAAACATCACTGCTCTAGAGGAGATCTGCATGGAGGAATGGGCCAAAATACCAGCAGAAGTGTGTGAAAACCTTGTAAAGACTTACAGAAAACGTTTGACCTCTGTCATTGCCAACAAAGGGCATGTAACAAAGTATTGAGATGACCTTTTGTTATTGACCAAATACTTATTTTCCACCATAATTTGCAAATAAATTCTTTAAAAATCAGACAGATTTCTAGATTTTTTTTTTTCATTTTGTCTCTCATAGCTGAGGTATACCTATGATGAAAATTACAGGCCTCTCTCATATTTTTAAGTGGGAGAACTTGCACAATTGGTGGCTGACTAAATACTTTTTTGCCCCACTGTATAACGTATAATCAATAAAGTAGTGTATATCACTGGGGAAGGGAATCAACAGGGACTGAAGTGTATCCCCTTTTGTGGTACACCCAAGCATTAGCATGGGGATGCTTTGTTATTCCAGACTGCAGTACAGCAGCAGCAACCTAGCACAGCAGTGCCTTAGGGTACAGTTTTGTTTTGCTATGTGGTCTGGAATTGGAAGAGGGACGCTGGCTGGCATCCCTCACTGACCCTCTGCCCTGGATGGCCTCCAGACCTTTGGCTTTGGGCTGCTGCCCTACCCTACTCCAGCTGGCTGCCAACCTGTTAAGCTTGCTGGAAGATGGTTGATGATTAAATGTCTGGCTGATTAGTTTAGCTTAATGGCTCACCGGCTCAATAATGTTGCATGCAGTTGCCAGATCATCTGTGTGCCTTACCTTTATGATAAGCTTGTAGTACAATATAAATTCTGAACGTATAGATTTGATATGTAGGCCTACATTTAATCTTCACTTCAACAAAGGACCCAATAACTTACACTGTATTAAATTGAAAGTACACTGTAATTTATTATATCAGTGAAAAGAAGACCAGGGTCCAAATCAAAATCTCTTGTTGAGATTGTAAGCAGAGCAAGCTGGCCGGATCAAAGGGAGAGCTAATTGCAAGTTAGATGTTCAGTGTTTTTCCATAAATGTAAAATATTTATAATATACTGAAATGGGAAACAGTAAACAGTCAGCCGGGATGTGAGTAGACGATATCATCACACACCTCGCTCCCAGTGCCATATTGTGCATTTTCTGATTGAAAGCTTAAATTGTTATTTTTCTGAAAGGCACTGTAGATAAATGAAGAGCATCTTCACACAGGATGAACAGATACTAATAAGGCCCCAGCACAAACTTGGATTAAAGTGTTCTGCATCTCTATCAAACGTTTGGACAATGTCTATAATGTATTTGGAAGACTCATTTAACACCAGTTTATATTAACTATATTTCAAGGACTATGAAGAAGAAGTTCTGCAATGGTCACAGCTATTACCCACATCTTCCTCCTGAAGCGTTGTGTTCCTGACTGTTGATCTGTCTGCTTCTCTACCAGGGCTATCCGGGCTTACCAGGAAGTCCTGGGGACATCGGCATGCATGGCGCATCTGTAAGTGTGACCTACACTCTGTAACCAAAAAGAATGCTCCAGACTTGATAGGTTACATGTGCCACGTGCCAGGTCAGGCACTTAATGGATTTTACAGGACAAATCGGGTTACTATTTGGATGTTGACATATAATGAACCAAGAAATTTGGTTACAACAGCGTGTCTCATAATTTTAAAACCCTTGGCAGGCAACCGTAATCCATTTAGTCTGCCAGATTACATTTATACTAAGATGGGAGACCGACAACAAGCGCTGCACTAATTAGTTTTACTACTGTTACTTACTATAAACAGTACCATTTAAGGGGGCGATAGATATACCTCTTTGTTCATTCCCCATATTCGTGAGTGGCTGTTTCATGAAAGGATTAGTTTGTAATTTGTTTCTGCATTCGTCTTGGATAGACGAATGCCTGTGGCTATGAACAGGATGAACCGCTGTTAATCTCTCTCTCTCTCTCTCTCTCTCTCTCTCTCTCTCTCTCTGATCTCCTAGGGTCTACAGGGTCAGATGGGCAGTCCTGGCATTGCCGGAAACAAAGGTAGAAAGGTAAGTGTTCTTCTGATCCCTGTCAGTACAAACCCTAGCAGACAACACACACATACACAAACACTCTCGTGGACATCTTCTTCTTCTCTGGTTTTTATCAGCACACAAACTCTTGCTGAACTGGAAGGCAAAGCAATTAAACCACATGGATTTTGCACTTTGTGCTCCTGATGTTTTATAGGTCCTCTTATGTCTGCATTTTATGGAGCTTGTAAAACAGTAAGAAATCACAGCACAGCACTCATAATGTCGAGTTAGTGAGGCACCATGTGGCTGAGGGGTGAATGACCCCTAGACAACCTCAGATGTGATGTTACGAGATGTACATTGATACTACATATTGCAGATTGTATCATGTGTTTCTTATCTGTAACATTTCTTATGTTACATTTTTCTAGTGATGGAGGAAGTGTGTGTTACTAGTTGAAGTTCTGGAAACATTGTTTCCACAACATCAGTTTACACTGTAGATTGGTATTTGAAAATGGTGCTGCGACAATGCTAGACTTTCATTTCCAACAAATCCCATTTTCCCGTTAGCCTGGCTAACGCCAGACCTCATCTCAATCTACATTGAGATGAGGTCTGGGAACCACACATTAATTTTCTTGTATTTGAGGCGTGGTTTACGATTGCCCGGAGTCGTTTATTGGGCGCTAAGAATGTCTATCATATGAGTCTGTACGTAGCTCATAGCCAATCAAAGCCTGTTGATAGCAGGGCAAAGACATCCTTCTTGGTAATGAAAGAGTTTAACGCCGAAAGTTGCTATTTGTTCAAAATAAACTTGCGTTCTAAACTACTTAGAACACTTTCTAAGGCTGCATCAAAAGGTAACGCGTCTGCTGCCATTTTGGATCCGTAAACTACACGCTTCGGTGTGTTGCATAGACGGTGTCATCGTCTTGCCTTCCCTCCCCGTTCTGTGATTGGTTCCCTATCTCAGGCGAAAATCGGATCCATGGAATCCAGGCTGCCTAGGAAATTGCGCGCAAGGCAACATGGGTATACCCAGGCTATTTTCCTGTGAGAGTGGAGACCCTTTTAGTATATGTTCCTTTACGTTGCCAAAGTCAGCGATTATTATTGATATATTTGGACCGGAAGTGATTAATTGCATCAAATTGCAATCGCGTTGGATACAATTTAAGTGTAACAACAATTTACTTCTGCTTTCCTGCGTTGTTAATCCATGAGCACTGTCCCTCCTCTGCATGGCCCTCCCCCTCCTCTTTTGTTTCTTTCTTCTTCTTTCATTCCTTATTTATTTACCCATCTGTGATCGGGGGCGATAGTGTCTCAATGTTGTAATCTCCCACACACATGGCAGTGTTCAAAGCATCATTGCCGATGGGTCTAGTTTAATCTGTATGTGTGGCAGTTTGCTGCTAACATTTCCTGTTTTTCTGCTGAGGTGCTTTTTGTTTATCCCTGAGGTAAGGTGCTTTTTGTTTATTTGTTTATCCTAACCCTTATGACTCAACTACCTTGGAGCCCCTAATCATTTGGGATTTGTGAGGGGTCCTATTAACAGGAGATCCAATTCCATGCCACTGTTGAGTTAATAATCAGGTAGTCCCTTGTTTCTGGTGGATATAGTGGATTTAAACCTGCATGCATGTTTTCAAAAGCTGTAAGTCCATATAGCACATGACTACCATATGCTTTTGCAGTAGTAGTTGATCTCAGCTTCCCCCGACTCCCCAAGAAGCCAACCAGGAGCTGCTTTTTATCTTAATCCTACATATCTCTATTCAATCTTTATGTTGTTGTACCCTCTAGCAGTGAAGATAAATAATGCCTTTGAGGTAAAGAACGAGGCCCACACCATCCCTTGCAAGGCACATACCTGCTTGCAGATTTTTTGAAGAGATGGGCTACGAACGGTAATGACTTTCAAATATATATTTGAAACTCATTACTCATTCAAGCAAGGTACAGTGGTGGAATGTGCATCTTGATTTTTCAAGATACACACCAGCCAATGAACAGTGTCTTACGAAGGCATATGCACATTATATGTGGAGTATATATTTGTTTGTGTTGGAGTTTGTTTGAAATATGCAGTTCTCACTTAGTGGTCAGTGGTCTTAATAATTGTTTTGCATTTTGTGTTCATTTGAGTGTGGGTGTGTTTGTCTGTGTGTGTATATCAGTGGAGGCTTCTCCATTGAGGAGAGGGAGGAAGATCCTCAACATTGTTGAGAATAAAAAATGTAGATTGCCCAGACTACTGTAATGAATTAATGCCCTTAAATATGACTACTTTAATGCCTTTGAATATATGATGTTTGTTTCCCTGGGTAAAGGGACATTAACACCCCCTATCGCCTATTGACAATTACTTCAGGGAGGAAGGTCCTCCCTCAGCCTCCGTTGACTCCCATTCATTTCCCCGAAAGTACTGGCGGCAGGTGAATAACACGGGTTTCAATTGGAGAGAGGAGGAAAGTCCTCCTCTGAGTGGGTGTGACCTTAAGGCGTCTGATTCGCGCAAAAATCTAGTCGCGCTGCACTATGAAACAATAAGCAGGATCCCGGATCCAGGATTGGGCGGGAAATCTGCCCAATCTGGCAACGCTGTCGATAACAAACCCGCTCTGCCTGCATTGCCGCTCAGTCTAAGAGACGCAAAGCAGTTGAAATCATCTGAAGGAAAACGAGATTCTAACATTTGCGAAGTTTGAGTTCTAAGTTTGAGTCTTTTCTTAAAACAATTGTAACTGAAAATAAACATTACAACCAATAACTTCAATCATTGAGGGCAAAAATAGGCCCAGATATTTTTAATTTACTTTTACAAATCAAGAGTAGGCCTGAATTGACTAATGGGCTTTGCATCCTTTCCTTCTGCCCTTGTAGTCCATTTCAAAGACATGCTTCCCACCAGCTTTCAAATTACAGTGATGCCACTGGTGGCTTTGTATCAATTTTGTTCACATAACTATCCCTCCCTACTATTTTGTAGTTCACCAAAACACCCTGAAACAACTTGAGTCTCACGTTCTTATGCCACCATACACCAACAGTGCAAGCAGGCCAATGGCAACCAAGCACTGTCCTTCCTCCCTCACTTTAAAAACCACCAGCCGCCACTGGTGTATATGTGTATATGTGTGTTAAGAGTATACTTGTGAATTGAGATTGTGTGTGTTTGTGTAAATTTGCGTTTTTCCATTAGCACTTTTTGCTGTACCAAGCCGTACCGTACTGACTTGTGTTTCCATTACCAGTTCAAACGCACAAGCTGTGCCAAGCCGCGCCTGAGATGGACCATTTCCGAGTTTCGAGTTCTGTTGAATCTGTGAATTCTTGTGAATGACTTGCATCGTCATGCGTATGAATGGAGTTGCTTGATTCTTTATTTTTTGTTCGTTCCTATAACTAAAACAACTATATAAGCTTTATTTAAAAGGTTTATGAAGGATTAATACAGATTACATTTACATTAATACAACGCACCGCAGTGATGCTAGCTTCAACAAGCTAACAAATAGCTTGGGAAAATAGTGCAGATATCTTTCAGATTAGTCCTGGGTCACTGATATATCTCTATCGATAGTCAATGCGTGCCGTGCCGAGCCGGTTCGGTTTAGTATTTTGGAAAAACACCATACGTGTCTGTGTTAATGCTAGGACTGAATAGCTTTTAAAAGACCTAGGGTTGACTTTTTTTTTTTGTGATTTGTCTCCTAGGGGCCCCTGGGTCCAGATGGCCCTCTTGGAGACCCAGGACCTGAGGGCCCAAAGGTATTCATATGCATTCTCAATTAACCTTTTTGTTTCTTGTTTTTTTTTTTGCAGTTCATTTTTTGACGAATGATCTGCATATCCAAAACATCTTGCAAAATTGAAAAAACGCCTTTGTCAGTTTGATCGATGTGTTTCTGCCACCATAATTCTGCCACATTATATCAGGATTGAATTACCATGACGGGTTATTACAGTTTGAGCGAGGAGTGAGACTACTAAAATCTCATTCCCTCATTCTCCGGTAATGTAATAACACCACAATATAGCATTGCATAAGTGATCACTATCAGTCCAGTTATATGTGCCTTTGGTGTGTGTTTGCAGGGTGAACCTGGTGATATCGGGAAGAACAGAGAACCCGGATTCAAAGTGAGAGTATACCTTTTTCTGTGGAGTGTGGTGAAAACAAAGAATTTAAATTTGTGCTGATGCACTGCTAACAGCCTGTTTTTTGAAAGCCTTCTCTATGTATCCAAATGCTAAAAAAAATTGGCTGTTACTGACTGTGGGATTCACCTCATTGATCCAAAGAGAGAAATATCCCATCTCTACTAAACTGCCGACCACATCTCTGAGCCACTATTGCATTTACATTTAGGGCATTTAGCAGATGCTTTTATCCAAAGCGACTTACAATAAGTACTTGTGTCATAAGAAGTGAAACAATATATCGCTGTCAGTACAGTAAAGATGTTCATAGAACCAAGTGCAAGTACTAACAATCGCTAGGCTAACCCATTCCCTGTGTACAGCAATGCTAGCAGCTACTACAGATGTTACACAATTAAGTACTATGAATAAGTGCAATGTAGATTAAGTGCGTACAATAAGTGCGTACATTAAGTGGCAGGATGTACAACATACAATGGTGGCCGGAAGGGGCTGGGTAGCTATGCAGAGTCGAGGTGAACTCTGAACAGGTGAGTTTTGAGTCTTTTGCAGAAGCTGGTGAGCGACTCTGCAATCCGGACATCGGCAGGGAGCTCGTTCCACCACTGAGGTCTCAAAACAGAGAAAGTTGTGACTTTGTTGATCGACCTTTGCTTGCTCTTAGCGATGGCGGTACCAGACGTCCAGCTGAGGTAGTTGAGTCGAGGGATCGAGCTGGGGTGTGTGGCTTTACCAATGCTTGGAGGTAGGCAGGGGCAGTTCCATCGACTGCCTTGTATGCCAGTACCATCATCTTGAATTTGATGCGGGCTACTACAGGGAGCCAGTGGAGGTCCCGGAAGAGGGGGGTCACATGGGAGAACTTCGGTAGTTTATACACGAGGCGCGCTTCCCCATTCTGGATGCGCTGCAAAGATTTAATCGCAGAGGCAGGGAGTCCAGCCAGGAGCGAGTTGCAGTAGTCGAGGCGGGAGATGACCAGTGATTGGACTAGAAGCTGAGCTGCTTCCCTTGTGAGGAAGGGCCGGATCCTGCGGATGTTGTAAAGTGCAAATCTGCAGGATCGGGCCACCACAGTGATGTTTGCGGTGCAGCATAACTGATTGTCCAGTACCACACCGAGGTTTCTGGCAGTTGGAGAAGGAGATACAGTGATGTTCTCAACAGTGACCAGTAAGTCCATGTGTGGGCAATCTTTCCCTGGCATTAGGAGGAGCTCAGTCTTGTTGAGGTTAAGCCTCAGGTGATAGGCAGTTGTCCAAGTCCCTCCGTGCTGCCAGACATTCAGATATGCGTGTTGCTATCAGGGCTTTGTCAGATGAGGGGAAAGAGAGAAATAGCTGAGTGTCGTCTGCATAGCAGTGATAGGAAAAGCCGTGTAATGTTATTACAGAGCCCAGAGATCTGGTATAGAGGGAGAACAGAAGAGGCCCCAGTACCGAGAATTGAGGGACACCAGTTTCAAGCGTGCAAGGTTTGGACAAGGAGTCATTCCATTTTACCTGATAAGGGTGATTCTTCAGGTAGGATGTGAACCAGGAAAGGGCAGATTCAGCAATGCCAAGTTCAGCGAGAGTGCCAAGGGGGATCTGGTGGTTCACAGTGTCAAATACTGCGGACAGGTCGAGGAGAATGAGAACCGATGAGAGGGACGAGGCTCTGGCAGCACGGAGGGACTCAGTCACCGCGAGGAGAGCCGTCTCAGTGGAGTGTGCCTTCTTGAAGCCTGACTGTTGAGGGACAATCAGGTTGGTAGATGAGAGATAGGAGGACAGTTGGTTAGGGATGGCACGTTCCAGTTTTAGAGAGGAATGAAAGAAGAGATAACGGTCAGTTGGTGGTATCAAGGGTTGGTTTTTTGAGGAGAGGCTTTATTCTGGCCTGAAAGACGCTGGAACAATGCCTGATGGTCTTGTGGTGTGTGAGAATGAGTAGACGGTGGAGAGGGCAGCAGGAGTAGCAGAGTTCTCTGGAGTGATCCAAGTCTCTGTCAGGGCCAGGAAGTGGAGGGTCATGAGGGATGCATAGGCCGAAATGGAGTCTGCCTTCTTGACCGCTGATTGGCAGTTCCAGAGTCCTCCAATCACTTCAAGGTCAGTGTAGGCAAGGGTCGGTGGATGGCACAGATTGGATGGGTTGCTGCTCCGAGCAGAGGATCTATGGTGGCGTCGTCTATGAGTAGAAATCCTGACGATGAGTGAAGTACGACACATAGCTACAATAGGGTGGCTACCCTGGTCTTCCTCGAGGGACTCCTACAGAGAGACTCCTTTAGTCTTTGTTTCCCGGGAATCCCACAGAGAGACTCCCTTAGTCTTTGTTTTGTTTCCCGGGACTCCCACAGAGAGACTCCCTTAGTCTTTGTTTCCCAAGTCTTCGTTTGCAGGGTCCTGACGCTAATAATAGCTAGCCTTTATATGCACAAGGTAGCTCAAGCCGCCGTAGCTCCGCCCACCAATCACGCCTATTATTGAAACTAGCCTCAACGACCTCTTACTAAAAATAATGACAGCTGCCAAAACCAACACAGCGGCAATAGGGCTAAAGTTAGTACAACCAATTGTAATGCTAAACACTAGAGTTCTTAGTTTCACTACAAGACTCACCTACAGCCAGATATGAGACAACCTTCTTAAAGACAAATATAAATGTAACTATTACCACGCACAAATCAGTTTGTCTGGACGTTGCCCTAATACAAACCGTATACACACTATTTTTGCTGGGGTTTTTAAGGTGTAAAGGGCTTTGTATCATATCCCTTTTCCCACTTAATACACAAACATGTTACAGCGGCTACTGTCTAGGGTTTGACTGTTTCATCCTCTCCTTGCAAAGGCTAGAATTGTATTCACTAGACAAGCCAATAAAAGTAGTGGCTTAGAGCATGGATTTAAAATGAAACTAACCGGTGGATCCTTTTTGGGTAAAATGCGAACCAGGTTTTTACTTGTTGGACTGTGATTGGATTATATGGGTTTTGTTTATTAAAGCATGGCGCTAAACACCTGGACCAATTAGTGTAGTGTTCTTGGAGCATCTCTTTTGACATAGTATAGTGCAGTACAAAGTTATCAACAGTGCGTAGTAAAGCACTTGGAAATAGTTATTAAGTATATTTTTGGACGTGTAGTATGTGTTTTAATGATTTGACTTTACTACATAAAAGCACTCCTCTGTAAAGTGATCGTATCTAAGCTGCCAAATATTAGAAAAAGGGTTGTGATTGGCCTGACCCTGGCCAGGTCTGAAGAAAATCTACCTGAACCATACTATAGATTGATATTTAATCTCTATGTTTTTTATTCATTTTATAACATATTATTTTTAACAGGGCAAGGCAGGCAGCCCAGGCGAGAGAGGCCTTCCAGGAAAACTGGTGAGTGATATATTTAACTTTTACTTTCCCCTACATTACCTTTTTAAAGCTGTTGTTTACATGGATGATGGGTGGGGTGAAAGCTATACACCTCTTGGCAGTAAACAGCATGACAAGGAATAGAGTGAACACCCTCCTCTCCTGTCGTGTCACCTGCTAATTACATGCAGAGGAGGCCAGTAAACCTTATTAGAGAGGAAGTCTTGAGTTTAAAGCAAAGGAGGAGCCCTGTGCTGTGACCTGTAATTATTTCAGTGTATGCGTCACAATATGCATGTGTTGCTGCATCCTGGTTGAATATATACTGTATGTATATGGTCAAACTGTTCACCTTTTGTGCAAAAACTTTTGAGTAAAGTAATTCAATTAAACCAATTCAATAAATGAGTTAATCTATTAAATATTTATTTAGTAATTAAAGGTGATTGATAACAGAATCTAGACTTAATCTAAATGTAAAAAAAACAACATTTTATCACAGAGGGATGTAGCCACTACACACCTACCAAATACCTTGTTATGAAAATGTGAAAACGTATGTAAACATTCATCTCAAAGCACTCGCTTAATACTGGAGCTATTTCAGAAGTATTCGTTCACATCAGTCCCTCAGACGCAAAATTATTTGTAAATGGGGTCCTGGTTAACAAATCCTCAAATTATCCTTTAACGGTATAATAAGAAGTAAATAAGAGATTTCTGTTATCCATCATCCATTTTGTGTAGTTGTTCTTGTATAAACAAATTTTGCAACAAAGACAAAACAAATCTCTATTCCACATACTCGTTTCTGGGCAACAATGTCGAAGCAAGTGTCTTTCGTCAGTTTTTGTCATTAAGGAGATGATAAAGGGATACGTTGAGCTATGTTTTAACGGAGGAGTTTTAGTAATTCATGTTTAACAAGTGAGGGAAACATTGAATATGACAGGGCTGTCATATGCCAGATCTTCAAATATGCAGCAGCAGATTGTATGATTCGTATATTTTTGTCAAAGAAAGTGATGGATTCAATCCACCCCCTTACGACTGCATTCTATGTCATCTCTGTTAACATGCTATTCCTCGAGAGCTTCAATATCCTGCAGGTTATTTCAGTCTCATGCTGATTAATGAGCTGCCGTTCCTCTGCTCTTCCAACATATCGGCCTTGACGCATCAGCATTATTTTGTGGAGCCGTGCTTAACCAAGCAAACGACAATAAACCCAGGGCCTGTTGGCAACTACATGCCTCGCTGTGCACTTGTTTTTCCACAGACCTTCAACACACTTACTTACGCACAAACCCCCACACACACACAGAGGGGATATTTCCTAGGTACAGACATGTCCTATCACTAAGTGAAGGCGTTTGACTTGCAGGTCAACTCATATTGATACTAGTCATTTTCTGTTAAATTTTTGTTGTATTTTTGCAATCATTTACTGTAAAGCAACACATTGTTGACCTTCTCAAAGCGACCTGGTGACGGTTGTGGGGAAAAGTCATAACATAAATCTGCATATTTTTCACAGTTTTAACGCATTCAGGCATAATGAATGTCTCCCCTCACAACTATTGACGATTTTGCATGTTAAATAATTGTAAATAACTGTCCTTTTCTGAGTCACATTGTCAAATGGGTTTTATTTGCTGGCATTTATTTTGTTTATATTTATGAATATAATGTTTTAAATATATTTAAATATATTTGATAAATGTTCAGAGGGTTATACATTAAGGTGAAGCACAAGTTAGTAACTGTGCCTGAAAAAGCTTGTCCAACTATGGGGCCATAGGGCCGTTTCCAAACCTCTCACCTAAAAATACACTTTTTAGTATCAAAGAAGAGAGCTACCTTTTCAACACTTAGCAACACAGTCGTTTCATCAAGCATAGCCAAGTGATTACATATGACAGAAAGGCCAATTAACCATGCCTATTCCTTAACATCCTACCCAGGTAATAGATTTGACAAACAACATCAAAGAAGAAGATGCCCTTTATACACTTTTGAAACGGCGACGGTTTGAAAATAAACCAAGAGATTTAATACTATAACAACAATCACAACTGGGCTCATGTGTCAGTGTCTTCCAACACAGGGGATTATATAATTACCCAGACTCATCACTTTTCTTGCTCTCCAAAAGTTGAAGTCACAACATTTCTTACTAAAACATTTGCTCGTTTTGATTTGGGATATTTATTTTTTATCGGTTTCTTGTACTAAATTTTCTAATGAAATGGTTATGATAAAAAGGAACCTTTTTGTCTGTGTTTTTGTTCCAACAGGGAAAGGCTGGAATACAAGGCAGCGCTGGAGCACAGGGGCCAATGGGTGAACCCGTAAGTCTTCTTTGAAGCAGCAGCTCACCAATATTGTTTGGAACCCTTGTTCAATGGCTGCATAACACACACCATGTGAGGAGCCCGGGATGCCCTCTGCCTCTGTCTGTCCAAGGATAATTTAGGAGACAATGATCTTGCCTTTTTTCATTACTTTTCCACTTTCTTGGCTATATATAACAATAATATAGAAAGAGGCATTCATGCAGATACTGGACATATAGTGGAATTGCTCCTGCTGTCTGCTGAATGAGGGGGATCTTCCTAGATATGAGGCTTCTACCAGTCTCTCCCTTATCTCTGTTTCTCATCAACAGATTTAATTTGAAGAAGATGATTTGTCATCAGTAAGTGGCACTTACTGCCCCCTTCAGACCGTTACTGACTGTAATCCTCCATAGAGCATAGTCCAAACAGCTCTGGGGGAACTGCGGTGCTCAGCACCTACACATTCACTTTTTGAAGTTATTCTTGACCTGAGCAAGAGCGTATTAAAGGGGACGCGTCAATGCCGGAGTGATTTTTATTCAGGAGTTACAAACAATCTGATTATATACAGAACAAATGTGGCCAACAACAGTGGCCAATTGCCAAGGTTGTCATTGTCAAATCACACGTTCGTTTTTCTTTTTAAAACACTCAAGTCTGAAGTAATTTAAAAAAAAAAAAGTTTAACAATTCAAAGCTTTAGAAAATGGGAAAAATATAAGAAAGTGCTCAGGTATTGGTCTCAATGTTAGTCTCTTATCTTTCAGGGCCCCAAGGGACCTCAAGGGGACACAGGACCTGATGGAGAGCCAGGACTTGAGGTAATATCTTATCTTTCCCTATTATTTGTATTTATGTATTAGCACAGACTCAGAGAGAGCAACTCCACACAATCCAGCAGACCTTCCATGTCATTTGTAACAAATCCAATACTTACCAATCCATTAACCTTTTTTGTCTTTTGCTGGTCTTTACTCTCAACTCCCTCAATGTTTGTCCTTTTGTATTTGCTGTTTGGTGATTAATAGAAAACCTTTTTATGAAAAAAACACAACATGAGCACTGTGTTTCTCTGTCATTGTGTCTCCAGGGGTGCCCCGGTGGGGAGGGGGAGCCAGGGCCCATCGGAGAGCCGGGATTTAAGGTCAGTGAGTGCCCATCTGATCCAAGCTACCGGGACAGTCCATTAAATGAAAAGGCAGGATTAAGAGTCTGGAGACTCATGAGTATGCATTGAATGAATCCTGACTTCAGGGGTCAACTGTCCCTCTGAGTGTGGGACTATGAAGTCTTTGGTTAAATGGACATCTTCACGGTTAGCTTATATGTGTGTGTGTGTGTGTGTGTGTGTGTGTGTTTTTCCTCTTTGTTTATAATGTGTTTGAGTGTGTACACACATATGTGTGCATCATTTTGTGTGTTGTGAGCTGGTGATCAGTGCTGTGTTGTTCCTACAGGGAGCTGCCGGTACTCCTGGAGCCGAGGGGGAGGACGGCCAGGATGGAATACGGGTGAACAGTCCACTTCATCCCTATGTGGAATCCCACCTTTTATTTCTCTATCTATCTATCTATCTATCTATCTATCTATCTATCTATCTATCTATCTATCTATCTATCTATCTATCTATCTATCTATCTATCTATCTATCTATCTATCTATCTATCTATCACACTCTTTCTTCCTCTCTCTCTTCCCCTCTCTCCATTCTGTCTATAACCTTTTCTCTCACATTTGTTTCTGCATGCTAGGGCTTCTTCAATCTGGCTGTCTCTCTCTGTTCTCCCCCATTTGCGGAGTTAGAAGAAATGGTCATTAATATTTATCCTTGTTAACACAATCTCAGACAAGAGTGTTCTCCCATCAAAAGCAATTCTTCGCTATGACTAAAACAACTATCTACCTATGGGGGATTAAAAACGCCTAAGAATTGACATTTTTTAAATTCCTGATGCTACGATTGCAAAATTTAAAACAAGAGCAATAATCTTGTAATTTTTGCAGCTTCTGTGGCACAGAATGCTCGACTTTGGAACACCCTAACAGGATATGGTGATGCCAAAGTTTCTTCTGCTCCTGATTTATAAATTTGCTTTCTCCTTCTGGATGTGTTATGTTGTATATGTACTGGAAGGCTTCTTCATAACCTATAATATGGAGATTAAGTTTATGATATTTTGTTGAGGATCCAGCTAAGAATGTCATTCATTTTGGGTATTGGTGGAATGAATATATGGGCTAAATAATGTCTGGTTGAGTGTCATGATCTTCTTGGATTTTATTGGATAAGAACCGCATATTTATAATAACTCCATGCAAATGCCCAAAAAGGGTTTAAACCAAATATTCAGTGAATAGCATTGTAGCATCAACAGTTGCCATCAAGAAATCAAGAAACAGGTCTTATTTCTCCTGTGTCTTAGGGTCCCCCCGGGGCCCCAAGTGAAGATGGCCCTCAAGGGAAAGATGGAGCCAAGGTAAATATTACAAACGGTCATTTGGTTTCTGTTGTGATGAGGATCTAAGAATAAATTGGGGGATTATATGAAGTTCATGCTAGTGTGTCAGGTTTAAATTAAGGCACACTGAGAAATCAAAAAAGTAAATTAATCACTGTACAAACAGATTCTGGTAGATTCCCCTTGTGGCCATCTTGGTTATAAATGCCAGCCGCTAGGGTTCAGAACCAAGATGGTCCATTCAGTATGATTACATGAACATGGCATGTTATGACTTACTTGAGAATTGATTCCACACAATATAGATTCTGAATATTTGCTACCTTCAGTTTTAGTCTGATTGTATTTCTGCTAAATTACTGGCATTGTAATAACACTTCTTGCTTTGTTCGAATCACCTGAACAGTTGTTATTGAAAAATGATATATACTTGTGATGATATAACGACTGTTGAAGTACTTTATAACAAATATTACATTTTTAATTCTGAGTTTGACCTTACCAGTGGTTCTCATAAAGGCATCTCTTTGACACTGTTTGTCTTCACAGTTGGTTTATTTTGTATCTCTATCCATCCATTTTCGTGGTCACCTTATTCCCTCACCTTCACCCTCTCCTCAGGGTGAACAAGGCGATGCAGGGCCCATGGGGAAACCAGGGGACAGAGGGGTTGAGGGAGACCCCGGGCCCCCAGGACGTGCTGGAGGCCCTGGAAAACAGGGATTTAGAGTGGGTTTATTCACTTTGACTTAAACGTCTCTCCATTACACTTCTTCACATCTATATCATGAACATGGATTTTTCTAGTTAGGAATTGCAATTCAATGAAATGCAACAAACTAACTTTAAATGTATTTTTTCTGGCTTTGAAAAAGGGGCTTGCGCAGACGCATTTAACACAGCCACGAAAATAGATATGCATTGCATAGCGCGTGCCAGCCAGCCAGCAATACCAGTTTGACAGATTAATTAACAGTAACTATTGCTGCGAGAGCCTTTAAATCATGATGGATCATCAGAAATTCATCACATTCGCGAGAATTCACATTCCTGCCAAAGCAGCAAATCAATTGTCTAAAGTTCATTCATTTTAAAGTGATAGTGCCCATGTGCTCCAGTAGGGGTCAGTCTTCCCCAAAGCAAACTGCTGCTGCCCCTCTCACTGGCACTGCACAAAGTGCTAACCTCTGTTTGACACATGTCAAGCAATCATCCTCTAAGTTAACATTTGTTTGTAATCAGGCAGTTCTTCCGTTTTAGTTTGGGGACTAGAACTGGCCAAGGGTCAATGGGGTGAGGGATATAGTAGCTTGGGGCCATGGTTTAGAAGTGGCATATTAACCGCTGCAATGACAAGGATTAGTCAACATAAGAAGTAATGGTTAAAAGTATTCTATGGAATTAATTCAAGGTTACTTTCAACATATCCCTTGTAGAAGGATATGTTAAAAGTCACACCATAAATTTGCCATGGTCCTAAATTGTTGGCAAAACAAACTGTTGTATTTCTTATGGAATGTTCTAGAGCCAAGGGATGATGCTTGATTGATGTTTGAGAGACACATGCATGCCTTCATCTTAAAAGTACAGAGTAGCCCTGAAGCTAAACATGTGAGGTAGTCCTCTTCTCTTGTTAAAATAGATTATATCTATGGAGTAATCCTCCCTTGTTAAAACTGTTTCTATCTGTGGAGTAATCCTCCTCCCTTGTTAAAACTGTTTTCACCTGTGGAGTAATCCTCCCTTGTTAAAACAGATTCTATCCGTGGAGTAACCCTCCTCCCTTGTTAAAACAGTTTCTACCTGATTATAATGAGGATGACTTTGTCACGCAGGGTCTGGAGGGAAAACTGGGACCAACGGGAAATCGAGGAAGAAATGGAAAGAAGGTAAACACACCCTCATCATTTTAATGATTATTTTTTTGGTTAGCAAATTTCATAACGTAATTGTTAGATTAATGAGTGTGTGTGTGTGTGTGTGTGTGTGTGTGTTTTTAGATATACCTTTGAATCCTTTATGTTTTCAAGGTTTTCTCCTCTTCTTGTGTGATTTCAGGGAGAGATGGGACCCCCAGGTATGGCTGGAGAAATGGGCTCAGCCGGGGACATCGGCCAGCCAGGCGGGGCTGGGCTGAAGGGGGCAAGGGGGACCAGAGGACCACCAGTAAGTGCCACTTACTAATGACAAATAATCTTCTAAAAATTAAATATTTAGATTTAGAAACAGAGAAAAGAGAGAGTGGTAGAAGCCTCATATCTAGGAAGATCCCCCATATTCAGCAGACAGCAGCAGCAATTCTGCTATGTGTCCGGTATCTGCACAACTGCCTCTCATTATTTTTATTGTTATATTTATTATTGTTATATTTAGCCAAGGGAGTGTAGAAGTAAAGAAAAAAGGCAAGAAAACAAGGAGAGCCAGGATTAATGAGTCAGTTTTGTGCATTTCCTCGCCCCGCTCGCAGGGTCAGCTAGGTGTCATGGGTCCGGAGGGCCAGCTGGGAGTGCCAGGATACACAGTGAGTGGATACTTCAATTTGATTTCAACCTGGAATCATGCTTACGTAATAGTCGCACACATACACATAAACATTCACTGATTTAACCAAATCACGCACACTGTAGTAAATCAAATTTCATACAATGAAAAAAACTAGTCATGTGGATTTGATTTTGGAGCTTTAATGTCCATTCATCACAAATGGTATCTAAAGGGAGAACACATGTGAAAATCCGGTATGCCCTTAAACAATTTGCCGGTTTGTTTAGAACCTGGTTAGTTGTTGACATTGTCTATGTCAATATGCAAATCAGCTGTGATTTTCCACTCACCTCCGCTTGCGATCTAGACAGGTTCTGAAATTGCGCAGCTAGCCATCAATTGAAATCCAATATATTAGTCAGGGGGTCAAAACTGATAGAAAAACTTTGTGTCCTTTAATTTGTGTCCATTTTAACACCATATTCTTAAACGTGGTAAAATCTTCTTCTTTTTTTTAAGTGCTTACTCTTTCTTCCATGTTACCTCCATTAAATTTGGGCAAATCAAAGCATGATCTTAAAAAATAATACTCAATAAATACCACAAGAGTATCACACCACAAGGGGCACTGTTGTGTCAGTACAGATGTGATTTGGCCTGAGGCAGCAGATCCAGTGAAGATGATCACAGCAGGTGTCAAAAGTCTGAACAAAACTTTATAAACAAGAGAATTTCACTCAACAGATTAACTTCTATTTGTCTATAAAAACATTTGCCTCAAGATTCTACCATAAAATGTTGCCAGAAACAGGTAGGCTAAACTGTTATCCAACTAGCTATAATTTCCAGACAGATAGCTAGACTATTGTACTTTCATAATCACTAGGTTACTTACTAATAGGTAAATTAATTGTTGTTCAGATGTATAATGGAAATTTTATGTTTATCATTTATTTGCTGCACAGCAGCCTATTTTACAGTCTGCTAGCTAAAAGTGTTAACCAGTTTGTTAGATAGCCAAGCTCAGCTTATGTCAGATAACATTGTAGTGATCCACTCAGAAACCAATTAGGCTAGTGTAGTGAAACATTTCTTTGCCTTTCAGATGAGCTAACATGGATCCAGAGGGAGCTGTAAGCTTAGCGTCCAAAGAAAAACAAATAGCAAGAGATATTGATTGGGAAAAATGTTTAATTCATACAGAAGACAGATGATCAGGTTGTTCCATCATGTAGTGGCTTCAACCAGCTTATGTAAAAATCAGATCACCCAAAAACAATAGCTGGAATGATGTGCGATTTCAAATATATTCTCCAGCACATGAGTATGACATAATGTGGCAGTGTTACAGAACTTCCGCAAAATGACAACAAAACTGGGCCAAAGGAACACAATTATAACCTTTGAAGCACAGCTCTACTGCAAAACCAAGATTTTTCAATGGCACCACCAAAATGAGTGTGAGGATATTATTATTCTCTTGGGTGGCTTTCATGTGCAGAGGATCTATTCAAAGGTCATTGGCCAGCATCTTGCAGATTCTAGACTGATGGACATTCTTGAGGAAAGTGGTGTTCGGAAAGAACACAGCTGAAAACATCATGAAGAGAAAGTAATGGAACCGTGTTGCCCGTGCACACAAACTTGCCTTTTAAGCACTGTGGAGAATATTGTGGCCAACTTTTCTGTAATGGGTAGATGACAATGATAGAACAATAGTCAAAAGTTGCTTCGAGTTGGCAGATACACTCTCAGAACACATACCATGTGGAGAAATCGAGGCAGCTGCAGCATGCTATAAAAATCTTGTTATGAAAGTCGGAGAGGTTCAGGATCTCCTTGCTGAGTTTGACAAGGCTAATGAAGACAAACCAACATTTACCTTCTGGTGACAATACATGGACCTTGTGTCTATTCTCCTGGTATTCACACTGGCACTTAAATGTGGTGACTGGAAGCTTTACATGTCAGCCTTCAAGACCACGATCCCCTGGTTTGCTGCATATGATCACACCCACTACACAAGATGGGGTGCTGTATTCATAGCAGACATGGAACATCTTCCACAAACGGCACCGCGGGTCTCTCAGGGATTCCTAGATGGTGATTTTGTAGCCAAAGAGGCAAGGTGGCTTTTGATCTTTGCCTCGAGCACATCAACACAACAGGAAGGTTGCTAGAGGATTGGTAGGCATCACTCGAAATGGGACAGCTAGAAATCATTGGGCCATCACGTACAATGAACGTGTGTCTTTAGCACCAGACACTAGATCCCTGTTTGGACTGACACATGATGGAGAAGATTATGAAGACAAGCACAAAGACTGCCTTCCATCAAGACTCAGAAGGGATCATGATGATGTCATTCAACTTGTAGACCAATTCCAGAAATACCATGTCTTCCAATGACCTAACACATAATGCAGAGCCCGGGAAACAAATGGTAACTGAGCTGGAGAAAAAAAGAATGAGCACAATGAACACAAACTTCCATAACAGCCTCACTAAGAGAAAACTCCAAACATTCTCAAATCTTTACAGAACAGATAGCAAATTTGGAAATTTGCCAAGTGTGTGAAGCCTGACAGGGATATTTTCCGTCACATCATTGTATCCATGGACAGTGGCAGAGAGGTTACAATAGTTGGGCTTCTCCAAAAGGAACTGTGTGCTGCCCCCTGTCGTACGTACTGCACATGAAGAAGTGGATACCCGCATATTGCTACATGCTATTGATATAATAGAATATAGAATATAATATAATATATTTTTTGTCAATGAAACAAATCAGTGTTTCCCACCGACCAGGTAGTAATATGTAGTGCCCCCCTGGCGCCGGTGGGGGAATCGAGTGTCACAGTGCCGTGGCGGTCGGTGGAGTCGGTCATTGGGTTGTATGCAGAGTGTGTGCAGCGGGCGGCATTCAAACACACCCTTTTTGAATCTGCCATGTTAAATATACTCCTGTATGCTTATCTATGTCACCTACTATGTAAAGCTACAAAAAGCATTTGAAATTATTCAGCTCAATCTTAATTCATTAAAGTAAGTTCTTTAAGAGAAGACAACTAAAAACATTTTTACCAGAACCTTACCTGGTTTCATTCCTTGCCCCAACTCCATACATTACATGGCAGGCCAGTATAATTAGTTTGCTCATACAAATACCTGGACTTTAAATTGGAGGAAGACCTGTCTTTTAAGTTTCATGTTGAGAATTACTTAGAAGTTTAGTTTTTACCACATTTTTTGTAGATTTAGTGGCAATCTTTAGATTCTGTGACATTCAAGGAATGAATTGCAAAAAACAACAAATTCAGAGATTATTGTTTCAAATTCAAGATCTACCTCAACCAATATCAACCTGTTCTGGTATTTCACCTTTTTGGTAAAACAAAATAAATAGTATAATGTAACAATATAAATATAATTATAAAAATAATAATAGTCCTTCAACCAATGGGACCAACGACCTCTTCGATCGCAACAATCGCTTCCCTGTCGTCATTGTGTTAAACCAGCCAATAGCGCTCCCGGGGGGAAAAAGCCAGCTTGGTGATTGGCTCCAGTAAAAGCGGATCGGAAACAGAAAGAAATGTATTGCTCCTCTTCAGCCCCTGCTGCAGAGCAAATTCAAATCCCCAGCAGAACGAGCTGGGGGTACCCAATCTCAACTGATTTAATATTAATTGCATCGTTTGCTGCGTTACCAACGTTGTCTAAGCTGACTTAGGGTGCGGGATGTTCAATATCAAAAACGTTGAGTTCATAAGGCTAAAAATTATTTTCTGAGTTAACAATAATTTTGGGCAGGTGTGTTTGAGCACAGTATATCATACTAAACTTTGGTATACTCCAGATGTCGCAGATCGTCTTCTCTGTGCCAAATATCCCTGTGCTTCTGCTTTTCTCAACGCGCCTTTGATAGGCGCGTTGAGAGGAGGAGCGGGCGAATCAGCTGTTTATAATGGCGCTTTTCCACCAGAGGGTACACTTCGGACCCAGCACGCATCAGCCCAGTAGTGAGGGTGCGGTATAGCCCAGCTCAGTTATGGCTCGTGTTTCCACCGCCAAAAGTACTCTCATGGTAGGGCGGGGTTTAAGCCGGATGGCTATAGCCGTGGCAGCTACGTAAGCATTGTGACCTCAGTGTAGCAGCCCGACCCAGTGTAGCCTGTGATGGCCAAAATAACCTAACAAACACACCACATATACAGTACAGATATAGGCACACGTTAAGGCCCATAGTGAAGACATGTCCCAACAATAGGCCGTCAGATGCTCACACAATGCACACACTCATTCGAATCTATCTGCTGATAACACTCGGCCACAGCCCGGGGTGCTCAAGGCCAGGCAGGCGTTCTCGAGAAACCCCCACACCAGCCTTGACTCCCACAACTCGCAACACACAATTCGCTAGAAGAAAACACATAAGACTGATACACTCTGAAGGACATCACGCTTATTTGAAGCAGAACCTCTACAGAGGCGAAGCTCCGGACGACCTCAGCGCTGTTAGGGACTTAGGCATTTTCGTTCGATCGATCTCTTACGCTCTATAGCTCAGTATAACCTTTTTCACCTTACTAAATAAATCGGAGGCCCTCGTGCCGATATTTTATCTCCTCTCCGTCTCAGTTTATCTGTTCAAGTAACTAGGCAGACTATTTTTCCCAACACCTGCTATTAAATCCAAGGAAAAAGAAGAACGTGACACAATAAGGGAGCAACAATGTAGGACGTCCAAGAACGACGTCAAACTTTTGCGCGACACTTTCCGGATTAAACCCCGCCCTACTGTGACGGTCGGGATTATTGCCGCTGCCTTGTAGGGGTAACACAGTTCTTGGTCTGGAGAGGACTGAGTGGGACAGGATCTAGGTCCCCCACACCCAATGCCTATGGCTTCAATGTCCAGGTGAGTGAACACGTTGTGCGCTGTTTAGACGTCTAGATCCACGTTAGCTTACTAGACAGGGGAGAAGTAGGATTCAGGATGTCCTGAGGGATCGCCTAAAGTGTGTGTGCAGTGTTTGCGACCTGACACCTCCCCCCCCCTACTTTACTAAGGTTTGGCTAAACAGGTGAAGCGCCCTTACCCCCAGATAAGTAGCCCAATACAAAGTAAATAAAATAGAAAATGTCTGTCCTTTACCTCTGATGTTTACTTAACATGAAACACAGCTTACTTCAGAGAAATGGTTCAAAAGACACTTGTTCAACACAGTATACATACATTGGTTCCAATCAACAGTAATATTTAAACCAGGAAAACATTAATCACATTTCAATGTTAAATCACCCGACGTGCATTTAACGTTCGAATCACCATCACAATCACAATCCAATTATAACACTTTATATATACAATAACAATTATAATACTTGGGCAAGAAAGACACTTGCTCTTCAGTCCTGAACAGGGGTATGTGCACAGAATGCACAGCGGTGCAATGTTCCTTCCAGCGCAGTGCGTGTGGATATGTGTGTGGGTGCGTGCGTGTGTGTTAGTTTGTTCAGTCACAGTTCTGTTCGGGCTGCGCACGGTGTGTGTGTCTTCTGTTTCAGTGTAAATGGTTAGGTGGGGTGCAGGGGTTACGATACCGCAGCAGAGAACGCACTTCGTGATGTGCGATGGCTGCAAGGGAAAACTTCTCCTGAAACGTCCCCAGCTTTCGGGCAGCTCTAGGCAACCACGTTGGACATCACACGGAGGGTCTCTTTTCCCCGTCACTTTCACCGACGTCCAGGCTCACTAACGAAACACCCAAAACCGCCGCACCACTCTCAGCAACCGAGCCGACGCAAAACCTAACCCTTAACTTGGTACTAGACCTAACAAAAAAAACAAAATGGAAAAACCAGCATACAACCGCACCACCTCGCCGTGCACACCGCCGGGCTCCCTCACTCTCTTCCCGCCTGTTTTCCTCTCCGGTGCACGTGATGTGTCTTAAAGGCGGAGTCTATATTTGTACCCGTTACACTACCATAAGGGTAGTTTCGGCGGTGGAAACGCTAGCCTTAACTGAGCTGGGCTATACCGCACCCTCAATACTGGGCTGAGGCGTGCAGGGTCCGAAGCGTACCCGCTGGTGGAAAAGCCCCATAAGTGTACCCGCTGGCATCTATGCGCGTTTGTCTCTGTGTGAGTGTTTGTGTGCGTGTTCACGTGTGAACGAGAATGATAGGGAGAGAGTGCTATGTGGAGATGAATGAACGGAACGATAATTTATGTAAAATTTTAAAAAAATCGGAATCAATTTGTGGCGTTCGTGTTGATTGGTTGAGTGGTCTATGTATGGGAAACACTGCATATACAACGAAATTAAGTGCAGTCCTTGTTCAGTGCAAAAACATCAGTTCAGTGCAGCAGAAGCTTCAGGAGATCTTTCCGGCTGTAGTTGTTTTCCGCACAGAATGTAGACCGGATCCAAAACATGTACACACACATGCGTAAAAAGTACCGCCAGGGAAAGCACTGAGCCACTACGTGCGCCGCCATAGAGAGAGCAGGCGCCGCCATCGAGAGAGGCCACAACCAAAGGGTATGAGATGCTCATCATTCAGTGCAGAGACACAGATGTAGGACCCTATCTTGCATCCAGAACAATTTACTTTCTACACGATGTTGGAGCACATTTAGTCTGTTAACCGTCTGATGTGGAGGTAAGATGATCGTCAGAAGACCTTTAAGGAACACCCTGGATTCCCTGGACAACTAAAGCAGCAGCAGTCATTTACTTTCACTGGATTTTAGTCCGCCTCATCCCCCTCAGCCAAGGAATCGTGGTTGTAGGCAAAGCAAACAGAACAACAAGGGAAAAGGCTTAGAAGAAAAGTGGACCAGATAGGACAACGGTCTCGGGTTAATAGCCAGTGAGCTATCGCAGCTTTCAGCCACACAGTCTTCCTGTCTTCACTGCAGGCCCAGAAGACGTAGAACCAAGGTCACAAGTCGCTACAATCATCATGGAGAATATACTTGTACCATACACCCCTGATTCATTAAATTATCTTACGCTGCACTGACAGCTGTCCGGGATCTGTGGTGACGGAACATTGAGCTGGCTAACTAGCCATCTCTTGTTTTGAAAAGCAATCCTCTGATTGGCTGTCGAAATCCGCCGGTCATCAGAGTCACTTGTAAAGTGTGAAACAAACTATCTTAAAGCAGCGTGTTTATACACAGAACGGAGTTCACTGTGTAAGAAACAGTAAAACACGACATAGACTTTTCGGATTGATAGTCTGCAGTGTGAAACATTGATGGAAAAAAACGTATGCATGTAAATTTATGTATGTAAATTTATTTGTACAGCACATTTAAAAAACATAATAATGACAGTAATAACAATGATAATGTTGGCTAGACGTTGCCACAATGCAATGAATCAATGTGCAATCAGGATCAAAAGACTAAAAGATGAGGTAAAAGGAAGGTTATACTGAATTAAAGGCAATAGAGTAGAGCTGAGCTTTAAGTTTGATTTAAAAATAGCAATAGAGGGGGACAATTTAATATGCAGTGGCAAGCTGTTCCATAGTTTAGGGGCAACAGCAGCAAATTCCCTATCTCCTCTACATTTGTGTTTAGTTTTGGGAACAGCGAGTAAGAGCAGGTCAGAGGATCTTAGACTTCTTATAGGAGTGCATTTGACTAGTAAGTTAGATAGGTACATGGGGGCTATTCCATTTAAGCATTTAAATGTTGGTAGCAAGATCTTAAAATGTATTCTATGGTGGACAGGGAGCCAGTGAAGGGAGGCTAAGATGGGGGGAAATATGTTCACCCTTACGGGTGCCCATTAGGAGGCGAGATGCAGCATTTTGAACTGTAAGCGAGAGAGGGTGGCTTTGTTGAGAACAACATATAAGGAATTACAGTAGTCCAGCCTGGTAGTTACAAATGCATGGATTACTTTTTCAAAGTCAGTGACAGTCAGAAAAGGTTTGACTTTAGAAGTATTTCTCAACTGAAAGAAACTTGTTTTTACAACAGACTAAACCTGTTTGTCAAAAGTAAGATTAGTATCCAGTATGCGTGCTTAAGTCCATACCATTGGTTTTTCCCTTTTGCTGTCATTGAAGCTCAAAAAGTAGGTAATAGGATATCATTAAAAACCCTTAGCAGTGCTGTTTCTGCGCTGTGAAGAGCTTTGAAGCCTGATTGAAATACCCTCAAAAATGCCATTAGTATCTAGAAAAGATTGAAGTTGTGTCAGGACAACTTTTTCCAATACCTTAGAAAGGGATGGAAGTTTGGAGATAGGACTAAAATTTGAGAGGACTGAGGCATCCAGATTGGGCTTTTTAATAAAAGGTTGAACTATAGGGGGATTATTTGTTTATCAACACGGCGGATGCGCGCACAGGAAGATGGCAAAAAGAAAATTTGTTTGACCGGTTGCCATGGTTATTTCTGTGTGGTTAATTTGCAGTTGCGGTTTTAATTAGCGATTTTGTCAACTTACTGTTACATTAAACTGTAATCAGAAAACACGTTTTTTTGCTATAGATCCTATAGTATCTGTGGTATAACGGTTGGGACGAATTTTGAATTATAAATATGTACACTTTATGTTGAAAGTATAGACCGTTGCGATTTCCATTGAAACGAATAGCGGTGACTAGTCTTCACAACGAGAGCTGGGTAGGTTGTGAAAAATGAATTAAAATGTAATCAGACAACGCGCCCCTCCGTGTCGCTCTGGAAGTTTAATTGGGTTTATTACAGTGATGGACAGTGCTGTTAGCCAATCAGAGGTGATACATTTGCATGTCATGAATATTTATCAATATTTTTTATATTGTTTTCACCAAAACCGTGAGAGAGTGAGCCCCCCCTCAAAGAACAAATTTCAGCTGAGCCCCCCCCAAAAAAAAGTTCATGTTTTGAAAGATCTTTTAATTATTTTACTTTTTAAACATCTCTGATCATATCTTAAACATCTCTGATCATATTTTACACATTTTAAATATCTCTGATCATATTTTTTAAACATTTTAAAGATATTTTTGAAACATTTTAAACATATTTTTGAAACATTCTTATCATCTTTGTGCGTTTTTAAACACATTTCTTAACACCTTTTAACATCTTCATCTAAGCATGTTTTTGCTTAACTTTTTTAAAATACATTTGAACAGCTTAATCTGTAAACTGCCAGTTTAGCCTCCTTTTTAGCTCACCTCTACTTTAGTGGGAGCAATGAGTTTGCGTCTTTATCTGTGTTCGAAATCGTTCCCTATCACGGATATAGCGCACTATATAGGGTGCTCGCCATTTTGTGGTGGTGTTCGAATTCTCAGTGGTAAATTTCATTCACTATATAGTGGACTTAAAATACCCAAAATTTGAGTGAACATACGATGTTCCCTACATGTTACTCCCGTATACCACAATGCAATGCGGTCGTGTTTTTCCGGAGGAGAAGTAGAAGCTGAATAACTGCGAAAAAGTATACATTTAATGATGGAGTCTCCGGCTTTCGCTTAGAAATGTCAACAATTTATTTGGGATTTAACATAGAAAATGTTACATTCAAAATTAATTTAAAAAAAAACTTGATCAAGGAAATGTAACACTCAACATGATGTTGGCGCATCTGTCTGCGTCACACAAATACCCGGCGCATTTACTGACGCAAATGACGTTTAGAAATGTTCAGTGTAGTGTCCGAATTCTCGTTTGTTCGCTCCCTATATAGTGCACTATATCATAAACACTATATAGGGAATAGTGAGTGAGTGAATAGGGAACGATTTCGAACACAGCTTTTGACTTTGCGTCTTCGTCTTTGCGTTTTTCTCTGTTACTTTTTCTGGTTTATTTTTTCTCAGGTCGCGCCTCCCCTGAGGAACTCTGGCGCCCCCCAGGGGAGGCGCGCCTCACAGTTTGAAAACCACTGCCCTAGAATATCTGTGGTATAAAGGCTGGATCGAATTTCGAATTATAAATATGTACACTTTATGTTGAAAGTAAAGACCGTTGTGACTCCATTGAAACGAATTGTGCGGTGACTAGTCTTCACAACGAGATCTTGTAGGTTGTGAAAAATGAATTAAACTAATCAGACACCGCGTTATATGCTATAGACCCTAGAGTATCTGTGGTATAAAGGCTGGGACGAATTTCGAATTATAAATATGAACAATCCATAACGTTAGCTCTCTGGCTCATAGCTCAGCGGACTAGAATACCTCCCATTGCCAAGTCGTAGCTACGGTCCGTCCTATTTATGTGAAAAACTTTATATTTGGATTGTAAAATGCATGAAAATATAAATTAATGATCTTAATTTCTTTTCCTTGGCAAGTGACCATGGTATAAGCGGGATAACGCCCTTCGAGGTGTCAAAAACATGTTTGATCGATCGTAAATTAAAGGGGACTACTTTTTGAGGGAGATGAACTCAAACAGAGTATACATTTAATAAGCATGCAATACGAATAAGAAAAAGCATAATTATTAAAGTATTTGAATTGTTTTATTATGTTGGCAAGCAAGAAGTAGAATAAATGGGATAATCAGTCTTATTAAAAGGGTTTGTGCAACCAACCGCACAACAAGACATGATTTCTCTTTCTGCCAACGACATGCGCATAGAGCGGGGAGTGACATAGAGTGACGTAGACTGATAATCCCTCTATAGCATGCTTAAATCTAGTGGGTACAATACCTGTGTTAAGGCTGCTGTTAATGATATTTTGAATATAAGGTCCTGTAGTATAAACAATGTCTTTAAAAATCTTTGGAGGGACAAAGTCTGATGGATAGGCAGTGAATTTCATTCAGCTAATAGTATCTCTAAGAAGGGTGAGAGAGATGGGCCTATACTGGCTAAAAGCTACTGGGCAGGTGACAGCTAAAGAGGGGTCATGGGTAGGGAGAGAGATAGATGCTCTAATAGCATAAATCTTGTCAGCAAAAAAAATTAAGAATTTGTCACATGTATCTGATGAAATATCAGTGCATGTAGATTGGGGGACATTCAGAACAGAGTTAATGGTGTTCAAAAGCACACAGGGATTATGCGCATTTTTGGATATAATATCCTTAAAGTATTTAAATGTTGTCATTTAACCATTGTTGAGGATTAGCTTTAAGATGCATGGTTTTAAAAGGTGCAATAGTGTCTAAAATAATTTCAGAAGCGCAGTATAATAGTGAGGTTAATTCCTCAGTACTTCCATTAGGCGGAGTGCTTAAATGGGCTTCAGCGAGGTTGAAAGCTGCTGAAAATTCAGTTGCAGTTGAAGGTTTAATCGCATGGCAACTACGCGCTACGGTAGGGAGTTTAACTCTACTGGGCAAGGGTATCTCAAAGATAATAGGCATATGATCAGAAAAGGTTGCAGGGCATACATCGATGTATTAACAGAAATACCACATGAAAGTACAAGATAGTGTATGTGTAGGATCCGTAATAGATTGGACAAGATTAAAGGAATCAATAACACTTAAAAAATCTTTGACAATTGGCATAGCATGGCAGCAAACATGGATATTAAATTCTCCGACGATGAGCACCCTATCATATTTTGGCATAAGCCCAGCTAGGAGATCTGTAAAGTCACTTAAGAAATCCTTGTTGTATTAAGGTGGGCGGTAGATCACAACAAACAACACTGGGTGAGAACGGTTGAACTCAAACTTGTTATTTTCAAAGCTAGAATAAGGCTGTGATATTAATTGCCTACAGATGTAGCTAATGTTAAAAAAAGTAGCTACCCCTCCACCTCGCCCTGTTGTTCTAGGGGTGTTGAAATAGTCCAGCCAATGGGTAAAAGTTCAGAGAAAGGGCTTGATTTACCGACATTTAACCAGGTTTCCATGATACATAGCAGATCAAGTTTATGGGAGTTAAAAAAATCCTTAAGAATAAATGTCTTGTTTGCTATGGATCTAGCATTAACTAGGGCTACTTTGATGGAAGTCATGCCTGTGCTGTCATCTTTGGAGGAGGATGGACTTTTAAGAGTGGGAAGAGTCCAGTCCAGTGCAGGGTGGACGCGATGCGCTGATTGGCATGTGGTGAGTACTGTGACGGATGAGGATGTAGCCTTCTCAGCTGCTCCATCGAAAACGTCCAGGATGTGAGAGACCAAGGTAGAGTCTTGCAGTGTTGTTGGCAGTTGCAGCTGACAGGCCATAGGGTGGAAGTGTGATTGTCTTTAGCTTGAAGGCGGGCCGAGGCTGGTGATGTGCGGGGAAGGAGGGCATAGGATGGCTCTGCTGGAAGGTGCTATGCTGAGTGGAGGGCCATTTGCAGACACTGAGCATGGAAGGGTCGGTTTTAGTGCCGCACCGGGAGATGTGACCAGAGCCGCGATGAATGTATGGTTTCCGATGGGATAGGCCAACCCTCGCTGTTTGACAGAGGGAGCCTCTTCACTGATGGTGGCATAGGAGGAAAATCGCAACAGTTCAGAGGCAATGTAACTTAAGGTCTTCATGACCAACAATACAAACTCCCCACACAACACAATCAACAGGCACAGTTAATGTGTGGGTTGGAGATTGAGTGGGTATCACGCCAAGCACTCCTGTTCCAGCCAACCAGCTCAGCTGATGATCAACCGATCTGATGATTAGATGTCCTTGTCAGCAGCACGGCTACAGCAACGATGAAATTGTTCCGCTGTCAGTCGCGTACAACACTTCATCAGCTTCGCTTCACCGTTATTTAATGCGACTGGGATCAATGCATCATTTGAAAGCGTCTGTGCGTCTTAAGGTACGGCCACACTGAACGCGTTACGCTTGTTAGAGGCGTAAAAAATCGTCGTTTTTGCATAGGGAACCATTGGTGTAGCTGCGTTACACACGCTAAAGCAGCGCGTTTTACGCACCTAAATAACGCGCCCAACGCACCTACACGCGGAGTTCAAAAGATTTAACTTTTTACGCTCCTACGTGTGACGCTTAGCCACGATAGCCAATCAGCATTGAGCTTGACCCGACATCACTGGCAGAGACAGGCGCTCCGCAGCTGATATGGAGCACCTGCAGTTGGTGTCCTGACGGGAGATCCTGGCACCAACCCGGGCTAGCAGGTCATCGAACATGGCCCCAGTCAACCACTGGAACCGGCCGTCATCCAGGCGGAGTTCCTGGAGGAGGTGGGGAAACTCACCCAGCTGTGAGTGCCTACGGAGGATGGCATGCACCCAAACACGACGGCGTTTGGGTTTCCTACTCTCCTCGAACTCCCACAACAAATACAGCGCAGCGATGGTGGTGATCTCAGCCATGTTTGTGGAGCAAAAGAAAATTAGCGGGGGAAAATAAGTTTTGGGCGGGCTCATCTAACTGCAAAGGCGCGTAAGGCGCGTTAGGCGCGTTTAACCATTTTTGTGACACACAATAATCAAGCGGCAGGTTAGGCGCGTTACGTGCGGCCGTACCTTTAGCATACAGTGCAAACGACTCAAATTAAACAAAATAAAATAAATTAAATAGTGGAAATGAGTAGGCTACCTATAACTGTACAGATAATCTAATGATTCCACCAGATTTGTGGATTAATGATCTGGATTAAAATAGTATGTATAAAAAAAACGAACAAAAACAGGTAAGACGGAGTGGCTTGAGCAGGCAGCCAGCATCCCCATTACTACCCCATAGAATGTGACTTTAGCTCAAATGCATGAGCTGTTACAAAAAATGATTTTTTTAAGGATTCCTTACAACAGCCGGAGAACAGTTAGAAGAGTTTTGTCTAAACTCTAATGGAAAAATACTAATAGTAGACTGGATGGCATTCTAAAAGATGTTGAAGACTTCAAAGTCAGCCTTCAATACACACAGAAGGATGTGGATCAACTTAAGGAGTCATGCAACAAACTCTCCTTGGACGGCAAGACTTTTGAAAGTGATATCCATGAACTAGCTGAGTCTACTCTCAATGGATTACAATTCAGATTACCTTGAAGGCCAGTCTAGACGCACTAATCTGATAATTGATGGACTTCTGAAATCAGAGAATGAAAAATGGCCAGACACTGAACAGAAGGTACTGAAATTATTTGGGGAAAAACTGGATTTGGACCAATCTAAAATAGAAAGGGCCTACTGCACTAGAAAAGTGACTAACAACGTCCAATAAGACAACGGGAATGGATCAAGTGCATCTGGGAGGAGACTTGACAAGCCAAGGCCCACTGTTGTAAAACTCTAAACAGCCTTTGTGTGGTATCTCGCAACGTTTCCAAAAATTCCTAGAGAAAGAGTCATGTGGAATACAATCAAGCTGAGGGGTTCCAAAATATTCATAAACAAAGACTACCCTGAGGCGGTGAGACAGAAGAGAAGGGAGCTGATACCTAAGATGCTGGGGGCTAGAAAAAGGGGACTATGCTGTTCTAAGATACGACAAACTCATCACTCGCCCTGGTCGTCAACAAGAGAGTAGAATACAGTAGTAAAAATTTAACAAGAACAATAAGACCATTTAATTATGTCTTGGATTCATCAAAAAATGTCAGTAATTAAAAATAAACAACTTGCTTGTTCTGACTGCTGATATGAGTACAGTACCAACTAAAGGGCTGTTAATGGCTCATCTTAATGTCTGTAGTCTGAGAAGCAAAATACATTAAATTGGTTGTTTAGTACAGTTACATAGTATACATATTCTAAGTATATCAGAAACTCACCTGGATCCCGCATTTGAAAATGAAGAGGTTCATATGATAGAAATAGAAATGGTGGGGGTGTAGCAGTCTGCAACCAAAGTTGCATATTGCATACTGCATATTCCTGCAGTATATAGAGCTGACCTGTTGTGTAGCAATATTGAGGCTATATTGATACAAGTGCACGCCTTTTTCGTGGCATGGTACGCGCGTTTGCACTGTTAATTGCCTGCTTGAGCTAGCACCCAGATTTACCCTCCCGGACCCTACACACATTTGCGGTTTATTGGGTTTCATTTTAAATCTGATGTAAATGTGACGGCTCCGCGGTTCCAGGGAGGTGCTTGGATAGAGGTGTCGCTGCGCTGTCTCTACAGAGACAACGCATCGATATCATCATGAGCAGTTCTAACTGGAGAGAAAGTGAAATCCGCGAGCTGCTGATCATGTGAAAGAAGGTTATGCAGTCGTATTAAAAAAGAATTCAAAATCTGCATGTTATCACCTTAAAAATGTAGCAAGACCTAGAGGGCTCATGTCAACCGAAGACTTACAAAAACTTGTACATGCCTTTATCACTAGTAAACTTGATTACTGCAATAGTCTCCTTACAGGTCTCCCAAAAAATACTCTAAGGAAACTTCAACTTGTTCAGAATGCTGCTGCTAGATGTCTAACAAAGACCAAACAATTTGAACATATTACACCAATTCTTAAATCGTAACATTGGCTTCCTGTAGGTCAGAGAATTGATTTTAAAATCATGTTGCTAACATATAAATCCCTACATGGTTTAGGGCCAAAATATTTAACTAATATGATTCCACTACATAAGCCTTCTAGACCACTAAGATCTTCTGAGACCAATCTGTTAATTATCCCCAGAGTAAACACGAAACATGGGAAAGCAGGATTTAGTTACTATGCAACAAATAGCTGGAATAAACTCCCTGAGGATTTAAGACTGGCCCCATCTCTGACCACTTTTAAAACAAGACTGAAGACTTTTATGTTTGATTTAGCTTTCTGCTAAATCTTAAATACATTGCACTTTCTAAAAAAAAGGCCTTTTTAACTTTACCTTTATTTTATGTTTTTCTTTCTAAAATGCTTTTTTAACTTTACCTTTATTTTATATCTATTTAAACAAAATTGCATGTTTTCTTTTCTATTAATTAATTTTTAATTAATTTTATTGTATGAAAATGTTTATATGTGAAGCACTTTGAGTCTGCCTTGTGTATGAAAAGTGCTATATAAATAAACTTGCCTTGCACACTTACCAACAATTACTTTTCTAAATGCAGTAACTACACTACAGTTACTCAAATTTGACTCAACGATTACTGCACTCCCCCAAAAGATAACACTACTTTTTCCTTCATGAATTTTTAGTAATGCACTAGTTTTCTTGAGGAACTTCGTCGACGCTTGTGACATACCAGTCAAAAGCGTCGGCGAACCTTATTGTTCCTACCAACTCACAAAATCATAAGCATGCATAAATCATGAATTTGTTTTTCAATTCAACAGATCCAGTGTGATAAATATGACCAGTGGTTCCATGCCCTGTTTCATCCCATGGCATGAAAATCTCCCTTTATGAGGTTTTCTAACATTAATATGAGTTCCCCTAGCCTGCCTATGGTCCCCCAGTGGCTAAAATTTGCTTTTGGTGTAAAATGAGCACTAGGTATCCTGCTCACCTTTGAAAAAATGGAAGCTCAGGCGCGCTGATTTGGAATGTGATCACATTGTCGTCATAAGGGGCCAAGCTACCGCCCCTCGTCGTTTGAGATTCATAATATCATCTGGAGGCGCACACAGCTTTTAGTCGTGATATACATCATATGGTATAGATATCTATGTATAGTATGATATTATTTAGATATAGAGCTCCAGGACTCCCGCCGGAGCACCGGGAGTGTTCTAGGATGTTGACAGAACACAGCCAAAAGCTGTGTGCTCCTCACCATTGCGATAGAGACAATGAGCTACCACTGTGCGAGCGCCACTTGTGTGTTTGTGTGTGTGTCTGTGTGTGTGTGTGTGTGTGTGTGTGTGTGTGTGTGTGTGTGTGTGAATAAACACACTGTAACGCAAGTGTTGTACCTTGGATGATATTATGAATCATAAAGACTGCGTCTGACGTCTCTGGTACTTCCACAACAAGTAAAGACTCTTAGTGGGGGATATCTCGGCAATGGTTGAGAAGAATAGGGGGAAAGGAACTTTGGCGTTTACTCTCTGAAGTCCATGAACCGCCACATGGAGGAGAAAGGGATTGTACTCTGGGAGCTGAGCTGCCGGACTGCCGCCGAGCTCCCCCTCGCCGGACCTGCCAGCTTCGGTGGCAGTTCAGCTCCCGGAGTACACCGCCGGAGCTGCCGGGCTGCTGCCGAAGCTTCGGCGGCAGTCTGGCCACAGTTGAGGCCACAGGACTGCATATCATATATGTGTTAACTTCTCTTTACCGAAATTTACATGACGACTCAGTGTTTCTGAAATTTTAGAAGAAAACGCTATTCCATGTATGAATCAGGCCTGGTCATGCATCTGTCTCAGCGGAGACTGCCAATACGCTGTCAAAATATCAACTAGTCAATGTCAAATGCGCTGGCTCTTAAAGGGGATGGGAGATGGAACTCACATACGGGTTTCAGACCAACCCATTTTAGATTTGCGTCAGGCGCAAGTCCGTAATTAATAATAATAATTATATAATAGCAACAGCGCCAGAGATCCGCCCACAAAGCTACTTGCATTTTGCACTTCTCACTTCTCACTTGTGTTTGCACATCTGCTGAGCCCAGAAATTTGGATGAAAGCAGGAACTGCCAAGATACCACACTACATTAAAGTGCATGATATTGAAATGACAAATGAGATTCTGAATGATCTGTTGGAATGTAATGCCATCACTTGATGTGACACTACCAGTCAATTCACTGGAATAGTAAAACGGACGGTGTGGAAATTGTTTCACCAGGCCCCTCATCTTCTCCACAACTTTGGGGATGATGAAGTACCATGTGCAGCTATTCTATCCTCTGCAGAACAGTTTGTCTGCAAACTTTATGATCCAAAAACAACCAGCATAGGGCTGGGTGATATGGACCAAAACTCATATCTCGATATCTTTTGTTTGAATGGCGATATACGATATTATAACCAGTGTTGGGAAAGTTCACTTTCTACGTGAACTAGTTCAAAGTTCAGTTCACCATTTTTAAAATGAACTAGTTCAGTTAAACGTTCATAATTCAAAATTTTGAACTAAGTTCACAGTTCCAAAAATGAATGAGTTCATAGTTACTTTTTTCAATATGTTGCTGTGATAGAGTGGTTGAATCAAGTATCATAGCAAAAACTGTTTCTATCATGTTTTATTGCACATTTAGCACATTTTGTAAATCCCATTGATTTCTGTTGGAAGACTCATTGCTCGTTGGCCCAGAAACAGAAAGGGGAGGTGTTCACGTTTGGTTGTATTCTTTTTGCTCGGTTCTAGCCCTACTGTTGAGACGGAGAACCGAGGAAAAAGACTACAACCAAACGTAAACAGCCCCCGTTTCCGGCTGATCAAGCCAGAGAGCTAACATTATGGATTGTACATATTTATAATTCGAAATCGTCCCAGCCTTTATACCACAGATACTCTAGGGTTTATAGCATATAACCGCTTTGTCTAATTACAGTTTAGTTCATTTTTCACAATTTACCAGCTCTCGTATTGCGACGGTCTATACGTTCAACATAACGTGTACATATTTATAATTTGAAATTTGTCCCCTTTAGACCACAGATACTATAGGGTCTATAGCATATAACCGCCTTTTCTGATTACAGTTTAATGTAACAGTAAGCTGGCAACACCGCAACTGCAAATTAACCACACGGAGATAACCATTGCAACCGGTCAAACAAATTTTCTTTTTGGATCATTCTGCGCGCGCATCCGCCGTGTTGATAAACAAATAATCCCCCCATTGAACAAAGTTAAACCGAGTGTGCGTGCCGTTCACAGACACCAGAATGAACGAGTTCACAGTAACGTTCATCAGGCAGTAATACAGTACGTTCAGTTCACGTTCGCCCAAAATATGAACGAGTTCATGAACTATCCTTCAATAACGCATTCAGGCACAACACTGATTATAACGATATTTCAAGAATTCACCATCAACCATTTATTTAGGTTTAGTTTCTTTGCTCAACAAAGCGCAGCTGTGCTTTAACAACAGATATAAAACAATAGCGTTGCCTGTTTGAAACATGTCAAGTACTTGTTCTAATGCATTCATTGTGTCTACATTTGAGATAAACATTTATAGTTTTCTTTTATCACAGACACATCTACCGATATATGTGTCTGAGATAAAAGAAATCTATAAATATTTGTCAAGTACTATTTAAAAAAAAAAAACATAGTGAAGTGCAACAGTGCAAATATACTACACGTATAGGCATAATGTGCAAATAATAAAAGTTTTAAAACAGGCTGACCCAAAGCAGGCTTATGGCTTCCCAGTATTACATTGAAAACAGAGAAATATAATAAAACACAGGCCTACATAAGCCAATATTCTGATCTAATAGGCAGGCATACCCCTGCAAATAACAAAATTGTACACAGTAGTGCAGGCCTCACCTGTTTGAAAACATACAACTGCATAATTAGTAAACTGAAAATAAAATGTATAGAAAATAAATAAGCCATAATAAATTCAAATGGCTATATATATTGCAAATAACAATAAATGTGAAAATAAAATGAAATATTCACTGAAGTAGACTGAGAAGACAAGTCTTCCTATGTAAACTTGTATATTTCTTACAGGTTCTGTGCTAGGAAAACAAGCCTGTCAACTGTTTCAGGCTTCAGGGATGCCCTGTAATAGCTTACAATGTTACCACTCCAGCTGAAAACTCGCTCCGAAGGAGAAGGAGATACTAAAAGATACTTATTTGCTACCTTGCTAGATCATTTCATATTCCCTCCACCATTTAAGAGAATTTGTATCACTCTCAATCCTAGCTGACAGCAAGTAGCTTGAAAGTTCATTTTCAATTCTCCTGCTGCGTCAGTGTGTTGCCGCTGGTCACTGTGCTCCGTTTGAAGAAGCTGGCTAGTGACTTTTTCTTCTTTGCTGCGTGTGGTGCCATTAACACTTCTTGGTCTGCAGGCTCAGAGTGTGCACAGCTGGGTCAGGCTGACTGCCTTCAGCCAAAAGAGACTTTGCCTCCTCAACAACCTTTTGTTTCAAGGCATCAACCCTGTCTCTTGGAATGTATGCATCTTTGAAGCATGGATCCACAAATGTGGCCATGTCCAAGAGGTCACTTGTGGCTGGATCAGAGTACTTATCAGTAAGGTAGTCCACAATGGTGAACTTTATTGACCTGCACACCTCAGTGTCACCTTCCTACTCTGCGAGGGTACTCTTGCTGAAAAGATGAAGGACAGGTCTGACATAGGAAAGGGTCACAAAGTCCTCCCCTTAAAAAGGGTCCGTGAACTCCTGGAGGGGTTTTAGAGCCTTCTGGACCGTCTATAGTACCTCAAGGTCCTGCCATGTGAGGACGAGGTGCTGGCTCTTTTTTTCAGAGGAGGGGACCTTGATGATAGCCACCTCTTGCTCCAGGATCCTTTCGATCATCAGCTGCCTTGATCCCCAACGTGTGGCAGATTCTGTAATGAGCTGATAGATTAGATTTATATTATGCCCTTTGGGGTAATGCACGTTTTGTATTGTGAAGGTATTCATTATCAAAACAGTAAACTCTTCTTTTGTGTCCCTGACCAGGACTCAGATTGAGCACATGGACATGGTCCCTGGAAGCCTTCTGTTGGCTGCTTACCTGAGTGCCACTCCTTGGATTGGGAAAAACATACCTTTGCCATACGACTATTACATAGTTATAACTTCTAACTAATTACTAACCCCTAACCCTAAAGAAGTGAGAGAGCAGTTATATTAGGATGGAATTGACAACTATAGTGATATTTCAATTAAATATGATTTGTATTACAAGCTGATACATTAATGAAGTCAAATAGCACCATAGACCACCATCTACAGTTCTAAATTTCTGCCTGGACATTTAAGTATTATAACTTCTGCAGCATTGCACTGTCCTTTCCTACAAGCTTTAAACTTGGCATGACTCATTCCCATAGATAGGGCAGTGGCGATTTCTCTAACACTTGCAAGGGAAGCTTGGCTTCCCCTAAAATTTCAAAAATTAAATAATCAAATATATACTGTTGTGTTAAAATTTCATTGACTCAAAATGCATTAGAAAACATCCATCTCGAAGACGAGTTACTTCAGAATCAGCTGCTTATCAAAGGTCGACTTACTTGATTTCCTTCTCATACATTCCCGTAGCGTCATAGTGCATTTGCCTGTTGAAGCTCGGCGTCCATCGAATTCAATGGGGCTGCATAGAACAGCTTTTTTTAGTGCGTCGAAAGTCAACGGTCATTGGATAATGCCGTGACTATACCCCTCCCACGGACGGTCAGCGTCTCTGGGGCTGATTTGAGGAGTGGACTGGCCTGGACGCTGGGCTTCTGCGTGAAGATTGGAGGGTCTGCGAAAGACCGATTTTGAACCATAAATCGTCGCCGGAGCTCTCTTTAGTCTCCAGTCCTATTGCGGACTTTGCAAGCGACTCGAAAGACAAACTGCAACCCATTCTTGATATTTGCTTGGCGAACTTGTGAGACAATTTTCATCATACATTTCTTACACTTATACACACATTTCCTTGTTTCAGTTTAACAGAATTCTGTTAGGTCTGCACTTCAAGTCCTGTATTCAGATCAGGACTTGCAGGGTGACAGGGTCATGTTCCTTAAAGACATGGAGTTGGACAGTGCAATGCCTCAGCTGTAGAAACAGGAGCTTCTCCTGTTTAAAGCGCTTCAAGTCCTACACCCGTAACACAATGGGCCTAGGCCGTTTAAGCAGCCTAGCTCTGCTGGCCATTGGCCAAGGGGGTGGGGGGGGGGGGACACTGGTCAAGTCACTGGAAAAGACAGCTAGCTGGTATGGTCACAGAAGATTTCCTTGAAAAGGAACAGAGAGCAGAATTTACATAACTGTTTGATAGAGGTTTTGGGATACTATGTTATTTTTCCAAGCTGATATTTATTTTGAAAACTGGTTCTCTTTAGACAAAGAATGATTATTTCATGTTCTAGTTCTGTTTTCTCTTCAACTGTACAATACATGTTCATTCTTCAGCAGACATCCTTTGAGTTTTAGCTTTCATTTGACACCATGTTTTATGTATATGGTCCTTGTGGTTGTGGATATTCAACATTTATTGTGTGTCTTCTAACAAACCATAGGGTGACAGCTTGTACCAAAACCAGGTCACATTCATATATTTCTGAAGTTGAGTCCAAAAGTATGGAAGTACTTTTAAACAAACCATTTTCACCTTTATTTTTCAATGTTAAAAATTTCTAAATCCAAATATTCAACGTTAAAAAAATATTTTCAACGTCCCCAAATTCAACATGCCAAAGTCAGCTGCAAAATTCAATGTATGAAATTCTGTGTTAAAAGTCCAGAGACCCAAGAAAGAGCTATCGATCCTAGATGCTAGCGGTCAAGGAAGGGGAGCGAGCAGGAATAAGAGCATCACTTGTTGGATACCTGTCTCTAATGCGGGAAGGCACGGCAACGGCTGTGATAATCTTTTCTTTAATAGGTCCATGGTGATAATGGGTCTTTCTTTCTTGATCCAAACGTTAATTAGGTAAATCAACGTCATTAAACACTGACTGTAGCTTTTTATGGGGAGACAAGCAACGGTGGTGGACCGTACTAAACATCCTATCCATTGTATGGGTCTGTAAAAAGCTAATCAAATCAAATCAAATGTATTTATTAAGCACATTTAATAACAAGGTGAGGAGGGGGGGAATTCTAATATTTTATTTATGTTTTTGTTATAATATACACAGTATTTGTTATTTACTGCAGTATGAAATAAACAATGAACTTATGCCTGTATGTGAAGTGTGTGTGTGATTGCAGTGACTTGGCTGGATTTGCATGCAACGTAAGGGTAATTGTAGTGGGTTAAGGAGCCCAATTTATTAGGGCACCAATTTTGGGTGATCCGAGGTCCCATTGACTTAGGTGTGATGCTGGGGCGATCTGAAGCCCGCTGCCCACTGTGGAACGAGAGCGCAGAGCCGACAGTATTGCGCACTGAGTGGCAACTGAAGCGGCAGCAGCCTGTAGTTCCAGTGGAAGCACCCGACAGCAACCTGCTTTTAATTTGTCATCCTCATATCCTATATCATGCGGATTCATGCCACTCGGTGCACAATACTGTTGGCTCTGCGCACTCGTTATGCCACCACGTCCACAGAGGCATATCAACTGTTTTGCTCCAGCCACTTAATGTGCGCCCGGTGTCACAAATCGAATACCCTCAATCCGAGTGATCGATGACAATACAAACGATACATTTTAAGCTTGTGCATGTTTCCGCACGTGAACAAAATCATGCCTGTTTACACTTAAACTCGTGCATGTTGCAGAAAATGTGCAATAGGGTTAGTGTCGGTGTAACACCCGCCCGCTCTTGCGTGACCGCGATCTAGCATCTAGGATCAATTGCTCTTCCTTGGGTCCCCGGATGTTAACATTGAATTTCATACATTGAATTTTGCAGCTGACTTTGGCATTTTGAATTTGGGGACGTTGAACATTTTGAAGTTTAATTTTTTAACGTTGAATATTTGATTTTGAATTTTTTAACATCGAAAAATAAAGGTGAAAATTATTTGTTGAAAATTTAAAGAGTGAAATTCAGAGGCAAAAAATCCAGATAAATTATTTCAATGAATAAATATTAATTAAAACGTAATGGCTTTAGATTTTCAAAATCCGATGGGACATATTCACTTCCATAAAAAAGCCAAAAACCACATACTTTTGGGCTTTTTAAGGACGTCTTAGAATTAATATTGCAAAAGGTTCTGCATTACATGCTTAAACCAGTAAACCTATGACAGCATTTCTGGTTGAAATAACCAATAGTTCCTCCTCTTTGTTAAGGGTCATCCTGGCAAACAAGGGCCCATTGGAACCCCAGGGCTTAAAGGTGAAAAGGTAACATTGCGCGTGTGTGTGTGTGTACTTTACCAGTCTCCATCCCTTTTTTCACTTTGATACCTTCAATTGTGGTGTGTGTGTGTGTGTGTGTGTGTGTGTGTGTGTGTGTGTGTGTGTGTGTGTGTGTGTGTGTGTGTGTGTGTGTGTGTGTGTGTGTGTGTGTGTGTGTGTGTGCGCGCCTGCCTGTCTGTGTCTATCTGGCCCATTCCAGGGTTACCAAGGAGAGGACAATAAGACCCCCGGACTGGCAGGGCCCTTAGGTGAACCAGTAGGTCTTGCTTTCCTTCAAGCTCTCTTTCTGCTCCCACCAGGCTTTTTGCCAAATTTTCCTGTATGAAACATACATACACACGTACCCACACACTCACATAAGCGTTTTTTTAGTCTTTGATATGCTTCTGCATACACCTTGTTTGTTCTGTGCACACATGCCACGATATTCATTTTGAATATATGGCAGTATATCAGGCATCAAGGAATCTCAAAGAGAAACTGTTTCTAAAGGTTACAAATACACGTTTCCTAATAATGAGAATGTCTTAACCATCATGAGTAATATAGGCCTCATACTATACATTTTAAAACAACCTTATCACATTTGACAGAGCTGTGGGTGCTGGAAGGCAACGACAGTTCCTGGAAATATTCTGATTGTTCTTTTCTGCTTTATGGCTGCTGCCCAGTTCTGCAGTTGTTCACAAATTCTGCTTCTGTCTGTCTGTCTGTGTCTGTCTGTCTGTCTGTCTGTCTGTCTGTCTGTCTGTCTGTCTGTCTGTCTGTCTGTCTGTCTGTCTGTGCGTGTTGTGTGTGCGTGTGTTTCCATAGGGTTCACCTGGCGAGCGAGGCGAACGAGGAGATTCAGGATATGACGGTCACCAGGTAATTTGAACAATCTTGCGACACTGTGTGTGTGTGTGTCTGTGTGTGGGTGTGTGTGTGTTTGTGTGCATGCGTGTGTGGGCATGCGTGTAGCATGCGTGCGTGCGTGTGTTTGTGTCGGTGTGTGAGTGTGGGCTCTTTGAAGATAATAAGATGATGATGATTAGAGACACTGTGTGGTTGGGGTGTTTCTTAGGGATGAAATTTTTTGTGCACTCGGTAGTAAGAAGGTAGTTATGATGAGGATGAAATGAGGGATGTGTTTCAGGGCCAGGTGGGCACCACAGGATCTCGTGGGGCTGTGGGACAACAAGGCCTGCCTGTAAGTCACAGATCATCTCTTATCTATCCCTTTACACCACCTTAGGTTTCATGCTTGAAGGAGGGCCTCAAGTGTTTGACAAAATGTAACTACTTTTTCCCATACATTGCAAGATTGTAATTATTATTATTGACGTATGGTATGTGCATGTGTGTGTGTGTGTGTGTGTGTGTGTGTGTGTGTGTGTGTGTTTGTTTCTGTGTGTGTTGTCCAGGGAACACCAGGGCTCCCTGGAGAACCAGGCCCAACAGGAGGAAAGGGAACCCAGGTAATTCTTAGCCACTTAGTTCTCCATTTAGACAGTAATGTCAGTATGTAAAAGTCACAGAGACACACAGCCGTTGGCGTATCTCTATTGCTAAGCAAGCAAGGCAGGCTAACCAGGCATTACTAGCAGTGTTGGTTTGGTGGGGTTGGGCCTATCCCCGACACCCGACACAGGCAGGGAAAAAAATCTATAGCAGTCGGAAAATGGAGAAGCGTTCAACTGGATTGGTAGCAACTTTTTGGTGTAAAACACTAGTTGAACATACCAGTACAAAGATTTTTTCTTCGAACTGTGTCTGGTTTCCCAGTAAGGCCAAAAAGAACTGGAAAATTATACTGCTCTGATTATTAATTTAAAGAATGCTGTGACGGCCGAAAGTGGAGATGGTATTAGAACACGAGAAGCTGGTGACGTAAACATAAGTTTCATAACCCAGAATGGGAGATTTCCAAAGACTGTCTGTCCTCTTTATAGGTAAATTTGTCAGTTCAGTTCCAAAATGTTCCCACATTGATGTGTAAATGTTTCACTTCTTGCAACATGTATTTCACACTAACGTAGGATGCTGGCTTCCAACTAGAATACATATTCTGTTCATCCAATCCTTAATTTTTGAAAGGGATTTGTTTTCAATTGCACATTGGAGTGGAGTGGAGGTACTCACCTTGTATTAAGGGCGAGGGATTCACCTTGTATTAAAGTGGAGGGACTCGCCTTGTATTCAAGGGGAGGTTCTCTCCTTGTATTAAAGTGGAGTTACTTACCTTGCATTATTTGTAGTAAAGTTAAGGTATTCACCTTGTATTAAAGTGGAGGTACTCACCTTGTAATAAAACCGAGGTACTCACCTTGTACTAAAGTGTAGATTCTTGTATTAAAGTGGAGCTACTCACCAATGCATGTCAACGATGCTGATTTGCTTGGGCCATCCCAGTGGACATGCATTGTTGGAAGGATTTCTATTGCTATAGAAAATGTGTCTGAAGATACTGACTTGTATTCTTATGTGTCATTCTGATTTAACGCCTGAGTAGTAGGTTACGAGCAAATTAAATTCGCAGACTTTGATGTACTGTATGGAATTATGATGAAAATATGTCTTAAGCTGGCCAGCACCAATAGGAATCGGCGCGCTGCAGCACCTTTGTGATATGTTTTGAAAGAAGAAGATCAACAAACTTAGTCGGTATACGCTACCATAACGTCATACCAGTTGTTTTATGACTACATACCGTATATGGCCCTGATGCCCATGATCCTCTGTTTGTGCTTACAATGATAGTCCAACCCGGTATCACGCGATTTCGTGCTCATGCGCACAAACGTTAATCTATTGAATCGTGTCCCAGAGCACGAGTGTCAGACTTTTTTCGTGCTACACAGGACGAAATGTAAACCAATGCATTCTGATTGGGAGCGTTTCTCCGATGTTACCCCTATATATATATATATTCATTATATAGGAGAGCCCTCTTACGCCCGTACAGACAATACAGTGCACCCTAGTTATATATATGTCAATATTTCCGATTTTTTAGGCAGACCTCCTCAAAAACTGAAACAACGTTTCTCAGACAATTAATGTGCTCCACTAAACGAAACGAGAGAGAGACAGAGAGAGACAGAGAGAGAGAGAGGCCTCAGAAGGGGTGTGGTCAGATAGTTCAGTGCACCCTCTAGTTATATATATGTCAATATTTCCGATTTTTTAAGCAGACCTCCTCAAAAACTGAAACAAACGTGTGTTTCTCAGACAATTAAAGTTTTCCACAAAACAGAGAGAGAGAGAGAGAGAGAGGCTTCAGAAGGGGTGTGCGCAGACAGTGCACCCTGTGGTTATATACGTGTCAATATTTCCGATTTGGTGAGACTTCCTCAAAAACTGAAACGAACGTGTTCCACAGAACGCGCGTTTCTCAGACAATTAAAGTGCTCCACGAAACGAGAGAGAGGCTTCAGAAGGGGTGTGCTTAGATTGTACAGTGCACCCTCTAGTTATATATATGTCAATATTTCCATTTTTGCATTTTTGAAGCAGACCTCCTCAAAAACTGAAAATAAATAAATAAATAAAAATAACCGTGCTCCACAGAACGAAATGTAAACCAATGCATTCTGAATGGAAGCGTTTCTCCGATGTTAACCCTATATACATATATATTCATTATATAGGAGAGGCCCTCTTAAGCCCATCAGTTACTTGGATCCGCAGTGCATCAGTGTCCCTCTCTATGGCTCCCTCTCTCTCTTTTCCACTGTTTTTTGAGAATTCATATCGATATAAGGAGAAAGGATGTAATGATAACGGCAAGAAAATAAAGGCTCCATGGTCATAATAATTTAAATATAATTAAATTAAAGCGTGTACCGAGGAAATGAGACGATCTAGTTGTGGGCCAGCAGAGACTAAATTTTAACCGAATTCGGCCCATAACCTTATTTTTTACATCGTTTCTATATTATGAATATTTTAATATTGTCTGGTATGCCTGAACCACACTTACACATTGGTGGAAGTGGATTTTCAACGGTCAGTTAGGCTACAGATCTTGTTATAACGATAATTGAATAAAAGCTACACGGTCTAAATATTATAGGCTAACTAAATAATTGTATATTTATATATATATATAATATATATTTTAATCTTAAATTAATTCAATATTAAACAAATGCATTTCAATCGGGAGATTTTTTTCGACTTCAGAAGGGGGGGCGGGCTGCACAGTGCACGCTCTGCGTCTTCTTGTTATTATGATAATTGAATAAAAGCTACATGTTTACTTATGAAAACTGTCCACAAGCACCCCCCCCCCCCCCCCATATGGATTTGGAGAATTGTTGCCACGTCCCAGTGGTGGTGGTTTCATATATATGAAAGAAGGCATTCAATTATGCTACAATGATCAATTAGGAGGCCGAAGCCCTAAAGGAAGTGATGCAATAGGTGACTGAGTCGAGGACATTAGTTAAGACCTGGCTTTAGAATGGAACTAACGGCGGTTGCACCAACGGGACTTAAGCCTGGTCTTAACTACGCCCGGCCTTAGCCATGCGCGGTCATGTGAATGTTTCATGGAATGCGCAAATCACCGCGTTGCTAGGATACCTCGTGTCGAGAGCTATTATTTTACTTGACATGCTGTTGGACACCGAAATAATAATAATAATAATAATAATAATTATAATAATAATAATTGCAATAGAATATAACATTATAACAAGATCTTTATAGAGCATGCACTGCGCAGCCCTCACTCCCTTCTGAAGTCGAAAACAATCACCAGATTGAAATGCATTGGTTTAATATTGAATTAATTTAATATTAAAATATATATATTACGTATAAACATACAATTATTTTGTTATAATATTATAAGTAGACATGTAGCTTTTATTCAATTATCGTTATAACAAGATCTGTAGCCTACCTGCACTTCCAACAATGTGTAGGCCTAATTGTGGTTCAGGTATACCAGACAATATTAAAATATTCATAACATAAAAACGATGTAAAAAATAAGGTTATGGGCCGAATTCTGTTAAAATTAACCTCTGCTGGCCCACAACTAGATTGTTTCATTTCCTCGTTACACGCTTTAATTATATTAAAATTATTATGACCATGGAGCCTTTATTTTCTTGCCGTTATCATTACATCCTTTCTCATTCTATCGATATGAATTCTCGAAAAACAGTGGAAAAGAGAGAGAGGGAGCCATGGCGAGGGACACTGACGCAGTGCGTCAGTGTCCCTCGCCCTCCTCCCTCCTCTCCCTCCTCACATATATATATATATATAGGGTTAACATCGGAGAAACGCTCCCATTCAGAATGCATTGGTCTACATTTCGTTCTGTGGAGCACGGTTATTTTTATTTTTTTATTTACTTTCAGTTTTTGAGGAGGTCTGCTTCAAAAATGCAAAAATGGAAATATTGACATATATATAACTAGAGGGTGCACTGTACTATCTGCGCACACCCCTTCTGAAGCCTCTCTCTCTCGTTTCGTTTTGTGGAGCACTTTAATTGTCTGAGAAACGCGTGTTCTGTGGAGTACGTTCGTTTCAGTTTTTGAGGAAGTTTGCTTAAAAAATCTGAAATATTGACATATATATAACTAGCGGGTGCACTGTCTGCGCACACCCCTTCTGAAGCCTCTCTCTCGCTCTTGTTTAGTTTTGTGGAGCAATTTAATTGTCAGAGAAGTTTTTGAGGAGGTCTGCTTAAAAAATCGGAAATATTGACATATATATAACTAGAGGGTGCAGTCCACTATCTGCCACACCCCGTCTGAAGCCTCTCTCTCTCTCCCTCCCTCTCTTGTTTCTCTCTCTCATTTCGTTCTGTGGAGCACGATAATTGTCTGAGAAACGCACGTTCTGTGGAGCGTGTTCGTTTCACATATATATAACTAGAGGGTGCACTGTACTGTCTGCGCACTCTCTTTCTCGTCTGAAAAACGCTCCCATTCAAAATGCATTGGTTTACATTTCGTTCTGTGTAGCACAGAAAGATCGGAGAAACGCTCCCATTCAGAATGCATTGGTTTACATTTCGTTCTGTGTAGCACGAAAAAAGTCTGACAATTGTGCTCTGGGACACAGTTCAATAGATTAACGTTTGTGCGCATGAGCACGAAATCGCGTGATACCGGGTTGGATAGTCACATTAATTCATAGTTACTTTACTACTGTCTGGCACTTTGTTTACGGTTTAGTCACTTTACACACTTTATTTACATTCATTGCTCATTCTTTTTGAATTGTGGAATTATTCATCTAGTGCATTAATCTCCATATGTACAGGACCTTGTATCAAGCTGGGATGTACCAAACAGCTTTAAAACAGCGCTTTTTTTGCGGCGACGCTAGGGAATAGAACAGTGGTGTGAAGCCTAGTGGGGCGGCGCAGCGCGCTGGCGCGTCTAGCCGCAGCCGGCGAGAGCTATTACGTAATAATGAAATAATGGAGGCGCACTTTTTGACGCGCCGCTTCGGCGCCGGTGTGTGTTGGGCTTTACTCTTTCGTTTTATGCATATTGTGGCATCCTCCGGCGAGGCCCGGCCCCCGACCGAGGACAACGTGGACACCGAGCCAACGACAGAGGCCTCAATCCAGGCCGATGAGACGTCGGTCGAGCCCCGAGGCGGAGGCTGAGCCCGCGGTCTCACCGGAGCCAGAGGCTGTGGGGCTGCTCGAGGCCGACTCGGAGCCAGAGCTCGAGGCCGATCCAGAGGCCGACATCGACACCGAAGCCGGAGGCAGAGACGGAAGCGGCAGAGACGTCGGTCGAAGCCATGGCCTCCTCTACAGAAGCTGAGGACGATCACCTGTCCGTGTCGATCCCCAACGAAGACGCCATCACGCTGGACGTGGATGGGGACGACCTCCTGGAGACAGGTAAACCTGTGAAGCTTCTTGATCCCGACAAGAGCTCTGACGACCACCTGGTCCCCTCTGGACCCACGGGCCACGACGATGACGACGACGACGACGACCTGATGGAGGAGGTGACCAAGGACCCCGGCTCTAAGAAGGCGTCGACCGCCAAGCGGCTTCGGCGAATCACATTGGACCACGAGCGGGCCTACCAAGCCCAGAGCCGGTGGAGGGCGGAGGGAGGTCATCCTGGTCACCGACCACGCCCCCCTGAAGCGGATGGCTGGAGCCAGGGACACCAACGCACAAGTGACGCGGTGGTTCCGGGCCCTCCGAAACGTCAGGTATTATCTCCTAGGGAGGGAGGTCATCCTGGTCACCGACCACGCCCCCGGAAGTGGATGGCCGGAGCCAAGAACGCTGACGCCCTGTCACGCCGGGATGCCTGCCTGAGCGGGTTCACCGACGACCAGGGGCCTGAGCAAGCGGTGGAGGAGTGTGGCATCCCGCCGCCGGACCTCGGACCGGGCGGGTCCGAGGAGACGCAGGAGCCTTGGGTTACCGTCGCCACCCTCCAGCCGGCGACAGAGAGCATCATGTCTCTCCCCCCAATCAGCGCGATCGGGGACACCTGGACGGAGGAAGGGAATGGACCAGGAGCCGGCATAAAAGGGTCACCAGACCGGGCGAAAGAGAGTGGCACGGAGGGAGTAAGCACCAGACCGGGCGAAAGGCGAGTGACGCGGAGGGAGTACGCACCAGGGCGAAGCGACACGGAGGGATTCCGTATCGCGCCGGGCAAGTGACACGGAGGGAGTACTCGCTAGACCGGGAGAAGGGCGAAGCGACACGGAGGGATTCCGCACCACGCCGGCGATCTAGAGGCTCACGGAGACCCTAGCACGAGGACGCAAATAATGATTCTTGTGAAATAAAGGCAGACTGCGGCTTAACCCTTGCTTTCTGTGTGATTCCTGCCGGGTACCTGACACTCGGGGAAACGGGTCGCCACAATATGTAACGACCCTTTTCAAAGTGTCTTATAGGTAATAGGGACATTAGCATAAAACCATTACATGATAAATAATCCAAATAAGCCAAAAGTTCAAAACGTTAAGTAACGGTGTATCATGGATGTTAAATGTGACAATACAGTATATAGCTCTAAGTAAACCATTTTACCCGCTTTGGTAGTGTGTAGTAAGATCTTATCTACCTAGCTAACAGTTATTGCTATAAAATTGGACAACGATATTGAGGCAGGAGGCTTGCCCTTTAACAGCAAATAATTCCTACCTGACGATACATTTAAAGCGTACCCCAAACTTAACTAGTCCTTTCCCAAAAGGGGGAACATAAATGGTTGGTTACTCAACTAAAGATCTGTGTTACAGAGGTCTGTGCTGTTCAGCAAAAAAAAGACAAATATGACGAGCACATGGAAAAAGCTGACATTTATGTTGTGGCATTATTTTTCAACGATACCAGTCCTTTGTTTTTGTTACAATAGTAACATTACTCCCAGTCTCTCATTATCTTTATTCTAATCCTGATTGTTATTAATACTAAATGTGCTTTGAAGTTTGTAGCTGGTCAAGGACATTCAACCATGTGTATGTTTTTTCCCAGGGTGCAATGGGAAAGAAAGGAGCACGGGGGCTGACTGGATCACCAGGCATTGAAGTGAGTATCAAACATGTGTCTCCTACAGCACCATGTTGAAGCAGCAGGGTCTGAAAGATGCAATGGGTAGAATTGATTGGCAGCCTTAACAGCAGCTCATATAATATTCATAACTATATTTTATTTGGTGTGTTATCCCATGAAAATAAGAATCATTTTGGTTTTATTCCCTAAGAATGAGCCCTTTGTATCTACAAATTGAGCTGTCCTCATTCATGGTTGCAGCCATGTTGCACCACCATGTTTCTGCAGCAGCCCAGAATGGCAAATGACTAAAGTTTTTTTAATTCCATATGAAAAATGCATTCTGGCAGAAGAGTTCTAGGAAGGAGGGGCGTTTTATCCCATCCCTTTTGTGATACTTTTTGAGTTTGTTCTGTTTATTTATTTAGTATGTTGTTTAAGTATTTAAAGGATTAAATTAGATTGGAGTTTGCACACATTTCATCCTATCAATCTATTAAGTTTAAAATAGTGTAGTTAAAGGGGAAATATTATGAAAACAACCATTTTCCTGGGATTTGGGGTGTTGTTTTGGGTCGCTGGTGATCCCACACCTATACAAACTTTTAAATAAGTCTGTACATGATTTTTTGAGTGAGATATGCATTTCTGAAAGTACCCCACCTACAGTTACCAAACGAGCGAGTCAGTTTCTGCACCCCCTCCTACGTAGGAAGGGGGCACATTTGAATATTACCACCCACTTCCCCACCCCCCTCCAATTAGAGCATACATACGATTTTGTGGACCAGCAGACGATTCCATGCAATAATAGATGTCTAATTTGTCAGTTTGTCATGTGACTTCCCTGCCTGGCAGGGAATCCAGCATATTTGCCGGACTGCTGCCGAGCTCCCCCTGCTGGAGCTTGTACTCTCTGGTACTTGTACAACAAGTAGTGCAGTAGAGTAGAGTCAAAGCCAAAGTTCCTTTCCCCAAATTCTTCTCAACCGTGGCCGAGATAACCCCCACTACAAGTCTTTACTTGTTGTGCAAGTACCAGAGACGTCCGATGCAGTCTTTATGATACATAATATCATCCGAGGGGCACATAGCTTTTGGCCGTGATATTAGATATTATATTATATAGATACCTATATATTATTTTATTATTATTATTATTATTATAATTATTATTATTATTATATAGATCACTATCTAGAACAATCACTTCTCCTCCATGCTGTGGTTCATTCTGACAGCTCATTTGTATGCAATGGGCAGCAGCTCATTTGCATTAAAGCTACTGACACCAGAAACAGCACATTCTGAAGGGACTGAAACAGAGGGGAATAGCGGTTGGCGAGTATTTTTTGCCTAAAAGCTATTTCCAGCAAACAGCTTCAAAAACATGTTTTCTGGAACTATGTTTACTTGTTGGGAAAACACCATAATATGTCTCCTTTAATGTTTAATATGAAATTTGTATGCATTTTTATACTAAATTAATGTTTTGGAGATTTTGTGGTTGTTTCCCTGTTTGATAACTAAAAGTATGTATCTCTCTTCCGGAGAGGTTAGTATCCAAAACTAAACAGTTGCAATACAACTGTATACAGTTATGTTATCAAAAGCAACCTATGTTCACGTACTGCAATGCAATAAACATTGGCCTTACACAAGCTACACATACAGGCCAGTAAACGTCACCGTCGTCATATGGGGCAGTGGAGGGATGGTGAAATTCAGTTGGTTTGAATCTGCAATCTCACCGCTAGATGCTACAAAATGTTATTCACTGGACGGTTAAATTATTATATATAATAATAATTATAATGTAGTTGATTTCTGTTCAGTTTTGGCTTCAGATAAAGATTATCTGAATTCTATCATATGTTTTCGGACCAGGGACTCATAGGTTTACCAGGTCCAGAGGGAATAGAGGGATATCTCGGGCCAGATGGCATTCCAGGACTGACTGGCTTACCGGGACTACCAGGAAAACGTGGGCACCAGGTACTTACAGACACACTAAGGATATGTTACACAAATGTTACTGCTGTTGAATAATGTTTATGCACACCCATTTTTGTATATTAACTTCCTCAGCTAAAGTTACACCACAGTATTTCACATCCAGATTATGATTATTTCCAATCCTGCTATTGGAAATAGCAGGATTGGAAATAAGCAGGTAAAATTGACTGGGTGGACTCGAAACCCAACTACGTACATATAAACAAGTGTTTGCCCCAATCATGTAAATGTCATGCCTGATCGCGTTATAAACTCCAAATGCAATTGTGATTATTGAAGTAAAGAAGAAAAGAAAAAATAAGTTAATTCATAATGTAGCCGAGCGGGGGACATCCCCTTGGTATTTGAATGACTTTATTTGCTGATCTAGTCCCCTTATAATTCTTTCTCCTAACCCTAAATGTGAAGATAAAGTAAAAAAGTTGCGCAGTTGTCAGCCTGGTTTTCCAGCGGAGTCTGCCAGGTAAAAGTGTATGTAGAAAGTGTCTCATTGTATGCACAGGCCACACGTAAAGCCGCTCCTCCTGTCTTGCCTATGCTGGAGAGACAGCAGTAGTGCGCACCTATTGGCTGTTGAGTGTGTTCACGTCATTTAGCTTCACTATTTGCATGAACCAAACCTAAAGACAAATAAGATAGGCTAATATTGAATCTTTTTGAAATAGGCTATGCAAAGCACCAATCGCATAACTACAACCTTAGAAGTAGGCTAAGATACAAAGCAGCCGACCAATCTTAAAACACAACACTATACACACACACACCACTACAGTTGCTGACTGACTGCGCGCACGCAAGCACACACACACACACACACACACACACACACACACACACACACACACACACACACACACACACACACACACACACACACACACACACCCCATGGCGGGTGCTGATGGAAACCAAGTCTTACAGTAAAACTGCCGTTCCTTGCCTACTCACCGTCAGAAGAGCTGTAGGCGAAGTAGCCTCATCAGATACTCTGCTTGCCTTACACAGCAATATCTCAGAGCTTGGCGTCTTATATCTTTTGTGGACTTCTGTTAACAGCTCCTGACTTTCTCTACGAGCAGTAATCTCACAAAAATACTTAATGTCGGGTCACCATGGTTGTTGTATATAGGCAAGGCATGGCAACTTTATTTATGCAGCACTTTTCATACACAAAGGCAGACTCAAAGTGCTTCACATATAAAAATTGTCATACAATAAAATAAAATAATAGATAAGTAAAAGAAAACATATGCAAAGAAATGAATAAAATAGATCAGCATTTTAGAAAGTGCAATGTATTTAAGGTCAGATCAACAGTCTCTGTGGTACCCACGTCGGGACTCCAACCCGACCTAAAGGAATTTGGTACCCACGTTGGGACTCCAACCCGACCTAAAGGAACTCGGTCCTTTCTATGGGACTCCAACCCAGATTCTAGTCAATTTCTATTCTAGGACTCTAACCCAGATTCTAGGACTCTAAACACACATCGGGACTCTAACCGCGAACCAAAGGCCTTATTCTGGGACTCCAACCCAGATAGATGTCGGGACTCTAACCCAGACAGAACTCAGGCCTTTCTCTGGGACTCCAACCCGACCTAAAGGAACTTGGTTCTTTCTCTGGGACTCCAACCCGACCTAAAGGAACTTGGTCCTTTCTCTGTGTAGTGGCTAAAACTCCCTTCTTGTGCATTTGTAAATTGCTCTAAACATATTTAGTCGATTAACCACTCTTTGACAGAAAGAACGAGATCTACGCGTGTTTACTGTTGAAACAACGGAAGGAAAAAACAGTGCGTTCGCTCCGTCTTTACTGAATGCCATCAAAAGATACAAAACAGTTTTACTCTCCCTCAATGCTACGGCATAACAGCGCCCTCTATAGCAACCAATGTCCTATGCATCTCTAATAAGTATAAGCAATGAAAACAAGTACACTAAACAGTTATTAAACTAAAAAGCAAAACTATGCAAAACAATTAGTTAATCAATATAATAAACAATCACTAAATATTAATCTAAATATATAATATCTAAATCCTAATAATATCTAAGTCTAAATTACAATATCGCAAAATGGCACTAACATTTCCGGCCCCTAATTGCTCATCATGGGGATGACAATTACCTATCTAAAACTAAAGAATAATTTTGCATATTCTAATTCCTTCTGTCCTCTTTCATAGGTCTAAAACAACATAAACAACCTCGACCAATCTAGGTGAGGCCCATAAGATGGGCAACTATGGAAAATAATAAAGTTCTAAAATAATAATGTCCTTTATTGTCCATGAGATTCTTCCATCTCGAGCAGGAGACACAACTTATCTATGGGTCTCTCTAAGGTGCTGGTCTTTGTTTTGACAAGGACCCGACGGACAAACCCTTTGGCATCGGGGATTGTCTTCTCCACTTTTCCCATTAACCAGGACCCTCTTGGAGCCCTCTCGTCCACGATTTGTACGATGTCTCCCTCTTTCACATTTCTCCTCTTCTCCAGCCACTTCTGCCTTTCTTGCAGTAGGGGCCAGTATTCTCTGGACCAGCGCTTCCAGAAGATGTCAGAGATATACTGCACCTGCCTCCATCTTCGTTTTGAATATAGATCCTCCTTCTGAAACACACCTGGAGGGAGTGCTGATTTTCCCTTGAGCAGGAGAAGATGATTCGGCGTCAGTGGCTCGAGGTCGTCCACATCATCAGATGACTTGGTAAGGGGTCTGCTGGTTGAAGATCCAAGTGACTCCTCTTTGCAGTAGAGCCTCAGAGATCTGGGACTGGTTCCATTCGTTCATCGCCCGGCGGATCTCAGGTTTTGTAGCTACCAGGTTCGTTCCATTATCGGATCTCATAACCTCCACTTGTCCTCTTCTGGCTAAGAAACGTCTCAATGCGTTTATACACGAGTCTGTGTCAAGAGAGTGCGAGATTTCTATGTGGACTGCTCTGACTGTAAGGCAAGTAAACAAGACTCCATAACGCTTGACTTGCACGCGTCCTCGCTTTGCTTCAAAGGGGCCGAAATAGTCTACACCGACGTTAGTGAACGGTGGTTGGTCAGGCAGTAGACGATCAGGTGGTAGATTCGCCATCTTCTGTTCACTCACAGCAGCTTGACACTTCCGGCATTTCACACACTTTGAAAGCACACTTCTCACCGCTGCATTTCCTTTGCATATCCAGACCCTTTGTCTCAGCTGAGCAAGGGTATGGTTTCTCCCTCCATGTCTGATTTCCTCATGAGCGTTCCTGATGATCAGGGTAGTGATGTGGTGATCCTTGGCCAGGATAGCTGGATGCTTTGTGTGTTCTGGCAAGGCTGCCCGGTGCAATCTTCCACCAACCCGGAGAACCCCATCTTGGAGGAAGGGATCCAGTTTCATGATAGAACTACTTCTTTTGATCTTTTCACCTTTCTGCAGAGCGCGAAGCTCCTCACGGAAGGTGTGACTTTGGCTGAACTGAATGGTCACAGTTTCTGCTCTTCTGATGTCCTTGACAGTCAAACGGGTTCCTTTCAGGAAGGATCTCCATTTCTGCATGTGGTTCTCAACTGTCTTGATTTTCACAACTTGACTTTCTGAAGACTGGGCTTGCGACTCGAACGTCTTCCTTGTTACGCACAGACTTCGAAGCAGCTCCTTCAGCCTCAACATCCAGGCGACCGCCTTCTTCAGACTGTGCCAGTTGGAGTAGTGATGAGTCAGCTTGAAGAGAGGGTCTGTGCTTGAGTCGACAGTCTTGATGATGTTCACATTGGTCGTACGCTTCACATCAGCATCGTCTTCACTTATCTCTCTTGAGAACTCTGATAGGACAGGCAAGTGAGCCTCACTCTTGGCTAGGAAGTCAGGACCTTCAATCCAGTTCTGACACTTTATGAATTGCTCTGCATTCAATCCTCTTGATGCATGATCAGCTGGGTTGGAAGTCGTGTTGACATACTTCCATTGTGCTGGCCTTGTGTTCTCTCTGATTGTCGACACTCTGTTCGCAACAAATGTTTTAAAACGAGCGCCGTCGTTGTCGATGTATCGAAGGACGGTGGTGCTATCTGTCCATAGCACAGACTCTTTGAGGTCCATCCGAAGCTCTCGCTTCATGATCTTATCCATTTTCACCGCAATGGTAGCCGCGGTGAGCTCAAGGCGTGGGACTGTGACTGGTTTAAGCGGCGTCACTCTGGCTTTTCCTAGAAGAAACGAGCAATGAACTCGACCGTGGCTGTTCTCGACGTGGAGGTAAGTGACGACGCCGTAGCCCTTCTCGCTAGCGTCTGAGAAATGATGCAGTTGTGCTGATGTTACTGGACCAAATCCCTCTGGCTTGATGCACCTCCTGACAGAAAAGCTAGCGAACTGGCTCAGATCAGACAGCCAGGCGAACCATCTGTTTGCCACATCTTCTAGAATCTCTTCATCCCAGGTAAGTTTCATTCGACAGAGACTCTGGACGATGGTCTTTGCGAGAAGAATGAACGGAGACAGGAATCCAAGGGGGTCGTATACTGAGCTTACGAAAGAGAGGATACCTCGTCTGGTGATGGGCATGCTTTTCACGTGAATACGGAACTTGAAAGAATCTGATTCTATGCACCAGTCCACTCCAAGGGCCCTTTCCATGGGTAGTTCATCCCTGTCCAGGTCTAGATTTTTGATCTCCTTTGCTCTCTCTTGTTTGGGAAGTGATGACAGCACTTTGCGGCTGTTACTTGACCACTTGGTTAAGTGGAATCCTCCACTTTCACACAGTGCAATGAGGTCCTTGGTTAAGGTAATAGCTTTCTTCTCGTCGGACGTTGAGACCAGGCAGTCATCGACGTAGAAGTGCTCTAGGACTGTAGTTACTGATTCAGGTGATGACCTGTCTTTTCCATCCTCTGCAGTCCGTCTTAAAGCGTAGTTGGCGCAGCTTGGGCTCGACTTGGCCCCAAAGAAGTGGACCACCATCTTGTACTCGCGCGGAGGCTGACTCAGATCTCCCTGTGGCCACCAGAGGAATCGTAGAAGATCGGTGTCCTCATCAGGGACTCTTGCTTGATGGTACATCGCTTCAATGTCGGAGATGAGTGCGATGTGTTCGTGTCGAAACCTCGTCAGGACTCCTACCAGACCATTAGTGAGGTCCGGACCCTGTAACAGTTCCTCGTTCAGTGACTTCCCTTGAAACGAAGCAGCAAAATCGAAAACAACCCGCAGCTTTCCCTTTTGTGGATAGGTCACGCCGTGATGGGGGATGTACCATACTCTGCCGTCGTTGCGGTTGCGCTCGTCTTCAGGAACTTTCACTGCGTAGCCTTTGTTCAGCAGGTCTGACATGAAGGTCTTGTAGTCATCGTGGAAACTAGAGTTCTTGGCGAGTTTCCTTTTCAGGTTTGACGCCCGTTGCTCGGCAACACATTTGTTGTTTGGCATCACCACATTTTTGTTCCTGAGAGGCATCCCAATGCTGTAGTGCCCGTTGACTTTCTTGGTTGTCTCAGTCACAGACTTCATGAACTGAATGTCCTCTCGTGACATTTCTGACTTCTCTTCGCAGGCTTGCTCCGGAAAGTCATAATTGTATTGCTGCAGCAGCATGCTGTCCATGCCGCTGACTGAGAGTCTGTTGACTGAAGCCCTTTGACTGAGGCTTGACTTGTGGTGATCGTCACCTTTCTTGAGAGGGCCATTAACTACCCAACCGAGGGTCGTCTTTACCGCATAAGGCCCGTCGTCTTGGCTGTGGATTATCTTCCACGGCTCCATTGCAGAGTGAGCATTCACTCCGATCAGTATCTCAACATCTGCGTCGATCTGTGGTAGCCGTACTTCTTTCCGTAGATATGGCCATCTTTCCAAGTCCTTCTCAACAGGAACATTGTCTTTTGTTACAGGTATGTCTGTGTGGGTGTAGACGTCTGGCAGGCTTATGTACTTGTTCTCTGTCAGACCGCACACTTCTAGATCTGAGAGCACGTAGCAGGACACGGGCTTCTCCTGGCCCATAGTACGGAGTACCACTTGAGTCTTCTTACCATGGACACCAAGCCGTCTCATCAAACTTTCAGAGCAAAACGTAGCGGAACTTCCTGAGTCCATGAACGCGTACGTCTCTATTGTCGTGTTGCTCCTCTTGGATTTGATGCGCACGGGCACCAAAGATAGACAGGATACAGTCATTGCCTCCGGCCCCGGTGACTGCCGTGACTTCACTCTTGGCTGACGCATCTTCTTGTGGAGTTCAGTGTCCGCTGGTGGAGCCTTGACCTTTCTCAGGCCTGGCGTTCTCTTGGTCGGTGTTCTCGTCCCTTTTGCTGTGAAGCAGGCTTGGGTGGTTCTTGCTGCAGATTTCACATGTGGCTCTCTTTTTACAGTCTTTTACCATGTGCCCTTGGGTCAGACACCCGAAACAAAGTCCTTTACCTTTAAGGAACTCTATTCTCTCTTTGTTTGGCAGACTTCTTATTTTGTAACATGTGCTCAGGTTGTGTCTTTTGTTGCAGTACAGGCATGGCTCTTGAAACGCGTTGCTTGTCTGCTTGTTCTTTCAAAGTTCTGAGGCAACCCCTTCATCTGGCCTAACACTTGTGGCACAGCCAGTAGTTCTTCTCGGTCTGCCTCCCTTGGCAAATCTAGTGTTTGACTTGCTCTTTTCTTTCACTTCTAAGGACTCTTTGAAATCACGAACAGTGGATCTAAAGCTATCTTAGCTTGTCTGTTGATGTACGTCACGAGATCAGAGAACTTTGCTCTTCTTCCTTCTCTTTCTTGTATGTCGAAAGCTATAACTCTCCATCTTTCATGAAGTCTGAAGGGCAACTTTGACACGACGATCCGAAGGTTGCTCGGGCTGTTCATCTCCTCGAGGTACTCCATGTCCTCCATGACATTATTACATCCGGTGAGATAGATGGAGAAGCTGTGAAGTGACTTGGCATCTTCTGCTTTAATTTGAGGCCATTTGACAGCCTTATCCACGTAGGCTGCAGCTATTTTCTGCTCATTGCCATAGTGATAGGTCAAGAGCTTTCTTGCTTCATTGTAGCCTCGTCGTGCGCTCATGTGTTGGCAACTTCTCACAAGTTCTCTTGGTTCACCGCTGGTGAATTGCTCTAGATAGTATAAGCAGTCTTCATCGTTGTCTGTACGACTGTGGATGATGTGCTCAAAGGCCTTCAGGAATGGCAGGAACTCGAAAGGATCACCACTGAATTTAGGGACTTCTCGTTGAGGTAGGTTGGCTAGTCTCTGTTGTGTGACTAACATCTTTGTGATATCCCTCTGGTTCAGTATCACTTCGCCGAGTTCAACTTGCTTCCCATCGGATCTTGTACTTGTGTTATTGTTGTTTTCCTTCTTTGCTTGCACATAAGACGTGTGTCTAGTTGGCCTGTGAGAAGCATTGTTGTCTTGGATAACTCTAAAACTGCTTGTAAATTTTGGTTTGATATCTGGAGTATGATGTTCAATGGTTGCTGCTGTCAGCATTTTCTTGTTGAGGTAGGAATTCATCCCGTCGTCGTCCATGTTATCTGTATTATCGTATTCTTCCAGAATTAGTAGCTTTGCTGTGGATTCTGCGATCGCAGTTTCAACATCTAGCTCCTCCATTTGAGCCTTCAACTGAATCTTCTTGACTTTCAGCTGTGCTTCCAGTTGAGCCTCTTCCAACTGCAGTGCCTGTTTCTTATTAAGCGCGGCTGCGCGTGCGAGTAGGGCTGCACGGTTAACTTCCTCTTTTCTACGCAGAGACGATGCATGAGATGACGCTTTGGATACATTTGAGTGTCTGCTGCGTACACTTTGTGCTGTGAATGACCTACATTCTTCTAGTACTGCGGATGCACTGTCGTCTGGATCCACATCTTCGGTGGCGGACTCACCTTGCTGTGTCTTCGTGCCATCCTTTGGAGTCACCTGTTCAGTAGCAGCCTGTTCGTTAGCGACCATAGCGTGTCGTCTTGCTTCTATTATCCACTGCTCCAGTTTGGTCAAAAAGTTCTCATACAATGTAAGATTTGGCTCACTCCAATACTGCTGGTCAGCTTCCCTTTCATCGTCTGATAACAGTATACTAACTCCATAGTTCACTTCAGTAAAATCATTCAGGAATTTTGAGCAATCAATAAGATGTTCCTTTTCTACTAGAAGTGCATTGGAATCATTTTTCATGAGGTTTTCTATTTCCTCTTTTTTGGATACAAGGCGTGCTAATACACGTTTCCTGAGTTTCATTCTTTTCTAGGGCCTTTGTGGTTAACTTGATCTTTCTTTTAATGTCTAGCTCGACATTGCCTTCCATTTTGGTTTCATCCAAATCCGACATTTCAATTGGCTGTTAATGTTAGCTAAGTCTCTTGTTATAGAAAACTCTTGCAAACTTCTGAAATCCAGATCAACAGTCCTTTAATCTCAAAACATGTAGATGTCTTCAAAAGAAAGATTCCAGGGCTGTCTTTATTTCCAGAGTCAAACTCGAGCTTCTTATGGGCTAATATGACTATAACTAGCAATAGCAGTTTTCTCAAAAATGTCCTTTGTGACTACTGGCTATACGCACATCATGGCTATGTTGATTACAATGACAGAATTATCCTCATTTCGTCATGGACATCAAATATGCAGCTATAGCTTATCCAGTAATTAATCTTTGTTCTTTGTGTACTCATCCATCATTGAAAAGTCGTTTGGAATTCCAGTCGGGTGTACTGCGTGGTCCCCACAGCTAGCTACTTCATTAGCTGGCTGGCTAGCTTAATCCGGTCTCGTCCAGCGCGGCACATCTTCCCTCGGCTTCCAACGATGTTCTCTCGCCCTCGCCGAACTGTTTTTTCTACTTAATGTAGTGGCTAAAACTCCCTTCTTGTGCATTTGTAAATTGCTCTAAACATATTCAGTCGATTAACCACTCTTTGACAGAAAGAACGAGATCTACGCGTGTTTACTGTTGAAATGACGGAAGGAAAAAACAGTGCGTTCGCTCCGTCTTTACTGAATGCCATCAAAAGATACAAAACAGTTTTACTCTCCCTCAATGCTACGGCATAACAGCGCCCTCTATAGCAACCAATGTCCTATGCATCTCTAATAAGTATAAGCAATGAAAACAAGTACACTAAACAGTTATTAAACTAAAAAGCAAAACTATGCAAAACAATTAGTTAATCAATATAATAAACAATCACTAAATATTAATCTAAATATATAATATCTAAATCCTAATAATATCTAAGTCTAAATTACAATATGGCAAAATGGCACTAACACTCTGGGACTCCAACCCGACCTAAAGGAAATTGGTCCTTTCTCTGGGACTCCAACCCAGATTCTAGAACTCTAGCCCAGACAGAACTTGGGTCTCAAACCCTTATCCTTTCTCTCTGGTATCAGATCATGTATCTTTCTGGTTAAAAAATAGAAAACAAATGTAAAGTTAAAAAGGCATTTTAGTAATAAAATAGAAAATAAAGGCAAAGTTAAAAAAGTATGTATTTAAGATTTAGCAGAAAGCTAAAGCAAACATAAAAAGTCTTCAGTCTTGTTTTAAAGGTGTTCAGAGTTGGGGCAAGTCTTAAATCCTGAGGGAGTTTATTCCAGCTATTTGTTGCATAGTAACTAAATCCTGCTTTCCCATGTTTCGTGTTTACTCTGGGGATAATTAACAGATTGGTCTCAGAAGATCTTAGTGGTCTAGAAGGCTTATGTAGTGGAAGCATATCAGTTAAATATTTTGGCCCTAAACCATGTAGGGATTTATAGGTTAGCAACATGATTTTAAAATCAATTCTCTGACCTACAGGAAGCCAATGTAACGATTTAAGAATTGGTGTAATATTTTCACATTTTTTGGTCTTTGTTAGAACTCTAGCAGCAGCATTCTGAACAAGCTGAAGCTTCCTTAGAGTTTGCTTTGGGAGACCTGTAAGGAGACCATTGCAGTAATCAAGCTTACTAGTGATAAAGGCATGTACAAGTTTTTGTAAGTCTTTGGTGGACATGAGCCCTCTAAGTCTTGCTACATTTTTAAGGTGATAAAATGCCGATTTTGTAACTGATTTGATGTGACTGTCGAAATGTAAATCTGAATCCATGATAACCCCTAGATTTCTGGCTTTGATAGAGGTTTTCAGGGACAGAGAGTGAAGGTGTTTGGTTACTTTAAAGGGGACATATCATACCACCAGGTGTGGGTCTGATTAGCCATTACAAGCCGTTTTCAAAATGTGCAGCATTGTGACATCACAGGTGGGCGTGTCCATCTAGATGTGTGACGGATAGATGGACACGCCAACCTGTGATGTCACAATGCTGCACAATTTCAAACCTGCTTGTAATGGCTAATCACACTCACACCTGGTGGTATGATATGTCCCCTTTAAGCCTTTCCGTTTCAGCACCAAATACAATTATCTCGGTTTTGACCTCATTTAGTTGAAGGAAAGTTCCTATTTTGTAGGTAGGACCTGACCCAATTTAAGACTGTGCCTGAAAGCCCCACCCAGTTTTCTAGCCTGTCCAAAATTATTGTATGGTCTACAGTGTCGAATGCAGCACTGAGGTCTAGTAGCATTAGTATTGAGGTTTTGCCAGAGTCTGTGTTGCATGAGTTGTAAACGACGGATGTCATTTACAACTTTAATTAGGGCGGTCTCTGTGCTGTGCATTGGTCGAAATCCTGATTGGAAGGTGTCATAGCAACCAGTTGATGCCAGGAAGTGATCAAGTTGCTGGAGGACAACTTTCTCAATGATTTTACTTATGAAGGGTAGATTTGATATTGGTCTGTAGTTGTTAATAATAGAGGCATCTAGGCTGCGCTTTTTTAAAAGGGGTTTAATAACTGCAGTTTTCAAGGCTTTTGGGAAATTGCCTGACTGGAGAGAGTTGTTAACTATTTCCTACATATATTTGCTAGGCAGTCAAAAACACTCTTAAAGAGGTTGGTAGGTAAAGTATTAAGGCAACAGGTGGATGGCTTTAGTTGTGTTACTGTTTCCACAAGAGTTTTATAGTCTATAACATTAAAGCATGCCATCCTTGCCACGTTACTTTTGCCTGAACAGGGTGGTAGTCCAACATTTTTGTTTGAAGTGGAGATATTGATGGCGCGTCTGATACCTTCATTTTTATCAGTATAAAATGCTGCAAACTCATTGCATTTCTTCTTGGAATGGAGGTCAGGTGGAATTTGTGTTGGGGTTGGTCAGTCTGTCAACAGTTGCAAACAGGGTTTTTGCATTATTAGTATTGGTTTTAATGATATTGGAGAAAAATGTTTCTCTAGCACTTTTTAAGTCTGAATTGTAGGCACGGACGCTCTTTTTATAGATATCATGGTGAATATGAAGTTTTGTTTTACGCCAGATGCATTCAACCTTCCTGCATTCTTTTTTCTGTGCTGTTACAGAAGCAGCTTTTCTCCAGGGTGCCTTTTGCTCTCCAGAAATCATTGTAACCTTATAAGGTGCAATGACATCTATGACTTTTAAAATTTTCAAATGAAAGTTTTCTACAAGATCATCAGCACAAATTGGGTTGAGAGGTGGTAGAAAGGAGATGGCCTTTTAAAAAAGAACATTAGAATCTTCATTGATGTACCGTTTTTTGACAGTATTTTAATTTGTCTGTATGTCGGGGATAAAAGATATATTAAAGAAAACACAAAAGTTGTCAGACAGTGAAGGATCAGTCACAGAGAGATCAGAAACATTGAGGCCCTTTGTGATAACCAGGCTTAGAGTGTTCCCCTTACAATGAGTAGCCTCTTTCACATGTTGAGACAGTTCAAATGTGTCCAAAATGGTAAAAAGTTTTTTTGCACACTTGTCATTCAAATCATCAGTATGAAAATTGAAGTCACCAGTTATAACTAGACAGTCAAAGTCTGTGGAGATGCAGAGTATGTGGGTGGCCTGTAAGCAATTAAAAGGAGAACTCTGGGGGAGCATTTCAATAAAGCATAAAGGTATTCGAATGATTAAAAATCACTAAATAACATCTGTTTCCCCTGAAATACATTTTTAAATATAGCAGCAACCCCTTCACCTCTTTTTCCAGATCTACATGCATCAAAAAAGTTATAGTTGGGAGGAGCTGTCTCTATCAGAATGTTATTTTGTCTCAGCCATGTTTCATTTAAAAACATAAAATCCAGTTTAGAAGTGGTAAAAAAATCATTAACTAAAAATGATTTGTTATTAAGAGACCTAACATTAAGTAGACCCATCCTGATGGTGTTGTTGATTGGCTTTAAGGTTGTTTTTGGTTTGGAGGCAATAGGTATGAGTTTTATGAGGTTAGCAGTGTGTCTTAAGTTTCCCTTTGTTAACTCTCTAAGTGGTTACAGCAGGAATGCAAAAGTTTCCATGTTTTGACATAGGCAACCTTGGGTTCAGCAGATTATGCGAAACTTCCTTTATACTGTGTCTACGGCTGAACCCTTTTTTGTCTCTAATACTCAGGACTACTATCAGTACGGGGGGGGGGGGGCTGGGGCTCCCTCTGCTTGGGTGTTATCAGCCTGTGGCCGTGACGTGGCGATGTCACAGATGCAAATTTGATGCCAACGTATTCCAGTTTCTTAAATTCAGCTGGAAAATCGCAAAGGAGACAGTGGAGCTGGAGTTGTTGTTGTGACTATGGGAGAGATGAGGCAGGAGGTCATCGTCGATGGGGGAGTGCAGAGGAGGGTGGAGGCCATTCCTCGCCAAGCCAGCATCAGCGATGGGGGAAGGCATGGTGTCGATGGCGTCGGGCAGGCTGTTGTCTCTCTTCAAGGTCTGTGTTCTGTCTGCTATCTGTGTGTCAGATAGTGGCAGAGTAGATGTGTGGGGGAGGCTGTAGTCTCGCTTCTTCTCAACCCGTGCTCTGATTGCGGCCTGTGTGTCAGACCATGGCAGTGTGTCCAATAGATCAGTGTAATACCTCTTCAGATGTTCTGACTGTTCTCTTCGAATATCATTAAGTCCTGCAGGCACAATATCCTGTGAGATTTTCGGGTTTTCCAATATAATTGTGGCTAGTTTCTGGTTGATATCACTAACCATCACATCTGGGAAGTAGCATGTTTTGATCTTCTTACCGGTTACATCCTTTATGGTTGAGTCTCCTACAATCAGAATGTCTGGTTCTTCTGCTTTCTGTGAGATTGGCCCTTGTTGGCTTGAGGTGGCGGTGGCAGACACATGGGCAGCTCGCCTCCATGACGACTGGTTCTTATTCCATCTCTGTCCGCACCGTCCGTCCGGACACATCTCGGGGCTCAGGGGTGCACGGGTGGCCGACGCATGCACAGCTCGCCTCTTTGGCAACGGGTTCAGGGTCGGTCTCCTTCCGCACCGTTTGTCCGGACGCATTCGGGGCTCAGGGGTACATGGGTGGCAGGCGCGTTCGTGGCCTCTTGAAGTGGCAGAAAGCTGTTCTTCAACGGCAGGGTTAACTTCAGTGATCCGGCAGGGTTAACTTCAGTAATCCGGCTGATACATGCAACTTTAGCTTTGGGTGGTTTAGCATTTGGTGTTGATTGAACTCGTTGATTCACTTTGGTATGTTGTTTGGGCTTAGCGCCGACTCTGTGCCAATGAGACGCAGCTGGAACTGTCTCTCTCTTGTCCAGCTTCGAGAAGGATACAGTGTAGATTTGATCATCTTGTGTATTTGTCTGAGTTAGCTCAGCAAACTCACCCATCGGCAATGTATCCTGGAGGAGACCTTTGGATTCTTTCTAATGCTGCTAGCCTCGTTTAAAATAAAGCCACTGTCTGTCGCAGTTTGGTGCAGTCTGTGCATTTCCCAGTCTCCTTCCCTTAGATATCCGAGTACAGTGGCATGTCGGCGATAGGTAAGTCCAAGGCTTTTGCTGCGGTTTGATCCGGGAGTCATAAAAAGTGCCAAAATGTAATGTTGAATCGGGCGATGGAGGTCGACGGAAATAAACTATATATTGTTAAGTATTATTATCATGAAATATAATAAAATAAAGTATATCTAAACAATGAATTAAGTAGTTTTTTCCACTGCCTAGCAGAGCTTCGGGAAACATGACCTCTCTCTCTGCTGCCTGTCTCTATGTAGGGAGGCTTATAGAGGGGGGTTCTCTTCCATTTAATATTGCATAGTTTCCAATAACTCCCGCCAAGCCCCTCGTAGGTTACACGTGACTGTGACGAGTTTGTCTCTAACCTCGCGCTAGAGTATTGAGCATGATTTGATACATTTAATCGAACATTGAATTTTGAACAAGAATTGTAATTCTTAATTGGATTCTAGGGAATCCCATTCCCTAGTAGATCATTTATATTTGGGACTGTGGGACTGAAAAAACATTAAGCACAATCCAGCACAATTTCACAGTCTCTTCCTCCTCAGCTTTTCGATCACAGGTATCACTCTAGTCGTATTCCGGGGTTCTATCAAGCTCAAAAACACTGTGTTGAACTGCTGAATAAAATCTCTGTCAATGTTCTTACAGCAGTGGAGTAGAGTACACATTGTTCATAGCCTAATAGAATAAGAACCTTAACCAACACACTTCTCTTACCAACTGTGGCTATGTGAATCAAACACAAAAGTTCATTGGCAGTCGAAAAACATTTTACAACAAATGTAAATGGACTGCATTTATATAGCACTGTTCTATCCACTGGCCACCCAAAGGGCTTTAAAATATTGCCTCACATTCACCATTCACAAACACATTCACACACCGACGGCGGAGTCAGCCATGCAAGGCAACAGCCAGCTCGTCGGGAGCAGTTAGGGTTAGGTGCCTTGCTCAACAAGGACACCTCGACACCTGGCTAGGAGGAGCCAGGGATCGAACCAGCAACTTTCAGGTTACCAGCCAACCCGCCCTCCCTCCTGAGCTATAGCCGCCAAAAATGTTAACTGCAGATAATAGATTGTTCTCACATGACTCACTGTAGGTAGGTTCAATTCAAGCAGCACAAAAGGGTTATTTACTGGCCGCTGCTGTTTTGGGTCCGCCATCCAGTAGTAAACACCATGCCACTAAATGCAATGTGTGGAAAAATAGACAATTCTTCTGAGCAGGCCAAGCTCCCAAATGACTACTGAACATTGTGCTCCGTTATGGAGCTTTTAATGCTGTTAATTATGTTAGTGTTGTTGGCATGCAAAGGACTGTCTTTTTCTCTGGACCTCTTCTCCTCTGTTTGCATTCCATAAATTTGCCAATGGACGTTCACAATTGCAATGCCTGGCATTTTAAATCCACCCTCACTTTTCACCGGTAGACAGAGTCTAGTGGTGACAGTGAGAAACCCTGCCTCTTTTTTACTTTGTATCGACCACACCCAGAAGCTGATTCCCACATATGGAATGCTGTTATGTTGCCCGGAGAAGAAAAGAGGGTCAGGAGGATCAGGATTTAGAATCACCTGCTGCATATGTCTGTCGTGTTGAAGTGCATGAAAAATGTTAATTAATCCTGATCTTTTGTCATTTAGGTTTGTGTTTTCAACCAACTTTTGTTGACCTATGTAGAAGACTGTAGAAGTAAACGTAGGCATAAAAAGAACAAAAGATTCTACATATGGAACAAATATTTCTAGATAAGACAGATGATGAAACATATCAAGTAGTCATGTGATGCACCACTAGAAAGGTTTGGTTCTCAACTTAAGTCTATCATAACCATTGTTACCTAAACAACAGACTAACCCCAAACATGCAACACATTTTTGAAATACATAAATAATGGTAATGGTGGCATGTTCATATCCCTATTACCCCTCATTGCAAGCATAAAACAACAAGAGTTATGTTTTTCCTAAATGTGCAAATGCACATCAACAACAATATTTTCACGTCATTTGATCTACACAAACTATATATCAGAGGTAAGAAACAATAACTAGTTGCAACCAAAGATGATGTCTTCCTTAAACGGATTATCTAGTATGCACCATTTTGCAACTTAACAGAGTGTTTACAAATCCATTTTTAGTAGCTAAGAGATGGTTTCAGAGGCAATTGGTCAACAGAACACATGTCCTTCAGTTCCCTCTAATGGACGTATGATTCAATTGTGATTGTTTGACTGGGTCTCATTTAATTATATTCACCCAGACCTTTCAATAGAGGGGTCAAATGTCAAAATTGTAAAATGGCTTCCCAAGATGGACCTTTGTTTTGGTCCCATCAAGTTTATATTTAAAAGTTTGCATTGTTTGCATTGTATTTATATTTTTAACCGTGCCTTAACCATGCCTTAATCTGAAAACATGAAATTTATTTCAGGCGGGAAAAAATCCTCCACTTATGCTGTGTTCTAGCTTCATTCACTCTAACCAAGTAGTCTCCACATTGATTTTTTCACTTGCACGACAATCTCAGTTGTTTACAGAGATTACAGATAATAGCCCTTTACTTCGGGTATGATATTTTCAGAAATAGGCCTAGTGATGAAGTGGTTAAGAAATGCCTGACAGAATCTGGGCTCTTCCTTTTGTTTCTTAAATGACAGCCTCCTCTGTTTGTGCAGTGTAAAGTGGACACTGGTTTTCATAATCCCACACTGTGTGAACCTCATTCAGCAAGCTGAATGTGCACAAGCTTGTTTTGATTTGTAAAATGTTTTCATCCACACGTCCCTCTGTCTGTTTTGCTTAGTCTACGTGAGGGCTCAGGGACACCAGGCCACCGCTTTTTAATTCTCCAAGCGATCTTATTCTAATTAAAAGACTTCCCACTAAAGGGAAGGGTTTTGCAAGTAGGACCAGCAAAGCCTACAGCACAGTAATTCCCTACCTATTATTGCAAGGCAGGAAGATTGTTCATGGCATTCCTGTGGCAAAGGCTGCACACGGCGACCCACTTGAGCTGTTATTCTGGCATTAAACCCTCTCTGTAACTGTCTCAAGAGCCCTGATTAAGCAGGTAACCGTTGTAGTCTGGGTGTGTGAGATCTGTTTTACAGGCGTACAGTATGCAGGCATATTGTCAGAACTCGGGCTCAGTTCAAATTAGTACCGCAGGTTCGTAGATACTGTCTGTACTTCTCTAGGCTTCCAAGATCACACAGCCACTGTCTGTAGTTTGCTAGCCCTTTTAACCCCAAGCACCCCTGCTTAATGATCCTCAGGCCTGCATCATTAAAGGGGACATATCATACCACCAGGTGTGAGTGTGATTAGCCATTACAAGCCGTTTTCAAAATGTGCAGCATTGTGACATCACAGGTGGGCGTGTCCACCTAGATGTGTGACGGATAGATGAGCAGTGTTTGCTAGTTTACTGGGTAGGCTGGTAGACTGATCTATCCAGCACACATCTAGATGGACACGCCCACCTGTGATGTCACAATGCTGCACATTTTCAAACCTGCTTGTAATGGCTAATCACACTCACACCTGGTGGTATGATATGTCCCCTTTAAAGGGAGGAAGTCCATGTAAGGCTTTTGGGGGTGGAGCCAGCTTGTTGCCATATATACCACTCCACTCACTCCTCCCGACAGTCTGCCATAATATATATAAATAATGAAAAGAGCAAATCAAAAGAGGCATATATTTATTTTTGACCACTATCTATACTATATGACCACTATATATACAGGGTACTGCAGCAGTGTTCAAGTTATCTTTGAAACAAACTGATAGATTCATATATTCTCTTTTTAAGGGGATTTTTTATTTGTGAAGTATGATTAAGACCATAGCTTTGAAAATCCTCCTGTTTTTTTTTTTTTATAAACCAGGGTCAGCTAGGCTTGATGGGACATGAGGGACTTGCTGGTCGTCCAGGAACCAGAGGAGAGTTTGGACTTCCCGGGCTTTCTGGAGAGAGAGGATCAGAGGGAGAGAAGGTAAATCAATTAATATGTGTATAAAAAGAAAAATGTTGGCTTCATCTTAATCTCTAGTTTCATTCCCGTTCCAGTTAGAGGATTCAGAACACCAGTTTTCCTGAAGTTTCTGTCCCACCTGAAATCTTGACTTCCTGATAAATGTCTTGTCTGTGTCCAGGGAGAACCCGGCCTGATTGGGGATAGCGGAACCCCTGGAATAAAAGGAATGGAGGGGAGCATGGGTGACCAGGGTAGAAAAGGAGATCCCGGACAAGAAGGTCAACCTGTAAGTATCACTGCAAGCTAAAAAACTTTTAAAAACATCTTGCCAAATACCTTTGGCACTAAAGAAAAAATATTATCCGCTGAGAAATGCCCAAAAGGTGTGGGCGTCATTAATAAGTCATTATAAGCTGTTTCAAAATTCAAATCTTCTTACTTGGTGACATCAAAGTAGTCAAATAGCGGCCTTTTAATATCATTATATAGTTGATCTCATATGAATGGGTGCTGCCATTGTTCTAAAATTCAGCAGAATGTGGTACTCCTTGTTCGTTATGGACTTAAACTTGCTCCCCTTAGTGCTGATTGGTCCTGTCATTTTTATGACTTTTGGAGAGGCTTTCAACAGGCTGAAAGCCAGACTGATCTGCAGAGAGAAACAGAGTGTGACGATTATATCCACTACAACATTTTTGGGATTAGTCCTGAAGGAGTTGATTCTGTGATTCTTTGGAGGATTTTTTATTTCCTCCTTGAGATATGTTTCCTTGAACCCGTTCTTCAAAAACGGTCTAGATTTGGCTGTGGGAGCTTAGGTAGCCCAGCTGAAGTGAGCTTTCAAATTTGCGTGTCTCACATTTTTCCTACCAGAGTGGCTGGGCGGGACACAGTGATGGAAACATTCCACCGGGCAAGGCCAAGTTATGTAGGCTATGGTCCTTTCACTCCAGGGACCCACAAAGTGAGGCCCACCACCACTTTAACTTTCATAACCGTAACCTCGATGGGAAAAACCAAAGATGCCAACTTAATCGATTTCCTGCTTACCCACTCTCCATAACCAGCTGCCACTGCCATTTATCTGAACCACTCATGGCCGTGGGTCAGATCTCTCTTTTTTTCTATGCCATTTCAATTGCTTGGAAGTTTAAGTATAAGCTATACCCTGCAACCAGAAAGCAGAACTGGTGGGATTATGTGAGCAATTGGTTGTGCAAACATGGCGATTCTCTCCATTTTGGATGACATAGTGATGCTCAGACACAATATGGGGAAGGGTGGGATGCAGAAGACACTCGATATCTGTCTTTGGGAGTGTGTTTATTTGTGTTTGTGGTCAGATGTGTGTAAAGTCAGATGTACCTAGTGTTTTAGCCCTCCAGGTGCCCTAGTCTGAGGTTTGTGTTACGTGTTTCCTTTGTTTACTAACATGAGAGGAAAGGATCTGTCTGGGAAATGAAACCATTTGGTGTCAAAGAGAACATTGAAAGAGAAAACATTAAATGAATGGTACATTAGAATTTACAGAGGAAACAAATGAAGGTTGTTCATGTATCTCATACTTTTTCAATGTTACACCTTCAAGTTCAAGTTCAAGTTCAAAAAGTTTTATTTGTCAAACATGTTGCCATATTAGAAAATTGTCTTTAATTGAAGGCAGTTTGTTCTCCCTAATTGTGTGTATGTGGTGCTTGTGTAAGAAGTATGTTGTGTGTGTGTATTGCCTTGGGTATGAAGGATTTTGTATAGAGAGATTTTTTGGCCAAAGGCACTCTGTATCTTCTGCCTGATGGAAGCAGCTCAATACATCCGTGGAGGGGGTTGGAGGGATCCAGGATAATGGAACTTCTACTTCTATTTCCTTTCCACTGCCTGAGTGTGCAAGTCTGAAGGCTGTTTTTGTGGGATGCTGGCTATCTTGTAATTTGTTATCAAATATAGACATTGTAGACCAATCTATGTGTTTTTTTTAACCCACATATCATTAAATATAATATATCACCATATACGTTACATGAGCATATACCATTTTTTGCTTGCAGGGTGAAACAGGAAAATTTGGAATCATTGGTTTACAAGGGTATCAAGGGCCAAAGGTAAGCGACTAAATAAGAAAATAAAGAATAGAGTTTGAATAATCAGGTTCATTGGGTACAAAGGATGACGATGTTTTAAATATAATGTAAAAACTAAGATGGAGTCATTTTTTAAGTCATGTTAAATGAACAATGCATTTCTAATTATAGGTGAGGTTAGTAAATACAAATAATAAACGAAAGAAACAAGAGGAATAAAAGATAACTGAAATGCAATATGTGTCCTCTTGTGACAACACATATTTTTTTGATCAGGGGCCGACTGGTGATTTTGGATTTAAAGGAATCCCTGGTCCGAAAGGCCCAACGGGTGTTCTGGTAAGTATAATACATTAACAATGCATTACATTATTCATGAAATAATGATTTAGACACTGGCGGGCTGTGATTTTTATACCACCAGTGGCGTGTTGGGAATTTGGCCCACGTCAATCGTTTCTGTATAAAATGTGTAGGAATAAAGAGTCATGACAATAAGAGTCAAATACATTTCTCTACCAAGTGGGCGGAATGTTCTCTTCGCAAGTAGAAGTCCAAAGCATTGACAAAAGCAAGAACTTCTTACACAGTGTTTTCAGGGTACTGAGAACAGCTCTGACCCCCAATAAAACGAATGTATTGGTTAACCAGATGGTAAACTATAGACGAACCTCCTCGGCATGTCATAAAAGGGGTTGTAGCCGTGCCCTATCAGTTGGAACCCTGGCTTCTAAAACTTCCCAAGGGGGTTTGGAAAACAGGCGCAAAGAAACATCCTAGAATCCTACCTAAATCATTTTATATATTTTTAATAATTTTATAAATAAATAAAATACGACTAACAATAGTTTTTGGGCCGAGTATATACAGAAACGCAGTAGTGCGTTATATTTTATATAGCAAGAATAAATGCAATTATTAAAGCAAGAAACCTAATTAACACAATTCAACAGGTTTTCTTTCCCTTTGGTCAGAGCTGCGCAACACACATCTATATATATATATATAGCAGAAGCATCAATATCAGCTGATATGACAAAATGACAAAATTAAAGAAAATGTAAAAAAAATTATACGCTCACCAAATCATTTGATTATTTGCACACAAAATCCATCCTCCTCTCTTTCCTCAAGAAGCGTTCAATGACTCTGTTGTAGAGGTTATCTGTGTGTTTCAACAACAACAATTAACCCTCTTCGATTGCCATGGAGGCTGAGGCTGAAAGTCGTGTCGTTCATATTTCTGGAATAAGTTTTAATTCTCTTTAGGGCAGAGAATGTCTCCTCGTCCGCAGATGACACAGGGTTAGTCACCTCTAAATATGCCAATGTGTACAGCTCAGGTTTTTCTTTGTAGATCTGACCAAATTAGCACCTTTCCTGACTCAATGGTGTCACAAAACTCCTTCACCCTTGTCAGGCAGCATTGTACATCCAATGTTTTGTTCTGTAGTATTGCAAAAAGTAAATCTGAGTACTCAAAAAACAAATGTCAGAAGCAAAAAAACACAAATCTAAATCATCCAGACGTGCATTGAATCCATCAGCACAGCGCTCGTCATACTCATCATGATGCTCCAGTATGTGGTGAAACAGTTCCTCTAGGGCAACTCTCTTCTCAAAGACTGAACTGACTAATCTCAATGTGTATTGCCACCACATTGGTGCCGCACGAGGAAGACGCCGCTATCGTTTAGTAGTTGCGTGTGCTGAGAGGATCTTGAGAAAAATGCAGCTAGGCCACTGAGTTTGGCAAAAAAAATGCATTCTTTATTGAGGCCTCTTGAGCCAGTACTGAGGCTTGTTTATGTGCATAGCAGTGTATGAATAAGGCCATAGGCGCCCTCTCCTTAACTTTAGCCTGCACTCCATTTAGTCCAGATGACATAACAGGTACGCCATCGTAACACTGTGCCATAACTTTATCCAGAAATATATTTTCCTCCAAGAAATGGACAAAAAGAGCAGAAAATGTCATCGGCTCGCTTGCACTAGTAACATCTTAAAATTTGTAAAGCGCTCCCTGTGTCCGTCACATAACGCAGGACCAGTGCGAACAGCGCTGCATTACTCACGTCCAGTGGCGCCAACTTCAGGTCAACATTGGAGGGTCATAAATATTAAGTTCAAATGCGTTCCACCAAAAAGTAGGCTACATCACTTCTCCAAAGTCCTGCTTTCAGAATTTGAGGTTACGTATTATTTATCTGTAATTTATTGTGGTTGTGGTTGTGATGATGTATCATTTAACCGTTCCATACAAAACCGTTTTCGTGCACTTATTTTTCATAAACATGCCTGAATATGGGAGTAGGCCTAGTTTTAACATTTCAGTCACTAATTTAGAAATGTAGAAATCATGGAAGTAACTCGCCAGGCTCTTAAACGCAAGAACTGACTTAAAACTGCTCACTCGCATCGTCCAGCGGGTGGGGCAAAGCGGGTGAAAATTGTTCCCTCCTGCAGGCTTACAGAAAGTCAAACCATGCCAGTCTTTTTGGTTACTCTCTGACTGTATTGATCAGCTCTCTGACTGTCATCATTGTATCGCGGCATATGCTAACTTTTGAAACGGCATCTTGAAAGGCAAGGTTCATGTTGTGGGCATTACAATGCACGTACATTGCCTCTTCTTGTATGTTCTTGGCGCTCGGTTGTAAGCCCGACCTGCTCCCTGACATATTCGACCTGTCAATCATTTGGCACTCTGCCAACAATTGGTATGTCAGGAATGTTGCCAGCGATGCTTTATAACGATTGATGGGGGAGATTGAGAGGTAGGGTCAGGCCCGCCGCTCCCTATACGCAGAGTACGCAGAGTGCGTAGGGCACCAAGTACCTGGGGGGGGCACCAAAAATTATGGTTTGTAAAAAAAATTAAAAATAAAAATAATTATTACATTATTGAATTAAAAAAATATATAAATTAGTTATGAGGCCCACAGTTGTTTTTTCTTAATTGCATAACCTATCACTCAATTTCGGCAATTATATGTTTTTACCTAATATATAAAAAGAGGCTCCCCCCCCCCCCCCCCCCCCCCCCCGCTCGCGTAGGGCACCGAAACGGCCAGCAGCGGCCCTGGGTAGGGTGGTGGTGGGGTGCTATCGCAGCGCAGCGCAGTTTAGCGTTGTACCGCACAGCACAGCGTTCTAACCCACAGCGCAGCGTTCTAGCGCACAGCACAGCGTTCTACCGCACAGCACAGCGTTCTACCGCACAGCGCAGCGTCTATCAGGCAGCACAGCGTTCCTCGCACAATACAGCGTTCTACCGCACAGCGCAGCGTTTATTGCTCAGCGAAGAGTTCTATCACGCAGCACAGCATTATATCGCTCAGCGCAGCGTTCTATCGCGCTAGCTTTAGTTAAAGGGACAGACAACGAAAACATGCCGGTTCACTTTGTTTCAATATTGAGTTTTTTTTGCACCCCCAACCTTATCTTTTGGGGTGCAAGAAACCTTGTGCCCCCCCAGAGATGGCACCAGTACTCACGTCTGTTGTCTCGTCCACCATTACAGCAACAAAGGGTGATTTATCAATCACCCTTTTTATCTCTTCTCCCATCATTTCAGCAATAGCATACATCAGGTTCTTTTGTATTTTGCCTGATGTCCCAGAAAACACTTTGTTAGTGGACAGGTGATCATGTAAGTCGGTGTTGTTCTCACCAAGAAAAGAAAGAACCAAATAGGTGCATCTGTTTGTGGATCAAACGCTTTAAACGCTTTAATGTCCCCGAAATTAAATTTCTTTTTTACTCAAAAATTTGTCCTTTCGAGTCCTTTCAATATATCCCTATTTTCCTTCACCTTTCCGTTGTGGAGTTCCGTTTCCCGGCACTCTTTTTCGCTGAGCAGCTGGTCCGCCTGGGTTTCCCCCAACGTTTTCACAAGCACTGTCACTTGTGTCCAGTTGTGCTTTGTTGTCTCGTTGCTGCCTTGGTTAGACAACTCAAGTTTGCAAACCCAATGTGGCTCGGAACACCATTTCGATCCGTTGCAAAAAACAAGCAATAGGGCCTACAATTTGCAGTGTTCATGCTGGGACAGGCTAGCTAGCTGCGGTGTTTGCCGGCCTTTTCTTACGAAAAAAAAACCCATTAAAAATGGCGTTAAAATGATATATACCGCAAATGAATTTCTTTGTGAGTTGAAAAAACGATATAATAACAGAAATATTTAGCTTGTTAAGGTCACTACGAATGCCGTTTAGCTTGTTCTTACAATCTCTTCCCATCCAATCAAAGGACAGGAAAATGCAAACGTTATTAAATGCCTGCTAGATGGCTTTGGTGACTCCAACTCGAAATTTGATTGGTTAAAGTAAGCTTTGTTGCTATTGCTTTTAAGTTACAAGCGCCCGCACTGTTGATTCTGAAAGACTCAAGGCAGATTTCTTTGACATGGCAAAAAATGATAAAAGAAATATGATTGGATAAGAGCTTTATCTTAAACATACAATACTGGAAGTAGCGTAAACGAGAGAAAAGCTACGAAAAAAATAATACATATTCTCATGAAAATAAATATCATAAATTGCAAGTCAGTGATTCTGATAGTGTTAAGTCAGCAAAGAAGGCCTTGCTGGCCCTGACGGCCCACCACTGGATTTAGACATATACTTTCAACGGGAATTCAAAATATCCCATCATTAGTTGATAGTAGTAAAACCATTTGTACAATTCAGAAATTAAAGGACAATAGTGGATTACAAGTGACGTTTTTGGACAAATAATTTAATTTAGCTAGTCAGAATTGGTATTCTTTAGCATAATTATCACCAGCCAGTCAAATTGATTGAGAAAGGAATTGCAGGAAACTACCAAGACAATGAAGTGACAATTGGAGAAATGACATAAGTTGTGTGCAAGTGAAGTTATCTGGTGTTCACAAGCACAACATAACTTCACGTGCCCAAACTTCCGGTGGTCTCTTTAATGAAGTGAATTGGGGATCGTAATGGGTGTTCATTTACTTTTCACCACAACAAGATTAAATTGTCTGTTTGCTTTTTCTGTTGTCTTTCTCTGGACTCGATTCAGGGATTCTCTGGACCTGTTGGACCTGAGGGAACCATTGGCCCCATGGGCAAACCTGTAGGTGTCTGTTTAGCATATATGTACAAAACATGCTAAAGTAATTACAAGCAAGTATAGGAATATAGTACATTCACTTACAGATCAACCGGTTTTAGGCGGTATCGTAAACACATTACGTGTATAAGATAATTGCAAGTGTCAACTTTTTGAAATATATACATTTGTTATTGCTAATTGGGCAACAGCAACACTACTATCAATCATTTCCATTCCATTTATTGCAACCACCTGGCCTGTTTTAAATAAGGGAATCACAATTCCATTGTTAACCGTACAACAAAAGACATTGTTCGAATATTACCACTTATGCCCTAGCTCGAGGGGGAAACACATACACATTTTAAGGTCAAAACTGTTAACAGCAAAAGTTATGATATTATTTTAATACAACTTAAGACATGCAATTCTGTACAATGCCCTACACTTTTATGTTAATCCTTTTTATTTATTTATTTTACCCATAGGGATTAAGGGGTCACAAAGGAAACAATGGTGATATGGTGAGATATGAATGAATAGCATATTTTATTTTTTCTGGAGGGAAAGTGGGAAATGTTATTACCGTTGCTTTCACAGCAGAAATCTGCTGTGGTCTGAAAATTCCTATTGAGAGTACTTTACATGAAAGATTCCATGAAACTCTCACAAAGCACAGCGGGATGTATAAAGACATGCAGGAGATGATGAACACGAATGTCTGTTTGGAGACACATGCAATCCAAGATAGATCCCTGTTACCTCTGTTTACATGACCTGATGTGCCTTAAGTGACAGCACATGTAGGGATGGCGATAGTGGTCTCCACAGTATATTCTGTTAACCCCCATAAACCCACAACCCTAAAACCCTTGTTGTGTAAACCGTGTGGGGGAGTATTCTCCCCTGAATGTTAGTTAATTGAGCTATGGAAGGATTAGCCTCATAGCCTCCTGCAGTATATGTATGCAGTGTTAAGATTCTCAGACCTGCAATATCATTTGTCCTGCAATACACACACACACACACACACACAGACACAAACACACACACACACACACACACACACACACACACACACACACACACTTGGAAACACACGCATGCACACAGACAAAATACACACACATATTCACATTCACCCACACATAATGCACTGCTAGAACTCAGATAGGTTCCTGAACTGCCAGAAGGGGCGGTAGATTCCACGTTTTAGAAGGAAGGATCAAACACACTGCAAAAGTTTGAGTTTGAGCCAAGCTCAAATCTTAATGTATAATACAGCTCATATGCATAAAGAGTAGCATAAAAAGCAACTCGGTAACTACACGTCCACCGCAGCATGCTCAGCAGAGCGCATCAATTAAGCTGCTACACAAAGAAGGTATCTGCACCCGTGCGGCTCTACTCGATCAGAGCATTTTCTATTTCTTTTCTATCTACGCATGTGAAATAATATTAGATTAAATTTCTCATTTTACCAGAGGCAATGCGATGCAGCAGCGAAACATTGTGGGTGTTTTTACATTGCTTATTAAAATAAATAAATCAACTCAATGTGTTACCATGATCCCGTAGTTAAAACTATCAAGTTTATTAATGCAATACCAGTTAATACAAAGAAATACGGAGTCTATGTAAGAGGAAATAAACCCCGATCCAACCTACGTGAAAACTGTGGTTTGTTTCCCATGTATGTCGGCCTAAAAAAAATAATTGAAATGCAGATTTTTTATGTTCCTGATATAAAGTATTTGACGTGTCGAACTAACTGCATATCCAGAACATATTACGAATTAGAATAACACAAGCGTAACAACGGAAAACACAAATGCTCAAAGCACAGCACAAATGCAAGAACCACAACACAACGGAAGTGAGTGTCAACGGATGTTGAACATGAAACGGACTGTCATAAATTGCACATGATGTTTGTAAATTTAATAGACAATTGGAGAAGTCACGGAAGTCACAGTTTGTTGCAAACAGTAAAGTAATTTAGTTTTGCATGGAACCCCTCAGTGAACTGCATCTTTAGTCTGGCATGATAAACATCCCTAACACCGACATGTACACGACATGCACTTAAGTCCTGTTGGTGCAACCAGCGTTAGTTCCATTCTAAGGCCAGGTCTTAACTAAGACCTACTTAGCAGTTACGACCAGGCTTAGTTAAGACCAGTTGGTGCAACCGGCCGCTGATGTGTTTTATCCAGCGTCCCCTGGTCCGTTTATTAGTTGGGAAGCGGAAGACCAATTGCTCGTGTGACTACATCCCGGTAGGAAAAGCATAGGCATCGCATTAACCAGTGGCTAAGGGTAACTTGTGTAGAGAGAAAGTGATGACGTTACTTACGTGACGATTTTTGATATATAGTCTTTCTTATAATGTTTTTTCACAATCTTATACCGCAACAGTTTGCAAACTGTGACTTTCTTGAATTGCAAAATTATATTTTTTATCGACAAACATCATCTATATAATTCATTGCTCAATTCAAACAGGATCACGCCGTTGAATACCGATCAGCCACAGTGGAAGGGGCAGGATATAGGCTCTCTGTTTTTGCCTGCACATGTAGATCAGGAAAGTTCTTGCCCATTTGAGAAATTTGATTAAAGATTACAATTCACCCTGCAATCTCAAACAGTATTCTGCAGTTTGTATAGAACAGCGGTACAAAGATAAGTGAAGGTTACATTTGAACGATTCCTTATCCAGACTATTACAGTATGTGTATATCATAATAGTCCACAGGCAATAATAATCGTCCAATTTCAATGCCAACATCCGTGGCGCGCAATTGGGTCATGTTGTGGCTTTTGCATTTGTGTTTTGCCTTTTCCATTTGAGTTTTCCGTTAATGCACCTGTTTTGGATTTCCAGTTTGTTCAACATTTCTCGGTCAAGGTAAAGATATAAAATGAGGGTGTCAGAGCAGAAACTACTGGACAATAATAGGAATTTAAAATAGATTCAACAAATAATCGAATAAAACTAAAATATGCAAAATGGACAACATCCAACTATACAGAAAATAAATATACGCTGTATCCATAGCACAAATAAAAAAATAGGACAATGTTAATCATTTTTTTATTGATTTTCATTTCAATTTTGCTTTGTTTGCAGGGCCCTCAAGGTCCACATGGGAATCCAGGTCCCAGAGTAAGTATTTGATCTTAACATATAGGGCCCTATTTTAGCGGTCTGAAACGCAAGCGTAAAACGCGAAATGCAAGTAGCTTTGTGGGCGGTTCTCTGGCGCTATTGCTATTGTACCAGCGGATAAATGCCTCTTGCGCCCCACGCAAACTAAAATGGGTTGGTCTGAAGTAATTAATTAATTACCTGTAGGTGTGATTTGGGCATAACATGCAATAAACCAATGAGAGTGCCATCTTCCATCTCCCATCGCTGATTTTAACTTGACGAGTTGATATTTTGACAGCACGTTTGCAGTCTCCGCTGAGACAGATGCATGACCACATGAATATCATACTTCAAAGGGCTCAGTTTATGGCCAAATAATAGGCCTATTCACATGTTTTCTTCTACAACTTCAGAAACAATGAGTCGTCATGTAAATTTCGGCAAAGAGAACTTAACACTTAGCCCATGATATGCGTTCCTGTGGCCGCAACTGTTGGTCTATTTAATGATATGTGTCAATACATTAACAAACATTGTTTTTTACCAGTATTGTATACATTATCGTTATCGACTTGTGTTCATAATATGCATGTGTCCCCCCGTTAATATTGGACTGTATTATGCATGAGTGTCTAGTTTGCATGTGTTTAAACAGATGGGTGCACACATATTGTTGAACTGCGCGCCAAACATCACCCGCATTAATTCATTCTTTTAAACCTTCACTCGCGGAAAAACTATGTTTTCTCACGTTCAAATACTCATCAATCCTAAAAGTTATGGGCTTGTACACGATATCTGTGTCAAGAAAAGATGTGTTTGCTGTACGGTGTTTGCAGATGCATTGTTTAAAGTACGAATTGTTACCGCTGTATCAGCTTTCCAAAATAATTTAACCAACGTTTTCATTTACTCTAAAACAAGATTTTGTTTTGGAAGGCTGGGATACACTTTGCCCGAGTTTATTATTCTTCTTCTTCTTCTTCTTCTTCTTCTTCTTCTTCTTCTTCTTCTTCTTCTTCTTCTTCTTCTTCTTATTATTATTATTATTATTATTATTATTATTATTATTATTAGAACGCATTGGCATTAGCCTACTAGTGTTCATTCATGCAGCCCTTATGGAGAAAAAAAAAATCCACAATCCGCATGCTATTTCTATGCAGTTTCACACATATTAACAATCTTTGATATCCTAATATTTAAAATAGGCTAATTGTTTGCATGTTGGTGCTGTGTATAGCTTACGTGTGTGTAAGCTTATGTTGAAGTTCCGACCTGCCATGGAACGTCAAAATAGCCACACCAACTGCGCTATCTGCTAAGGCATTTAGACCAGGTATTTGCCGGTCAGTGGTGCGATTGCTTTTTGGAACACTAAAATAGCACCATGTATCATTTGCGCCGGAACACGCCTCTGCTTTTCGCCGGTACGCCTCTCAAGGGCGCAAGTGTAGTGGCACAAGGTTTACGCCGGGTGCAAACTAGCAACAATGTATGTGTCAGTTTACAAAGTGAATGGCGCTGCGTGCAAGATACGGCCCATAAAGTCAAATTACAATTCTGTTGGAAAAAGATTTGGTCCCGCCAAAATGGTGTATACAAGGTAATGTGGAAACAAATGTGTTAATCACACGAGCATCGATTAAGGGGATATTTTATATCTGTTTTAGAATACCAGAGTAAAATCATATCACACATTTGTCTATAACTAAGATGCCACCTTAAATGTTGGCATTTGCCTGCATCCCAGTGGCATAATTTTTCTAATGCTTCCCTCATGTTTGTGTGGTTTGTTTTTCTTCATCCCAAGGGGCCTCCTGGTCCTCCCGGTGCCAAGGTAAGACTTTGTGTCTTTAAATGTGTGTGTTGAACCATAAAAGACATGAAATAACATTTACACAATTGTGCTTGATAAAATTAAATGTCAGATTAAGCGTCATCATAGGAGATGTATGGATTACGTTTGTGTTGGATCTTCCAATTCATCAATTTTTAGTTTTGGTATGCATTTTAAGATACAGTATTTTATAATTTAAATTTAATTTGTTCCATTTGCGTTTATAGCACCTTTTTTTTTTTGGCCAAGAACACAGGAATGGAAATGAATGAATTAATATGCATTACTTGTTCCTGAGCATTGCTGGGAAAAATCTGTGAAAGGGACTTAGCACATCGTGTATCGCATGGTAACAGTTAACGTCCTGTTTTAGTAACTTATTTTTTTCAAGCTAATGGTTTCCAGAAATAATAGTTAGACTGAGGGGATTTTGTCAGATTTTATTTGCTTGGCTCTGGGACATTTGCATCTTCAAACTGTTAAGGAACAAGGATGAACAAGGCTTATTTCAATGGATTTCCTTGTATTGTTTATATTTTCTTAAGAGCCTTGTGTTACCCCACTTCTTCCATTTCAAACAATTACAATTAACTTATTTATTTTTTGTATTTAACTGTTGTTTTACTGAACATACAGCTTCGAATATATGATGACTCACCAGTCCATACACTCTTTGACTCCAACGCTGCTCAAAGTACAGAGGTAAAATACTGAAATATTGGTAATTTGCTGATTGAATGGATTGATTCATTTATGGAGAATTAGTTTGGCCTAATAATTGGATGAATAAAGAAATCCCATCAATTTTATTTTCCATCCTGAATTGAAGATACCCTCTGGACATAACTTAACTTTGATTTGATCCTTGTTGTCACTAATAGTACTCGTTTCCACCAAGCGGTGCGGTACGATGCGGTGCGGTGCGGTACGGTGCGGCTCGGAGCGGGAAAGCTCTGTTACGCTAAATCTGGCTCGTGTTTCCACCGCAAGGTTTTTCTGGACAACGGAAAAGCCACGTTTTTCTTTTTCTATGATGTCACGAGGCTTACGTGGCTGCCGCGGCTATCGCCATTCAGCTTAAACCCTGCCCTACGATATGTGTGGTCAAACAAAGTTAAGGCCATTGCCGATACTTATTGGTTGCCTCATGCGATGGGACACACACGTTGGGCATGTTGGGCATCTCTTGTCATCGCTAATGTGAGCCAATAAGAAAGCACAAATATGTAATATATTTTTGATGTATCTTTATCTTTGAATTTAATTTTCGCTCCTCCAATGTAGTTTCAGGATGGGAACATTTATCACATCCTATGTCCTTCGTCCTCTTTCCGCGCAGAGTTTCCAGAGCACAGAAAAGGCTCTGCCTGACCACAACTCAGACATCCTCAAGACACTGCACTACCTGAGTGATGTGATCGAGAGCATCAAGAAGCCACTGGGCACCCGCGAGAACCCTGCCCGCGTCTGCAAGGACCTGCTTGACTGTCAGCAAAAGATCTCCGATGGTGAGACGGTTCTGTTTTGGTTCTGTTAGTTTACGTATTACATTTTTGTTCATTTAACTATATACATACATATACATATATATATGTTATACTCTTAAATAGTTTTAAGATAATTACATTTTAAACAATGTCTAATAATTTAGTTTATCAGAATAATGTTGCTACTGTTTTTATGTAAAGCTTTCAAAACACTCCTTTTACGCTCATGGTCTCATTCTCTTTATCTCTTACTCTTTCCCCTTATCTCTAACAGGGCGTTTCTGGATCGATCCAAACCTTGGCTGTACGTCGGACGCTATTGAGGTCTTCTGTAACTTCACTGCTGGGGGACAGACCTGTTTGACCCCTCTGGCTTCCAACAAGGTGTGTGTGTGTGTGTGTGTGTGTGTGTGTGTGTGTGTGTGTGTGTGTGTGTGTGTGTGTGTGTGTGTGTGTGAGAGAGAGAGGGACTGGCAGTCCAGGCATTATGAACAAATTTATGGACTTATACTCCTCATGCATGTAGAGTATTTAATATCAACAAAGTCATCGGTGAACCAATTGCACAAATGACACCCATACATAATCACATAGGACTCTAGACTCTGTTCCTATGGATTCTTCTCACCCAGGTTCCCAGTGACAGAGAACTCTGAATACTGGTACATACGTAACTCACATTAAATTTTTTCTTAATTCCAGTTCCGCAACTAGACTGTTTGCAATAGGTCACTGCTTGCAAAATAATTATCACATATTCAGATAATGCTCTGAACCTGGGCTGTTTGAGTGCTTCTACAAGTGAGTGAAGCTGTCTTTCTGTGACTATTGCAATGGCAGAGATGGCAGGATGCTTATCCTAACATAATGGCTGGAGTTGGAAGCTGGCGATGCGCTGGCTCATCCAAAGAAATTGCATAAACTTTGCAGACTGTGCATTCTAGAGCTTGCACTGCTGAATGGTCAAACAGCTGCGCTGGGAAGTGAGCCTTGTCTTCCTACATCCCTTGGACAGAGGGGACTTTGTCGCCAGATGGGTCTGCAAGCCAGGGTCAGTATAGACATGTGCCTGCCTAGCTTTAGGGACATGAATGCAAAGGCCTGCAGCAAAAATAATAATTACTGGTAATGAGGTCTTCTCTGAACTGGCGAGCCCAAGGGCAACGACCATCATGCCTCAATACCTAATCGGGTGAGGGTACCAGTGAGGAAATTAGCTCCACCACTTGGTTTTGATTGAGCACAAAGTTGCTGGTATCCTACATTTTCACCAAGGCCCTGCTACCATTGGTTTGGTAGGAAAGGATCCAGTTATTTTGTAACTGCCTAATGTCATATGGAAACAAGCGAACACTGCAAACAGATGTCTGACTCCAGGCTGCCCTACCAGAATCAATGCTAAATGTTCAAAGGACAACAATTTGGACAGATATCCTAAAACATGAGCTGTATGCAGTCTGCGAAATTGCGTCAAACTTTTCAACATCCATTATCCTCATAATCTCATTCAGTGCATCAACATTATTACCCTTTGTTTATTAAGCTTCACTAGACTACATCAGTCTGGCCTCGAACCCATTGAAAGCCAAAAATAAAACAATTTGGAGGAAATTGCTTGGAGGAGGAACTTTCAGTTTATGACGAACAAGGAGCACAGCAGGTCCTGGGATTTCAAAAACATTGTGGTGTCCAAGGAAAGGGTTGCCATTGCCACAAATTCTATATCAAATAGGCAGAATAACTATGAAAAACATGAGCAGAAGTCACTGTTGTGTGTGATTGGAGCGTGCAGCAGTGTGCGTCAAAAAGAATAATGCATAGAAATGAATTTTTGAATTTTTAGAAGTTGTATAACAATAATCAACTGTCAAAATAATCAAAATATTGAACTGAGGGGATAATGCACCCTATTGCCCCTCGTAGACTTGGTCTGGGTGTAGGATATTGTAGCAGACCTGCTCGCTTGTTCCAAACCACAACAAAACGCAAAGGAAAATGAAGCTGGTTCCGTGTTGTATTTCCAAAGTCGTTTCTTTCCAGATTACTGAACGGTAAGTCTCAGCCTCTGAGAGACAAGGTCTCACAGACGAGAGCCAACACTCAATGAGTTGTATTCCTAAATTTAACTGTTAACTGATATCTAATATAATGTGATTATCTAGGGTTGACACATGGGCATTGGGGGTCACAAATAACTTTGTTGATTTCAAATTCTCGAGTGCAAATGTGTAAGGAAGATGAATCCAGTATAAAGCAATGCCTCTGGCAATCAGTAAGAATGAAAACAAACAAAACATTTTTGCCACTGGTTTGTCGTTTAACTCTTAATTTTAAATCTTTATTATTTTGTCCTGCAGATGGTATTTGGTGTGGGGAAAGTCCAAATGAAGTTTCTTCATTTACTGAGCATGGAGGCCAGCCACGGCATCACGGTACACTGTCTCACAGAACCGCTCTATAACACTGCAGTCACCTCCAGTGCAAACAGGCACATCCCAATTGTCAGAAGACACCTGAGGTTCCGTGGATGGAACGGACAGATATTTGAGAAAGACACACTACTTGAACCTCATGTGCTACAAGACGGTTGCAAGGTAAAGAAGAGTACATTTCTTTCATACTAGGGTATGCGCTCCTCTCAGGCCCTGTCCACATGGACGAAAACGATATTTTCCCCCCTGTTTTCCTTGGCAGCGTATCAGGAATTTCTCCGTAATGATGGGCTCATTGTAAAACAAAACTAGCTGTAGAAACGCTGTAGAACATTCGAGGCCTATATGCGATGCTGTTTCTCCACCAAAAAAAGAAGAAGACGAGGCGGAGCATGCGCATCAAGCCTGTTTGACAAATGTCCTTAATTTGTTGGCTTAGAAACTGCTTTTTTTCTCTCTTTTTTTGACTATTTATTGATCAGATTCCGAAGAACCAAAGATAGGTAAACATACATACATGTATTGTGCATAGAACGAAAATCGAACAAAAATGAAAATAAGGCAAAAACAAGAGAGTATTCAAGGCGAAAAAAATATGAATATATATACATGTATATACATACATATATACATACGTATATATATATACATTTCTGTACACATTTATGCGTATATATATATATATATACAAACATATATTTATATATACACATATATATAAACATATATATACAGTTTGCATTTCATCCATTTTCAAAATTCTATTCCATCTTGATTCGAAAACATCACAGATTCCTTTTCCTACGAGTTATTCTTTCCATATTTCGGATTTCATTGATTAATTCCTTCCGTTTAGTTATTTGCGGTATGCCCGGTTTCAACAATTTTTTGTTATTTGTTTAATTGCTGTTACTCTGAATATCCTAAAAATATATTTATCTGTTGAAAGAGGCTGTGTAGAAGAAACTGCTATTATCAGTCTATTTAGAATTATGATTTCTTACAACACCACAAACTATCCTTCCAGGTCCAAGATGGCAGCTGGCACCAGTCGCTATTCAGCTTCCAAACTCAGGACAGCCGTCAGCTGCCCATCACAGACATCCAGGAGCTCACCTCATCACAGCCCCCCAGCCAGCAGCATATAGAAGTTGGACTGGTCTGCTTCCTTTAGGGCCAACGTTTTCTTATCATATTTATACAGAATATTTAAAATTGGCCACTTTGATACGGCTAGCAACCAGAGAGGCTTGAAACACCAAGCCAGGAGGATGGGTTCCCGATCTGCATGGAACTCCCTCATCCAATGACCAGTGGACATCCATGGAGTTGCTTTGATGGAAGATCCATGCAAAGAAGGCCAAAAGGAGAACAGTGTATATGATTTTTTTTAAGCAATTCAATTTGGTTTTGTATTGTTTTGGTGTGTGTGTGTGTCTGTGTTTGTGTCTGTGATGTTTGTCTGTGTCAGTGTGTGTCAGGTACTTAAAGTTGCTTGGGTTGACTGCATTCTTGACTGAAATAACCCTATGAGAACTCAGGGTGGAGCCTGTCTTTGCAGCAACCTTAACAATCCCAATACCCAAGCGCCCCCCCCCCCCCCACACACACACATCTCCCCTGTACCACCAAATCACAAATCAATCCTTAGCAGGGGTGTCTAGCCTCAAAGGACATTTCCACGCCTTTGAATAGGAGAGTGCAATAAATAGCATGTCGAAAAAAAACGTGTGAACTTTTTAAATATTACATTTTAAATCAAAGGCTATTTTTGTCTTCATGGTTGTTTTAGTTATTTTTGTTGTCCTTTAAAGACATGTTCATCTTCATAGATGGTGCTCTACCTCCACCCATTTATTTTTTTCTTCTAGGTTTTATACCTGTGTCAAGTTAAGCATTTTTTGCCTCTCCCCCCTTCATTTGTAATTACCGGTTCCATCAAGTTTTTTTTTTCTGTTGTATACATACTTGTTTTGATTTGGTCATTTCTTATTTATGAACCATTTTTGACAGCATTATTTCATTTTCCTGCTAATTGGTACTTTCAGCAGTGGAAACTTATCGTTGGTGCAGCAACAATAATGAAATCAACAGTGAGGTTTTCTCTTTTTTGGTGTTGCCTGTGTACAGATTGACAACATAGTTATGTTTGATTATTTATATCCCAGTTGTTTCTGTTCACATTACTGCACCACAGTAAGTTATATTCTCAGAGAACTATTTGACCAATGTTAACTTGGTCTAAATATGTATTTATGTTTTAAAAAATGTTTATGTCCACACATATGTCATGTTATAATGGTTGGACTGGCAGCTACCGTAAGCCAGAAACAGAATCCAAAAAAGAAAGAGTCATCATTTTTGTAAGTTATATATCTATGGACAGAAGTGTAATTAAGTCCAATGGTCTGGAGGATAAAGACAGATGGAAATATGTGAATATCAGTTATGTTGACATTAAATAAAGGAAAAATGTTATCCATTAATAGTTTAATAATCTTTGTGTTATCTGTATGACTTTTCTGGTAGCCTATTGCATAGCCTAACACAGAAAAACGAGTTAAATATCACATATTTGTTCAATAAGGTCAATATAGTGGGGTCTAATAATGTCCCTTTACTTCATGGGCCTTTTGCAAATTGCTTAAATCAAGTTACAATGTTAATCGAAAGCGTGTCGACTGGTGGGCTGGCTTTGCCTATTTTTTTTTCCTAGTTTGCTCCTCTATTTTCTGTTTGCCTTCTTGCCAAACATCAAACTTATCCAGGAACATGTAAGTCTTCTTTTAACCGTCTCCCCTCCCTCTCCCACACACACTAGATGGAAAACATCTTCACGCTTTGTTGTGTTATCCTTGACTGTTTTCTTTAATTAATATATTTGTTGGGTTGCAAATGTATTTACAAGTTCTAAATGATTAAATAAAACCAATCAATCACCATGCACAACAGAGCATCATGTGTGATACAAATATTACCTTTGACCCTCTGTTGGCCGTTGTGCAGTGTGACATACATCTTGTATTCTTGAATTCAAATTGTTATATGCTGAGATCAAAGTTTCTTGATCTGACTTCTTCGTGCGTTTTAAATGTGATGTAAGACAATTTGCAAGGCAAGGGGCCAAACAGGTATAGTTGTGACATAATTTACATGAACACCAGGGGGCCCTATAGTATTATGTCCAACCAGAAATCCCCTTAGCCAATCGTTCTACAGCACAGGAGCGGAAATCGGGCGGAAGTAGTGTTGTTAAGGGAGCTTGTTGCATTCTGTTGTTGCTAACCATAACCACGATGTCTGCCGTAGAAATTCAAAACGACAAAGGGGGTCTGGGTGAAAACACATCGGGAGCGAAAAGAAAAAATTCTCTATCAACGTATGTAACTTCTGTTGTGATTTTTTAGCAAACCGTTTGGACTTAGCTATCGTGCTGCAAACGAATTCCTATTGCACGCTGCGAATGCAACGGCGTGGAAGGTAACACATGTGTTTGGATAGTGTCAATCTTTGTCAAATAAACGAAATGATAACTGAGGGACACAAACAATCACGTGTTATCTGCCACACCGTACTCTCCTCTCTGACATACAAGTAGACCATATATCCTAATTTAAAATAAGACTTATTACCAATGTGTCAAAGTCTCTAACTGTATGGACATGCTAAAAGAATTGTAACGCTACAACATAAAAAATAATGTAGTATTCGCAGTATTGTGACCCTTGTTGCTATATACGGTCATGATACGAGTTGCAGCTGTTACAATCGATAGTACCTTCTTTTTTCCATTTTTTTTTTTACAGTTGTGGCGTATGTGGAGCAGATGAGGCCAAGTATAAATGCCCAGCCTGTGTGAAGCATTCCTGCAGGTAAGTCTTATATATTCATAGGAACAGTAACCAACGTTCGTTGCCAGCATTTCGTTGCAATCTACCCTGGCATATCATGTCAAATTATAATAGTTACCCATAATGAATAATGTAGGTCAGGATACAGTAAAAAGAGCCCCTACAACATGGTCAGAGCAGGCAAACAAATGAAAAAACGGGTACATTTACCTTTATCATTACTCTAAAATAAAAGGTAACTCTTCTAATAATACATTAAGGTAGACATAATTGCTAACTTCAACTTGCAAGATGTCCCTTTGAAAGAGAACAAAAGTTGATGGAGATCCATGGTTTTCCAAGGTATTTTTCAAATTACATCACTGAAGTTATATATATATATATATATATATATATATATATATATATATATATATAGGAAGATTCAAAATATTCAAAAATTATAGAATATTTACTGCTATTACATTACAACAGAGACATTTATGACGAATATGCTGGTCAACTTCGGGAATACTTTTCTATGCATATACACTCTTGTGAAAATGGTTTTATTGTTATTTTTTTAAAGGGACACTAGAAATTTTATTTTGCATTCAAATTAAATAGGGCTCTCTAGGGCATCGCTTTTTCAACTGTGCGTTGCTACCTGGTTGCATCTACGGTAGCTGGTCCCAAGAAGCTATGACAACATGTCATCCAATAATAACTCATCATGTTTTCTTTCGGGTGATGAGGTACGTTATTTGAAACAAACACGTTAATGTTACAAACAGTAACATTGACTTACCTGTCGAGATTAAAGCAGGCAACTTCCCCCTTTCCGGTCAACGAGCAACCGAAATCAATGGATTTACAAAATGCCAAATAAAACACGGCAGAAACTGTATTTCGCTACGATACTTGATTTGGTACATCAACGAACACCACTAACCACTCGGTGAGTTGCACATTTCTGAAAACTAACCTTTTAAGGTGTGTTCACACCAGAAGACACATTTGTCGCCCGTTGCCACCCAAGTTTTGTCGCGCGACAAATCCTAAACTGTCGCTGTGCAAGTTTTGTCAGGTGAATTTGCTGCGGTTCAGCCCGGACTGCACTGGAACGGTTGGCCTGTTAAACGCTGATTGGCTGTTACGTTACACATGTCACTCAGTGGCCACGCTGTTGAACGCTGATTGGCTGTCATCACGCGAATGCCGAGGCAAAGTTTAAATATTTCAGCTTGAGCGAATTTGTCGCACTACAAATCCTTGTGAACGCGCTCGCCTGTGCAGGGCGAAAGTGTGGTTGTTGCCGGTTTTCTCTAGCAAATAATTCGCCCGATTCGCGTCTCTACGTTCACTTTGTATGGGATCGTGTCCCCCCTTCGCGTTTGGTGTGAACGCACCTTTAGGGTTGTTTTAAGGACACGTTTGTGAATGCCCGTAGCCAGCCATTGTGAAGGAGGCAGGGTTTTTCGAAATAAGCCAAATACCCGAGACAGGACCAATAGTCAAAATTTCGGTGTCAACCATTCTATTTCATCCTAGACAAACCAGAAAGGGGGCTCAATGTTCAAAATACCGGAACTTTAAGGCAAAAGTAAGGATACCCTAATAGCTGGAATTGCCCCCTTTGGCTAAAATGACCTAAATTAGACGTTTCATGTAACTGTCTACCTGTCTCTGACATCGGTTGGGAGAGTATCTAGGGTTGCAGGATATATCGGCTATGTAAGATATATCGATATAATTTCCAAAGGGATACAAGATTTGACAACATCGTTTATATCGATATATACGTTAAAATGGCCAGTTTCCGCCTCAAGCGTCTGTGTTTGCCTTGGGGACTGTGTGAGCGCGACAGCGACCCCTCCCACTCTGTACTTCCGAACGTGCCGTGTGCAAAGACGCCTCATTCCCGCCCCCGCCGCCCCCTCACAAACACAACAAGCATGGAGGATACCGGTAAAGAAAACGAGACGGCGGCGTGAGACGAAATTGTTTCAAAGAGGAGAAACAACGGCTCCATAATATGGAAGTGGTTCCGGTTTAAAAAAACAGATGAGCAGCAGCTGCAGGTCATCTGTAGAGAGTGTAGCAAAACCGTTGCAGCTAAAAGTGGAAGCAAGACAAATCTGTTCCACCATTTACAGCAGCAGCACAAAGTGCAGTATGAGGAATGCGAAAAACTCTGCGGCTGTGCTGCTGCATCACCGGCCGCGACAGCTTCTTCTGCCCCGAAACCGGGGCCGGCGCTCGGCATAGGCGACCTAGGCTATGGGCGGCAAATGTGTTGGGGGCGCCCTCTGCTGGCGCCCTTAATTAATTAATTAAAACGAAATTAATACGAAACAAGCGAAATTAATCCAAACATGTTCCCAAATGGAACTGCGAACGGAGGGGGCGGGGGATTAAAGTTAGGGCGCACTGAAACCCTCACCGTAGTACGCAGAACAATGCGACGAAGCCATCTAACCAACTCTATAGAAAATATTGAGATATATATATATCGTATATCGCCATTCAGCCAAAAAATATTGGGATATCATATTTTCCCCATATCGTGCAGCACTAAGTCTATCCCACTCCTCCATGCAGAATTGTTTTAGCTGTTTGGTGTTTGAGGGGTGCTTGCATGCACAGCCAGTTTCAAATCACCCCACAGCATTTTAGGATTAAGATTCAGACTTCGACTTGGTTATTCCAGAACTCTCACCTTCTGTCTCATGAGCCATTCCTTGGTGGCTTAACTAGAATGTTGTGGATCTTTGTCATGTTGCATGGTCAACATCTGCTTATATTTTCTGATAGATGGTCTCACATGATCCTCAAGCACCCTCTGGTATAATAAATAATTCATGGTGGATTACATGATGGTCAGCTGGGCAAGCCCTGCTGCTGCACAACAGCCCGAAACCATGGCATTTCCACCTCTCATGCTTCGCAGTTGGTATGAGGTTGTTGTGCTCAAATGCTATCTATGGTTCGTGCCAAACATGCCTTCTGTTACTGTGCACGAATAATTATATTTTGGATTCATCCGTCCAAAATAGATAGCTCCGATCATTTTTGGCCCGGATTACTGTTTACCGATCACCAAAATCATGATCTGCCATTTGCCAAACACAGAATAGCAGGGGAATGGGAATCTTCCATATTGTTTATCTATAATCTGGATGGCGGCAAGCCCCAGTTTCTGTTCCAATACTCTTTATTTTTTCTCGATGGATCCGCCATGACTGAAACATGCCGCTAAATGCGTTCACCAAAGCCTCCGCAGAATGTGACGTGTCATATATGGTACTGAAATCTGCCTGAGCCCATACTACTGTATATACGGTACTGAAATGTCCATGCACGCATACTGTTGTATGTAGGGTAAAGAGTTAGAGGTATGCAAGTTCTCAGTAAACTACACTGAACGTAAAAAACTGCCTCCTTTGCCATCTTTACATTGACCCCGTGAAATCCTGGCAGTGTAGCACAATTTTGCAGAAGGGAGATCTCATGCTGCCACTGGCAAGTTCCGCTTTTATGTGCGAGACATTTAATTCACGCAAATGGCTTTTTTGATCGGCGCTTTAGGGGTTCTCCAATCAAGAGCTATTTTTTGCCAATATCGATCATGATCATGATCGACGTCCAATCAATCGGAGCATCTCTAGTCTAGAGAACATTGTTCCAGATTTCCTGTCCTTTCTCTAGGTGTTCTCTGGTAAACTACTGTTGCCTTGATTTTTTTTTTTTTTTCTTCCTTGCACACCTCGTTCTTTCATTGCAGACCTCCCATGCAAGTCAAACTTGTGCAGTCTTTCTAATAGCATGTCCTTTGAAATCAACTGTGTGGTCCATGATGACATTTTAGGATTCTGAGACTTTTTTAAGCATCTTGTGGTCTGTTCTTGCGCTGAACTTGCTAGGACGGCCTGACCTGGGCATGTCGGGAATTGTCTTAAATGTCTTCCACTTGTAAATTATTTCACGGACAGTGGAATAGCTGATTTCTAATTGCTTGCTGGTGTTTTTCAATTCCTTCCCAGACTATGCATCGAATACCTTTTTCTGAAGGCCTCAGAGAGCTCTTTTGATCTCGCCATAGTGCTACCACTCACTTTAAAAATCAAGAGCAAACCTAATGTCAAGTTTAAATAAAACGGGCTCCTCCAAAATCCTCTCAACGCTGTTCATATCATTTGCACCTGATGTGGTGCAGTTCATTCTAATTTAAGGCATTTAAGTAGGAAAACATTTGGGTGTCCTTACCTTTTTAAATGTCATAAGGCCTATTTATTGATAAGAAGAATCCATTAGGCTTGTGTTTTTCTAGCCTCTCTATCCCCTTGGCCAAGCATCCCAATTAGAACAGGAAAGTCCAGATTATATCCCAAACCGATAAAGGTTTTTTAAGGCCGATACAAATATTTGGTGATTTAAAAATCAGATATTCCGATATATCGGCCAATATATATTTTAAAAAGAAATTCCAGAAACACGTAACAAAATGTAAACAGTTTTGTCCTCACTAAAATAATAAGGTAATGCAGTTTAAAGCTACATTTTATTTTAATGTTTTATTGCCACAGCAGAAAAGTACTGAACCCATAAAGGGAAATGGGGTAAAAAATGAAAAGAATTACGTTGCTCGTGAGCACGAGAAAGTATCTGGTGCTCATAAGGAAGTATCTCGTGAGCACGAGAAAGTAGGCCTATCTCGTAGGCCTACACATATCACTGGCTGTGTGTGTGTCTTCAGCGAGTGAGTGGACGATCGAGGAGAGCGAGCGGTAGTGTGCGTGTCAGTTTAGTGAAGTAATGAACGAGTCTGGTTGTGAGTAAGAAGGAATAAAGTACCCAGCCTGTCAAGGATCGGTGGTCGCTACATTCCGACCATATCCCGACCTACACTGTGTGCACAATTATTAGGCAAGTTGTATTTTTGAGGATTCATTTCATTATTGAATAACTACAGTGTTCTCGGTCAATCCAAAATGTTAATGAACCTAAACCTGAATATTTAAGAAAGAAAAAGTGAGGGTTTGTCTTTCTTAAGAGGGTTTGTCTTTCTTAAGAGAATAATTATATATGTGCACAATTATTAGGCAACTATTAGTGTGCAGAATTATTATGCAACTAAATGAAAAAACGAACATTTTCCCATCTCAATTGTTTATTTTCATCTGTTAAAGTAAGAATAATAAAACAACTCGAAATTTACAAATAAACCTTTCAGACATGTCAAAAAAAGAAATCAGTGACCAATATAGCCACCCTTCTTTTCAATAACTGTCACAAACTGGCAGTAGGTTTGGGAGTTGATTGTGAGGCCATCTTCAACCCGAAAAGGTCCAACTAGCTCATCTTTATTAATACCAGCCCATACCAGTACCCCACCTCCACCTTGCTGGCGTCTGAGTCGAAGTGGAGCGCTGTGTCCGTTACTGATCCAGCCACGGGCCCATCCATCTGGTCCATCAAGAGTCACTCTCATCTCATCAGTCCATAAAACCTGTGAAAAATCTGTCTTCAGGTATTTTTTGATATATTCTATATTTTGAGATATTCTTTTCAACTTGTGTGTTTTGTTCAGTAGTGGTCGGGTTTCAGCCTTCCTTACCTTGGCCATGTCTCTAAGCACTGAACACCTTGTACTTCTGGGCACTCCGGGTAGGTCGCAGTTCTGGAATATGGCAGCACTTGAGGATAATGGGTTCCTGGTAGCTTCACGTTTGATTCTTCTCAAATCTTTGGCAGTTCATTTGCGTCTTTTCTTCTCAATACGTTTCTTGCAGCCCTGTTGGCTATTTGCAACAAAACGTTTGATGGTTCTGTGGTCACGCCCCAATATCTTAGCAATTTCAAGAGTGCTGCATCCCTCTGAAAGACTTTTTACAATTTTTGATTTTTCAGAGTGTTAAATCTCTTTTTCGGCCCATTTTGCCTGAGGAAGAGAATCTGTCTAATTATTATGCACACCTTGATATAGGGTGTTGATCTCCTTAGGCCACACCCTCATTCATTACGCAAATACACATCCTCTGGTATGCTTAAATACAATAAGCGCTCAAGTTTATACAGCTTGATGTTGGAAAACATGCATAAAAATTATGATATGGCCAAAATACTCACTTGCCTAATAATTGTGCACACAGTGTGTAAGCAGACACACTGCCGGTCAAAGTGAAGGGTGTTGCCCCTGGAGGGAACGTCTCCCCTGTGGAGGCGGAGCACGAGAGGGTATACGTGCTCCAATAGAGCGAGATAAAAATAAAGCACATTAATTTGAATGATTTTAGCTTGTGTGTGATTTATCGCAGGCACGGGTCAGGTAACGGGCCAAATATTAACGGGTCTCAGCGGGTGCAGATTTCATTTTGATATTATCACTGGTGACGGGGCGGATCCGGTGCTGGACATCGCGGGTGCGGGTCTCGTAAAATGGACCCGTGCAAGGCTCTTGCCTAGGCTATTGGAAATAAACAAAATATCCGAAAGCAGAGTTGGTTGGGCCGCATTTGCCATGTCAGCATCATGGACAGCATCATAGCTCAGCTGACTTGGGCAACCATCTGACCTACCAGATCTATGGATCTACCATGCGACTGTTTGGGCTACAATTCCTTTAGAATATACTTTCTCATAAGGACCCAATCAACTCACCCAAATGCGGCCCAACCAACTCTGCTTTCCGATATTTTGTTTATCGCCAATAGCCTAGGGGGGGATCTCCAGTCCCTGCTGCAGAGGGAATTCGAATCGCCGGTACAACGGGCTGGGGGTCTAACACCGTAATGTATATAAACTATAACCGCATTTCACATTAATCGCAAATATCCCGTTGCTTCGGGTTTTTCTTTGCAGGCGCGTTGAGAGGAGGCGCGGACGAATCCGCTGTCAGTGCGTGTGCATGTATCAGTAATACGCGGGTTTATCCAATAAGTGGTAGTGTACCCGCGCACCATTGGCATGTATGCGCGCTTGTCTCTGTGTGCGTGTGCGAACGAGAATGACAGGGAGAAAGAGTGCTATGCGTAATTGAATGAACGGAACGATATTTATATTTCAAAATCGCGAAAAAAAAAGAAAGAAAATCAGAATCAATTTGTGGCGCTCGGTGTTCATTCTGTGGCACTGCGCCACACATTCGTCTATGTAGGGGAAACACTAACAAAAGACGTACTAATACTGTGGAACACACCTTCAGAAAGGCGTATGAAATCGCTGTTGTTGTTTATGTCCCATAGCTTATTGTGTGTTAAGAAACACAAAGAAGAATCTGGATGCAGTGGACTTAGGGCCAAGACTGCGTTTGTGGCCCTCTCCAAGTTTGACGAGATGAACCTTCTTAATGGTGAGCTTACCCTTCCCTTCTCATGGAAGTAAACTAACTCCTGCTCAATTCACAGAACTCAAATGTATTAAATGAGGAATATACAAGGTAAACCCTTTCTATGATGCATTTGGCTAGACGTAAACAGATAAATAAATGAAATGAAATTGATGCTCTTATCTTTTATGACGCATCCTTTGGTGTAACTCAGACTACCGGTTCCTGGAGGATACAACACGTTTGGCTGGAAGCTCCTCTAGAGACAACCTGATCCGCACACCTCACATGACTTTTAAAGTAAGTCTCATTCATTGGATTTGAACAAATTTCATAATTCATTTTAATGATTTCCCTATACACCTTATTGTGTGGGATGTTATATTTATTGTGTAGAACCTAAGTTGAAATATCGACAGAAAAAGTGAAGCACATTTTGGCATAGATTTTGCTGATCAAGCTCAAAATGTCCTACCCTGTCTCTGGATTGAGTTTGATTGTGATGAGTATACTAGGTATGCTACACCAGTGTGTGTATGATACTTTGTACTACTTCTGTGGTATATTTAGCAAGAACAGCATAGTATATAGAACTGTTGATGAGAGATATGTATGTATGTGTGTGTGTATGCCTTGACATTAAGCTTTTTAAGGTACTTGCCCAAAGGGGAAGTGGCTGTTATGTTTAACTTGCCCAATAGCAAAACATACTTGGCCAAAATGGAAACTGTAGGCCATTTTCTAAAGAAAATGTATAAAACCAATAAGTATTTGTTGAATTATAATAATTTATTCAAATACAAAACGTAACAATTATGGCTGCAAAGCTGTCAAACCAACTAGCCCAACAGAAGAAACACTAGGGCCTCAAAATGTATTAATCAATATATTCATATAGGGCCTACTACATCAATCAGAATGACAACATTTATTTTTATTTTTTTGGTGAATATTTCAAACTATTAATTGCATCCCGATTCGCTATAATGCAAAATTATCAGCAAATAATCACCTGTAGTAGGTAATAGCCCATCATTGGCAACTACTACAGCAATCAGAAGGACAAAATGTATTTTTTTTTATTCATTTGTGGTGATTTCTTTCCTGAAACAATTCCACGTGAAGTCTGTGGGGTGTAATTTCTAGACGGTCCAGAAAAACAGAAAGAAAAAACAGATGGCAGCCAGAACGTAGTGCTGTTCTCGCACAGATAACGACAGCATCATGTCGTTGTCATTTTTGCCGATACGCTGTCCTTAACTGTCCTCAACATACTTACACCCGTAATGTAGTGAAATTGTGTTGCTGAATCCGATTGCGGGGTAGTCAAAACCGCCATCGGTTAACTTTTACTCGCTTTCAAGACGGACCCATAGAACTTCCTTTGCCTTTTTTGTTTCATATCCTGGCGACATCTCATTTTCAGGTGTCTTTATTTATTTGTTTATTTCCGTTAGATTTACCTACATTACCAGTTTTGGAGTCTGAAGGAACGTAACGAAAGTGACTCTTTTTCTTCTATTCCGTTTGTGGAGGTTGGTTATACGGAAGTGACTGAACACAAATTATTGTTATGATTCTTATGCTCCTGTTTTACCGAAAACCGACGCACAGCCCTGTAGAAAGTTCCTCTCCCGCGATGTATGAGGACATTTATTTTGTAGGCATATTTAGTGTATTTGATAAAATAAATCACTTGCCTGAATTGGCATCTACATATCACATTTAAGTGGCCCGATCGGAGTTCACCTGCCGCAGGCAAGCGTTAATGTCGAGGCCGGTTATTCGCTCTCGCTCTCTTTCTCAGGCCAAGAAGCTGACCGCCTGCGCCAGGAAAATGAACATAACTCTGAAGTTCCTCCCCGTGGCCTTCACGAAGAGCAGGGACAACTCAACTATGTTTTTGACCAAGTAAGAGCGACTAAATACAAGGGTCTTCAGGTTTTAACTATGCTACTTTTCATAATGCTGCTGTGTTTTTGTTTTTTCACTTGCAAGGAGCTGACATGCGAGAGCAACATATAATGGGATTTTATAATTCAGTAAGAGCATTATCCAATATCAATCTGGACACTGGAAAATGCTCAGTCTAAATTTTATGTATGCATTTTAGCGTTTTTCATGCCAGGTAAAAAGAGGTCATACTTGTTTAAGCATTTAGTATTACTTATGATTGTGTAAACCAGGGGTCGGCAACCGGCGGCACGCAGGCCATAACTGGCCCGCCCGCCAGATTATTCTCAAATTATATATATATTAGGGGTGCAACGGATCACAAAATTCACGGTTCGGATCGTGTCACGGTTTTTGAGTCACGGGTCGGATCATTTTCGGATCAACAACAACAAATAATAATAAAACAAGACAAATGTGACTTTAAATAAAATCTTCAAATGTGTAAAAACAAAATAAAGTGAAAATTAGGTAATAATCCTGCTTCTTTTAAGCATAGTCAATATTTAAAAAAATTGCAGTCTGAGGCATTATTCCGTCTTCTTTTTAACATGGATAGCAAATAATCCCTAACCCTGGATTTACAACTTTAAATTCAGGATGTCTGCATTGCCTGGGGAGAGTTTAGAGTCTACACTCTCCCAAGGCAATGCAGACATCCTCATCTTCTTTTTTTTCATCAAGTATGGTAGCGAAATACAGTTTCTGTCGTGTTTTATTTGGCATTTTTTAAATCCATAGATTTCGGTTGGAAGACTCATTGCTCATTGCAAGGGGGGTTGGTTGTAGTCTTTTCGCTCGGTTCTAGCCCTACTGTTGATACGGAGAACCGAGCGAAAAGACTACAACCAAACATAAACATGTCCGGTTCCGGTTTCTGTTTCAAGTGGATTTACGGACTGCCAAAATAATAAAACAAAATAGAAACTGTATTTCGCTTCGATACTTGATGATGTTGTTGATACCGGAATTGTCCTTTAAACATGCGCTGATCACGTGAACGCACAGCTTTTTTTTTTATCAGCCGATCCGCGGGTCACTTGCGTCCCGAACCGTGAGGGTTGATCCGTACGGATCACGGGTAACCCGTGAACCGTTGCACCACTAATATATATATATATATATATATATATATCTCTATCTGTCAGCTTAAATGTAAAGTGCCGGATACAGTGAACTTTTCAATTTAATTGTATCAAATCCTGCTACTACTCCCTGAAGGTTAGAGACACACTCGCCACGCGTAAGCTGCGAGGGGCTGAGCGGGAGTTATTGGAAACTGAAATATTAAATTAAACGGAACCCCCCCCTTTATAGGTCTATATGCAACAACCATGGCGACCCGACATTACGTATTTTTGTGTGATACTGCACGTAGAGAAAGGCAGGAGCTGTTGACAAAAGTCCACAAAAGATTTAAGACGGCAAGCTCTGAGACTTTGCTGTTTAACGCAAGTAGAGTCTCTGATGAGGCTACTTCACCTACAGCTCTTCTCACGGTGAGTAGGCTAGGAACGGAGGTTTGTGTGTGTGCACAGTCAGTCAGCACCCGCCATGGTGTGTGTATATATGCGTGTGCGTGCGCGCAGTCAATTGGCACCCGCCGTGTGTGTGTGTGCGCAGTCCCCACCGTGAAGTGTTTTAAAAGTGGTTGGCTGCTTTTTTAGGTGCGCACTACTGCCCTCTCTCCAGCATAAGGCCTTTCTACACTGCCAAGCCGGTTCGGTCGAGGCTTGGCAAACCCGGTGATTTCACCGTCTTATCTCAAGTTTCCTGTGTAAAACCGAGAGGGTAAAATCCCCCCTTCGTCACGGCGTGGGCTTTCTTGGTTCACTGGAGAAGGCGGGGCTGCGGGCAGAGTCTAAATGGTTGTGTAACGCGTTACAAAGTAACACATTAATACAGCAAAGTAACTACTTTTTCGTGTAAAAAGTAAAGTTACGCGCAACTACTGAAAATATTTTTCAATTCGGCGCAACGTTACTTTTCCCTGGGACAGATTTGACAGAGATACTGCCTTCTCAGGCAGTATGCTATTGCGCAAGCACGCAGGCGTGGTTGTTGCGTGGCTGCATCATAGTCCCTTCATAAGCTCTCATTCCACACCGTACGAGACAGACGCTGGTAGCGTGGAGCTGTCTCTGCAACTCTTCCAGACATTGCTTCCGCAGGCATTTTCCAAAGCCAGGCCTTACGACCAAAATAGCCAGCGATGGAACGAGATAACAAACATCGTCACTGTTTACCTGTGTAAGGACATGCTTCCCTTTCAAAATGTCGATGGAAAGGGCTTTAAAGAGATGGTCAAAACCCTCGATCCCAGGTACACGTTACCTGGCCACACACACTTCAGCCAAATTGAGATGCCCAAACTACAAAACTACCGTCTATGCCCCAAATCATACCGTGATATACATTTTAGTCCATACCGTACAATCCTACTTTGCGCTTCTCATTCAGCTGTCACTTAAGTTGTTTCCAACCATTTACATTTTTTTAAATGGTGAGCATGTTTACATTGTTTACTCAATTTACTCTTTTGAACTCTGTTCAAATCCCTTCACTTGTTTTAAGCCGTTTAACATTTCTTTACGTCTTAAACTATGTGGCTTTGTTAAAACATATTTTCAAACTCACCTTGCACTACAGCACTCACCGTATTTTCTGCAGGAAATTTTCTAGTTGTAATTCATATGCCTCTGATGTGCATGAGTTTAGATGGCAGGGTGTGGCAGGTTTTTTCTGTCTTCTCTCTACTCTTATCTAGTCTTAATTCATTGTGTGAACCCTGATACCTTCTCTGAATGAAAGAATAAACCTTTATCACAGATGTGGCGTATATACAGGTTGTTTTTTTGTTGCGTATTTAGGTTTAGAACTGATTTTCACCTACAACAACGTTGAATATCAGAACTGCCATTTATTGAAGACCTTTACATTTCTGCCAGCTGATTCTATGTTGTAAAGCTCTCTGCTCTACTTGCACTACCCTCCTTTCCATTCTCGTCTGTTCATCTCAAGTGGTGCGTTGGCAATATTATGTAAGACTGCAATAGCCCCCACCCAACTACTGCATTAAATGATTTTTTGGGAAGTAGTGTGATGCTGTCCTTGCAAAGATCGTTCCAGTCTGATAGTTGGATCAACAAGCACATTTGTTACGCATCCAATCCCCTATGATCCCCTCGATGTAGGGAATCTCCATATCCTATGTTGCCTTGGATTGATGGTTCCCTCATTGCTTTATAAAATCTGTTGCCTGCTTTGTCTGGAAAAGTCTGGCTATGGACGTTCTCTAGACCCCCAGTCTCCCACAACACTGTCTCCCTCACATGATAGTGAGCTGCCACAAGGGATGGGATTAAAGCTATACACATACTACATTGAAGTTGGATACAGAACCAGGGAATGGGCTTCAGAATGTACTAAGTACATAATATAGAAAGCAGATGTTGTGAGCAGTGTGACTATTTGGTTAGCGAAATATCCATGGTACACACATTACTGGTGCATGGCTCACTAGGAGTTTTCCATGCATGGGAATGAGCATAGGCATGAATCTGTGTTTTGGGTTTATTTTGTTTGTGTGTACATGCAATGTGGTTTCCGCATAAGCACGAGTTGTTTGTCAGTCTGTCCATGTCAACACGTGCACCCAAATGCCTGGACGTCTCTACTTAACCCATCTTTACCTTGTGAATAGTTTGAGTTAGAGATAGGCATTTGAAGGCATATCAATGTTCGAATATTCGATAAAAAAAAATTTGAGTAACCAAACTTCGAAAAAGAGAAGAAGAAAAAAGTATCGCACTGATAATGTAGCTTGAAGGGCTTCCGTGATCTGGCCTTCACTAAACAAATGTATTAATTTTCCATCTATTAGTCAAATAAATAAGGAAATCAAATCCAATTTGTTGAATTTATTGAGCATTTTACAAGGAAAAACCACTCAATCAGTATGCTGAATCGAAACGAGTTGAAACGAAACCATCCTTTTTGACAAGAATATGAAGGAACAGTTTTGCATACTTAAGGCACAAACTGAAATTAGATTCAATTAAATTTAGCAAGCTTGGATATCAACAGAACTCGACTTGCAGCGTATGGGCCTGCCTCGCATTACGCATGATGCGCATATAACAGAACATCAACAACAATATATTATGTGTAAGATGGAAATACAGTGTCTAAAGCATTTCCAGTTAACATAACACATAAGCCCACCTACTGCATCACTCATTCTTGTTAAAAAAAAAAAGAGCATATCTACGTGCTCGGGGGATAGGCGGGTGTGGAGGCGATTTACAATCAAGCCTGCCGTGGAAAAGACTCCGCTGGAACGGAGGCTGCTGGTATAGCCAAGTATTCCAAGTATTATATGGCATAAGTATACACGTGTAATGAACAATATGTAATTAAAATAGCTAATGAATAATATTGAATTACCTTTAGGCAAAAATTTATAAAAATCTGCTACAGCTAAATTCGAATACCCACGTCATTTCGAATATTCGAATAACTGTGCCCATCCCTAGTTTGAGTTAATGAAAGATTTCAATCTTTTTAAACTTTTTTATTTATGAAAAATTGTCACATTCAACATAGAGGGCAAAACAGAGCAATAACAGTAAAAGTACAAATAGTAAAAAAACACGAGGTCATGGGATCAATTCAAATAACTTTATTTTTCCCAGGAGGGAACTTCATTTGGTCAGGCACATGCAAACAAGACATACTTAAACAAATAGTTAGTCATCATGTACGAGAATAAATAAATTCTTTAAAGCTAAAAGAAAACCTGTGGGTAGGGGTGGAGGTGTGGGTAGGGAGAATAGATTGTTAGTTGGGGGAAGGTGAATAGGTTGAAGTCTGGAGGGATGAGTTGGGTTGGGCGGGATGGGGGGGCTTACTGTTTATTCAACAGCCTGATGGATGCTGGAACAAAGGTGGACATGGCTCGTTTGGTTCTTAGGGGCAGTGAATGAAGTCTCCTTCCTGAAGGTAGCAGATGGTAATGGTTGAGGTTATGGGTGGGGCTCAGTCAGAACCATCTCCACAATGGTAAGTCTACTTTCCTGATGGCCTGTTTTTCATATATGGCTGTGAGTGGTCTGTGGCTGTCCAATGATCTTCCCACTCATCTTTATGATCCTGTTGAGGGGACATTTGTTCACCAAACTCAGTATTCTCTGTATTACATTTGAAGGTGAACTTGTGATCAATGACAGAGCTGAGGTATTTTTATTCTTCCAGTCTCACGATTATCTGGCCATCTAACTGAAAAGCAAGGGGGCTGGTGGAGAAGCGCCTGAAATCTATGACCATCTCATTGGTTTTAGAGATGTTCAAGGTGAGATGGTTATCCCTGTACCAGAAAGAAGTTGTCGGTTGCTGCACTGAGTTGGTGGGATGATGACTGTCATCAGAGAATTTAATATATACCATGTCAGGATTCTCACTTCTGCAGTCGTTGGTGTAGAAGGTAAACAGGACTGGGGAGAACAGAGCATTGAGGACATGTGGAGATGGTTCTGACTGAGCTGCAGTGGCTGTTGAATCTCACTAGCTGTTGTCTGTCTGTGAGGAAGGAAAGGACCCACAAAGTCAGGTGTGGACTGGCACCCAATATCTGGAGCTTATGGCCCAAGAGGTGAGGTTGAACAGTATTAAATAGGGGTGTAACCAGTGGCAGACTCAGACTGTTTGAAGGGCAGGGGCAAAAAAATTAAAAGGGCACATTCTGCCCAACACGGGCCCCCACCAGTGTGCAAAAGCTATGATGCATCATGTATGATGAAATAGTCCTCATGCTTGATTAAGATAAGCATTACATTATAAGGAGATCTAGATAAAAGTAATTAATGATGTGGTACTGACAATTACAATTATAACCACACCTCTATGATAAAACCACACAGGAAACTATAAAACATTTACAATATTTATTCAACAAACACAGCAAAACACAGAGGGCAACTATAAACATGTGTTTCACAAACAGACGTGATAATGACAATGAAAGCTATGATTTGGGAGCTTATTTGTCAGGGGACGGAGATGGTGGGTGGTGGAGTCATAGGAGAATTCTTCTTTTGGCCGTGTGTTTGTAGATGTCAATGACCATGTTATAGTCAATTGGAATATCCCTTTCGATGGAAAGCAGCAGAAGATCCGAGAGCCTACTTTCCCCACATCGGTTTCTGAGCTGGGTTTTTATTAGCTTCAGTTTAGAGAATGATCGCTCTACTGAAGCAGTTGTCACCGGGATTGTTGCATATGTTTTTAGTAGCAAAGTCAGACCAGGGAAAACTGATTGCACATCATTGTCTTTCAGGCACACAGCTTTCACGTTGCTGGGGGGAAGAGCATATGATGAGTGGAACACCTTGAGCTCGGTGACAACATTTTCTTCCTCTGCATCATAAAATCTGCATACATCTTTGACAGATCGAGCAACTCTGTCATTTGTCATGCCTTTCCTGTGACTTGGGATGTTAAGGCAGTGAAGGCCTGAAAGAATTAACCCAGTTGGTGTCTCATCCTTCCCCTTGAACCTCCGGTGTAGCTCCTGGGAGAGTGTATCAAGGAAGGTAAAGAAAACCTTTCCTCGGTAGTGCTCCTCCAGGTCTTGGGCTTGGTAGTCCTCCGTAGCAGATTTGGTGCTGTATTTGTACTGTATTTGAACCTCAATTCCTGCTGCCTCTGAGTTCCCTTTTGCTTTTGAAAAAAGGACCTTGAACTCCTCATCCTTCCTCATTGCTTTTACTCTCTGTATAACTCCCTCCACAATGGTGTATGATGTTGTCAAGTCAAGGTCTTTCTTCTGCAGTGAAGCAGATGCGATGGCAGTCTCATTGAAAATGGGTGTGGTAATCTCCATGCATAGAATGAACTCAAAATCTATGCTACGCAGGAGCATTCTGGCATCACCTGCTGCAGCGTCTGGTGGATCACTATCAGCCATGTTCTGAAGCAGCTTAACGACGGCAGAAAAAACCTTCAGGGACCTCAGAGCGTCTTCTCTGCATGCCCACCTTGTGTTAGACAGCCTCTTCAATTCACAGACCCTTTGGTCAGGGTACATGGACTGTTGCATTTTAACAAGCGTAGCATGGCGTTTTGTAGATCCGGCAAAAAATGTGTATAGACTTTCCACTAAGTTGAAAAACCTAACAAAATGCTGGTTTGATTTGGCACTCTCAACCAAGACCAGGTTCAGACAGTGGGCATGGCAGTGCACGTATAAAGCTTTGTCATTATGGCTCTGAATTCGCGACTGCAGACCCTTGTAGCTTCCACTCATATTTGCAGCTCCATCGTAGCCTTGGCCCCTGACATCTTCCAATTTCAGTCCATTCTCTTCAAGGAGTGTCATTACAACATTCTCCAATTCCTTTCCTGTTGTTCCTGTCACATCGCAAACTTGTAAGAATCTCTCCTTGATTTCCATCTGATGGACAAAGCAAACAACGAAGGAAACTTGTTCGACATGGGAAACATCAGTGGCCTCATCCAAGAGAATGGAGAATAACTTTGACTCATCTATTTCTTTGAGAATTACTCTTCTGACATAGGTGGCAAGGGCCTTGATAATGTCATTCTGTGTCTTATAGGACAACAGCGACATCTGTGGTTTTTTCTGTTGAGACTGGATATGGTTTATGTCATCAAGGTGCCTTTTGAGGGTGGAATCATATTTTGCAAGTAGCTGAACAAGTTCAAGGAAATTTCCTTTGTTCAAAGATGTTCTACTTTCATCATGACCCCTGAAAGCCCCATCTTGCCGTGCAAGATACAGTGTGATGTCTACCAGCCTTGTCATTAATTCCCTGTTTCGTTGTCACTCCTGTTCTTTTTTGGCTTTTTCTTCTATGTCTGCCCTCCTGAAAGCTTCTTCCAGTGGTCTTTGTCTGAAGTTGCTCCACCTTACCATGCTGACCATATGTGCTTCTGTTTGTTTATGTTCCTTTTATTTTTTCTGTTCCTTTTTTCCAATTGTTAACTCCTACAGTTCTCCAGTTTGTTTTATTCTCATACTTTTCCTCTTTCAAGAAAAGGCGGCAACTAAAACAAAACATAGAATCATTTTCCACAGAATATTCTAGCCAGGGATTATCTTGATACCACTCCCTGTGGAATGAACGGCCATCTGTCTTTGGGTAATTTACAGCTTGTTGACAAGGTCCAATAGAGCAACAGAACTCAAAAAATCTCCCAGAGTGGGGGTCTATGCTGTGCTTTTGAACATGAGCTGGATCAGTGGGAAATTGTAAGGACGACAGAAGAGCAGTATTCATGTTATTTGATGCTGTGTCCATTGAATCATGTCCCTCCCTGTCATCATTTTCATCCTTGCTTGGCTTAACTTCTTGATCATTTTCATCGTCATCATCTCTCTCCCTGGTATCATCTTCATCATTTCCCTCTCTAATATCTGCATCTTCGTGATCCTCTATCTGCCTTGCATCTCCTGGCTCTCTGATATCTCTGTTTTTACTGTCTGTGCTGTCACCATCATCATCATCTTCTTAATTTCTCTCCCTAGCGTCACCTGCATCCTCTCTGTCCTTAATATCTTCATCATCTTCATCATCATCATAATCATCACCTTCATCATGTCTCTCTCTTATATCTTCATCTTCATTATCATCTATCTGCCTTGCATCTCCTGCCGCTCTGATATCTGTCTTCATTGTCGGTGCTTTCTTTATCTAAGGTGGAGCAAATAACAATATTTGTATGATAATAATTGAATATAATTGAACTATATGTACTGTATATTATAATTGTATAACAAAAGAGTCAGCCTGCACTACCACTAGCCCTCTTGCCTTGATTGGAATTGACCCCCCTCAGTGTCATGCAAAAACTCAATGGTTAGTAAATTTAAATGTTTAAGTCAAATGTTTTTTGTGCAAAATTGACAGATAAGATTAAATATGCAACAGACTCTCAGTTATAATCCAACATATGGCTCTGTGTGACAAGCCTTTACATGCATTGTCTTAAAGTTGTGAGACCCCTTCACTTTAGACTCGATTGAAACATTTATTAAATTCATGTTTTAAAAGGTCTCTGATTTGCATATAAATGAATTGGTGCTGAATTGGTAGTGACATTCTAATATGTAGTGTGTAATTGATCCTTTGCTAATCTGAGAAATATAAATTCCAAAATTATTCAATTTAGTATAAATGCCTGTTTTTTTAATCCAGATTAATTGTGACTTTATTTAACTGTAGGGAGAGCATCACAACACAATTTTAGGAAAAGTCAAAGAGTGGGGGGGCTTAATATTTTCAAAAAGTGTAGTTATGGGCAAATTAAAAACCACCACGGGCGGTTCTAGTGTTGAATTGAGTCCATACAAAAACGGAATGCCCTATAGCTACCAATGAGATGACTTGGCATACCTTTCTCCTTATCTCCTCCCTGGCTGTTGCAGCTCTGGATGATCCAGAGCTGCTTTGCTTTTTCCTTTCAAAGAAGAGCTACCTCTTGCAGCATTTTTCAACTCCTTTATGTCTTTCAGCTTTCTTTCTCTCCTTGGCATTCTGTAATAATAGGGGTAGCCCAATGCTAACCCCACTCTTAAGTTAGGTAGTTCCTTTGCTAGGAATCCAGGCAATGTATACAGCTATCCTATAAAAGCACTTGCAGTGTACATTAGTATTTAGTGATGAATCATTGGTGCAGATCAATCTTTACAACTTAAAAGAAAACTTGCTGTATCACCTGCCTCACACACTGTAAGATGCCAGAGAGTAGCAACTCTGTCTGTATTCAGCATAGATATTAAGCCCCCTCTGTGACCTGAACATTCTAAATGGGGTGTGGCTAAAACTGAAAAGGTAAATGAAGGGAATAGATCTTTTTTAACAATGGAAATTAGTATTTTATTGTACTTTATTGTGTCATTGTTGGCAACCATTTGCGTTGTCGTTTACTAACGTAACATAATCTAGCCAAAAGGGTGCATTGGAAAAACAGGGACAGTGCATATGATTACTTTATCGTGTTTCAAACTTGGCATCTAATTGTGCTTTTCCACTATGGGCCATGGTATGGGCATACTCTTTTTTTAAAGATTTTTTTTGGCATTTTTATGCTTTATTGATAGTGTAGAGACAGAGTTGAAATGGGGCAGAGAGGGGAGTAGTAATGCGCAATATAAACGATATACGATATAAACGATAAAAAATGGCCTACGATAGAGATTTTAATTCTATCGCTCTATCGCGATAATGCATGTTGATGTCGCAAAATACAATGTTTAATTTTTGGTTTGGTGCAATTCCTTTTCACATTGCAATTTTCGCAACAGTGCCAGAATTCGTCAACAAACCTGCATGTGTGCAAAGAACGTTAACCCATTTGTACCGGCTGCTGTGCAGCGCAACATTGTATCTAGTAGATACAATGTTGCTCCGCGCAGCCGGTACAAATGGGTTAATGGTAAACACGCATTGATGCGCAATCCGGTCTTAAAGGTAAACACGCACAGATGCGTGATCCGGTTTGAATGGGTTAAATCATTGGACAAAAAGGTCTGGGGCATTGTAAAGCGTTAAAGAAAAAGGGGGGGGGGGGGGGGAAGCACCGGTGAAAGTAAACAATCATGGATATCCAGCGTCATATACATTGATCTGCGGACTGGTCCAACTCCTTCTCCCTCATCCTGACTCGGAATGTGTTAAATGCATCGGCATTTTTAAGTTATGTTTTCCAGCATACTTTTTACTTGCTTTTGTCGGACCATCGGGTGGTGGCTCAACATGGAGCAAAGAGGAGCCGGAATGTCTTTTGGATATCGGACCCAAATATCCAAAAGACATTCCGTCTCCTCTTTGCTCCATGTTGAGCAACGTCTCCGAGACCACCTCTCCGGCTGGGTCAACCTCCTTTTGATGGTTAAAAATATCACGTAATCGACAAAAATCTTAACAAGCAATGATCGATCATCAATTAATCATGCCCATCCCTAATTGTCAGTACAGTGTCTGTTCCTTATCTAGAAAGACACCCGTTTTTCCTGTTCTCTGCATCTTGGGTGGCATTTAAGAACCAAGGACTTAAACTAAGTGTAGTGCCTTTTAGAATGGTTTGCACTAAAGGAAAGAAACCCAATACTAATTTTATTTATCTGCAACATTATGTTGTATGATTACAGTGTTTCACAATAAATGTTCTCGTAATGACATACTATATTTCTCGTTTTTTAAATACATTTAGCAGTTTGGCTTTCCTTAGGGTCTACGTAACCTGTTCTGAAACGGTTACTTTATGATTTTATATCGTGATATATATCGTTATCGCAAGAGGCTGCAATGTATATCACAATATGGATTTTAGGCCATATCGCCCATCTCTAGAGGGGAGTGACATGCAGAGAACGACCGCGGGCTGGAATCGAACCCGGGTCCGCTGCTGGCCGAGGCCCATGGAGGGGACGCCCTACCAACTGAGCTAAGGGCGCCCACTTAATATTTTTTTTGCTTCGTTATCCAATGCAGATTTCAGGACCACTCGATGTTATAGTTCGTCATAGCGACGCACGCCACATGAAAGCAACGCCTCTTTCTCATTCCCCTTTCGTCAGCTACCAAAGAGTGGAACGTCTGCACCTCATTATCTTACCACAACATGTTTTTTCAGTTTGCCATATTCTTGCTCTAGAGGGCACATCATCATAATTAATTGTATGAAGGGGCACCATAGAGGGCACCCAATACTTTTTGTCCTATGTAGAGGGCAGCCAATAAGGCACTTTCTCTCATATTCACCACTCTAGAGGGCATTTTTTCAACCATGATGTAGGCACTATAAGGGCATTAGAAGGGCACTTTATCAGATTTTCTTGTTCTAGATCGGATTTTCTCTCGTAATTCCCCACTCTTGAGGGCACTTTAGCGCGCTTTTTCAACCAAGGAGGCACGAGGGGGGGCGGTCGCCCCCCCCCTGAGTCCGCCACTGGGTGTAACGGTACACAAAAGTCACGGTTCGGTACGTACCTCGGTTTTTAAGTCACGGTACGGTTTATAGTTCAGGGGGAAATTTTAAAAAACTGCGTGTCAACAACGGAGAATGGCCGTAGATAAGCAGCAATGAAAACACCAATAAACTTGGTTATGGCATTTGCATTTCTGAATTCTCAGACAGGGGTTGTTGAAATAGTGTCGTGAGCTGGGTTTGCACAGCTCGTTTTTTTTTCCACAGCAACGGTGATAGTAACACCTGGATGGTGTCTTTTCAAATGCGTGTGCTAGGGATGTGCATTTCTGGCAAAAATACTATTCGATATTCGCTGTGAAGAATTCAAATAATATTCGAAAATCGGTCAAGAACCCCCCCCCCACGCACACACGCACCTCGGATACACGCACACACAATGACACCGGGAGAGGCTTTTATGATTTCTATAAAATCAATCTGTTTATTTCAACAACTGCGCCATCAACATTCAACATCAAAATTATTTTAACGTGGGCTTAGGCAGATAGACCTACATGCTCCGAAAACAGATCACTATTTACTTATTTATTTATTAATTTTACTGAACACAGCCTGCATGACGGTGAACTAGACACGTCAAAAAAATAACTTCACACGGTGTCTTTTTACAATTAATTTGTTACCAGCATTCATAGTGTTGATCAGCAGAGAAATAGTCCGCCAAAGACGTTGACGTCGCATAGCAACCGAGGACACTGGGGTTGATAAGTTACCGGACTACATGTGTGATACGACAGAAAAAAAAGGAAAAATTGACTTTCCTTGACAGCGGTCATTATTTGCTTAGCAGTGGTGAATTATCAAACAATTGAGGCGGAGCTGTCGCACTTGCAGCAATTGCCATCTTCCGTGTTCCTTTGGCATTTAACGGCAGACCACAACACTTGTAGGTGTATATGCTGCCCACGTGACGTCTGGAGGAATTGCATCCCTGGTACTGTAGAAAAACGAGTACTGTCACGTTTTTTGAATTGTCACATCGACTTGGTACCAAAGTATCTTTTCTCGTGACATCCCTAGTCCGTTCTAGCTGACCTTGCATCTTGTATTTTCTGACTTATTTCAATATTGAAGTCATCCATTTGTGCTTCTCAGAAGCACGTGCGGAACTCGGAGAGATCTCTTTAGTTCCGCCTGAAGTGCTGCCATTCCCGCAGTCATGACCTTGTTCATCACCTCACGTATTGAATCTAAAGTTGCCTTCTCTCCGAGGCCTCCAACTTTTTCTGTTGGGAGTTCGCCTTCCACAACTTCTGTCTCAATTATGCGGTTATTCCTTTTGTGCAATTCAAAACCTTTTCTCTGGTTTTTCCCCTCGTCCATTATTACGTCGATGCCCGGCTGTACTAGCCTGGCTATTGCCAGACCAAGCTCCATCGTAGATTGCACGTTGTCTGGGGAAGCTGCTGTCATTTTCTTCAGCACAAGAGGCGTGATCAATGGGCCTAGTTCAAATGACTCTGTACGCAATTGGTGTTAAACCAGCCAATGGAGCGCCAGGGGGAAAAGCCAGCTTGGTGATTGGCTCCCGCAAAAACGTATCGAAACTAGAAAGAATTGTATTGCTCTTCTCCAGACCCTTCTGCAGTGCGAACTCAAATCGCGGGCAGAACGGGCGGGGCTACCCAGTCTAGGGCTGTACGGTATGGACTACAATTTATTTCACTGTTTGATTTGAGGTGTAATCGGAAACGGTATTATATCACGGTATGTTCATTTTATCTTCTAATTTCTATATAAATGCTTCAGCCAATCAGCGTTCCCTCCCTGAGGGACGTAACATAACAGCCAATCAGCGTTCACTCACTGCAGTCCAGAGTGAATCGCAGCAGGAGGAGAAAGTGATTGTTGCCATTTGCAGACTCCCGGGGTTCTATATCTAAATAATAATCGAAATAATATTACATTATATAATATTATAGAATATATACAGTAGGTATCTATATAATGTATAATATCACGGCCAAAAGCTGTGTGCGCCTCCAGATGATATTATGAATTAAAGACTGTCGGGTTCTCGGACGTCTCTGGTACTTCCACAACAAGTAAAGACTCGTAGAGGGGGTTACCTCTGTCATGGTTGAGAAGAATTGGGGGGGAAAGGAACGTTGGCTTTGACTCTCTGAAGTCCAGTTTGAACCGTGACATGGAGGAGAAAGGGATTGTACTCCCGGAGCTGAGCTGCCGGACTGCTGCCGGATTTCCCCCGCCAAAGCTGCCAGACTCTTTACCAGGCAGTCACATGGCAAACTGACAAATGATTCATCTATTTTTGTATGGAATCTCCCTGCTTCTGAAATGTGCGAACATCTCCGCCCAGTGCTTATCTGCTGGTCCACAAAATCATATCTATGCTCTGATGAGAGGGGGATTGGGGAACTGGGTGGTAATATTCAAATGTGTCTGCTTCCTACGTAGGAGGCAGAGCCGAAACTGACTCGCTCATCTGTAGACTAGTGGGGGTACTTTCAGAAATGCATTTCTCACTCAATAAAGCATGTACAGTCTTATTTCATGGTTTGTATGCGTGTGGCACCACCAGAGACCCAAAACAACACTCCAAATCTAAGGAAAAGTGTTGTTTTTATCTGTCCCGTTTAAGCAATTTCACATCTATTTTGTATTTAATATTTAAAAATTCTTCCTGTATTTCTTGCCTCTATATTACAATCATCCATGCAAGATTGCCCCTTGGCACAGTATAGTACATGGCTCAAGGGGCTGAATGTTTTGTATAGCACACCCAGCAACGGCAAAAGTCCATCCACATGTTTGAATAGTTACTGCCCAAGCAGCACCACAGAATAAGTGACCATTATGTGATATCCATCAGCTGGTGTCCTAATATTGAGTGTATGTCATGGTATCCATGGTGACTTGTGTGCTCACTTTACACACCAACAGGGAGAGAAAGATTAACTACATTTTGTTATTAATTATTTTGTCTTTAATCAGTTGATTTGCATTAGATGAAGGCAGCTGCTATCCATTTAATACAGAAATGTAGGAAACTGTTGATTTGAAAACGTTTAGTTAATGTTTATGTTGGTCAGTCATGCTTGTTGTCGAACTCAAAAGAAGAGTTTACTCTTCTTCCCTCTGTTCATCCCCTTTAGAGAGAAACGTTTTCTTTGGCACCTGGAGCTCATCTTTCCCCAGAGCAATACAAGGTTCAGTGAGAGGAGGTAAGTCAAATTTACCACATGCATGTTCCTTAACCAAGAATCATGTAACTTGAAGTACAGGCGAGCTACTTGCACCTTATGTTTAAGTTTGCGGATTAAACACTTTGAGCCTACCGTTGGGGCGAGTCTTTAACTCATGCCATTACATTGTCATTTTGGAATTTACGATTATAACTAACCTTGTTTATTTACAACAAGGTTCAACAACCTCAAAACAACACCCCAAATCCCAGGAAAAGTGCTGTTTTCATAATATGTTCCCTTTAAGAAAGAGGATCTAAGAAGTGTCTTTCTACAGTTGCCAGTCTACAGCGTTATATATCGAATTGTGCAGCCAAATCGGAAACATACAATTCTGGCTACACACAATACTTTAGAGCATTGGTTCTCAAACTGTGTACCACTGGTTGTGTGCGATGCACTATTTAGTATGCAGAGGGATTTAAGAAACAATGTATAACAATTTAAAAAAATATATAAACAATGTACTAGGACGAATGAAAATGCATTAAACATAAGATCATTAAAATGGGGTTTAAAATAAGTTGTGCCTTTTCCGTAATATTTTTGTTTCAATATCAACCTAGTAGTCAGGGTTGTAGCGCACCCAAACATCAAAGATTACAAGCTAAACTGACAAGCAAATATAAGTTCTAAAATTATGAAGCATTCAAAAACACTGCGATCATGTCTCAAAACGGGAGCTATTTGGAAGAGATGTTCTGACAGGAGGAGAATATTTCGAGCAGAACTGTAAAAAACTGACAGTGAACCGAGCACAGGTGTGTGTGTTGTGGTATGCGATGATGTTTTTCGGAATGTTTCCATGAAACCATCGCATCTTAAACGTTGATCTTACAACCGAACAAACAGTGCTGAAAGAAAAAACTGGATTAAGAAAACGTGTCAGATAGGGGTGTAACGGTACACAAAAGTCACGGTTCGGTACGTACCTCGGTTTTGAAGTCACAGTACGGTACAGGACGGTACGGTTCAAGTTAAGGGGAAAATTTAAAAAAACTGCTGTCAACAACGGAGAATGTCCGTAGATCAGCAGCAATGAAAACACCAATAAACTTGGTTATGGCATTGGCATTTCTGAATTCCCAGACTGGGATTGTTGAAATAGTGTTGTGAGCTGGGTTTGCACAGGGCTCGTTTTTTTTCACAGCAACGGTGATAGTAACACCTGGATGGTGCCTTTTCTAATGCGTGTGCATGTTAAACTGCTGTACGTAGACACGGAGAGCCCTCTCCGTAGCCACAGAACCTGCCGGAGACCCTCTCCGTAGCTTATCCAATATTTTTTAATTATCCTTCGACGAAACGGAGACGGCAAGGACTGTGATTGGTCCTCTAACAAAATCATTTCCGGAATCACTTCTCCGGTTTGACTATGCATCTTATTTGCTTTGTTTACTTTGCACATTAAGGACCAATAAAACACCAAATAAGATTTGAAAAGCTTTGGAAGTTTATTTACAACACTGCTTACATGGTTTGTAGTCAACATATAAGATCGATCGGGCGGCGAATTGCATTACGTATCCGACATCCCGACGGAGAACTGCGAATGCTCGAGGGGTCTCCGTAGTTACGGAGTCGGATTACGGAGTCAGAGTAGTATACTTTGGTTATACGGTCCGGGGGGAACTCCGACTTCATGTTTTAAATTCCGCATCTCAAAGCCTTTACATTAGCCATATTAACGCTATGTACGCCACATTTACGCACTGCGGTTCACCTCTGTAACCACCCAGAAGTTCCTGTACCGTGACGGTTCGGTACAAATACGTGTATCGTTACACCCCTAGTGTTGGATGACGCAGTCGAAGGCCCAGTCCCATTACACCCCTTTGCCCAAACCCTCACCCCTACCAGTAAAGCCTACCCTTTAACCCTACCCCTCGCAAATTCTTCCCCTACCAAATGGGAAAACCCTTCAAGACCCAGTTACGTCATCAGAAGCCGTTGACAGCGTTTACTTAAATAGACACGACAAGTTTGTTTCACAATACCGGCTTCAGCTGTTGTGATTTTTCTGGCAAGGGTTTTAAACATATTTTTGCTGTCTGAGAAGGCATCAACAATCATTTTATTAATAACTTTTTCAAAGGGGCCAAAAAAAGAAAGACCCTGGAACATATGGATATTTTGTCCCATTTTGTTCAACAAAATGAGACATGTGAATAAATCCAGTACTGTCATGAACTATCAATGTTGTAAAGTTCTCTAGTAACCAAGTTCGCGATTAGCACATAGTAGCGATTTTGGGTGGTTGTGCTTGTTATAAAGAAAATGCCTATGCTAAATTGAAACGGCATAATAATAATGCGATGGTCATTTATTTAATGATTATTAACATAGAAAACACTTAAATTTGTGGTTTTCGCTTTTCATTCTTCCTAGGATTTTTCTTGATTTTTCATTTTCTCGCAAGGTATTGCGGAAGTAAGTCACAACCCGCGTTTGCTAGTCTGCCCATCAAAAATCGTACTTTCAAGGGGTTTTAAGCCCTGCCCCATAGCCCCTACCACTCGATAAAATGACAATTGGGACAACGGTACCTCTCGCATGAACGCGCAAAAGTGAGGGGTGAGGGTTTGGGTGAAGGGGTGAATTGGGAATCAGCGCAAGTCCACGATTCAATTGTCAGGAAATTCATTGCGCGCCTCGTCTCGCTCGTACAACAGTTCCGCAAATATTATACAGTGACAGCCGACGCGAGCAATTGGATGAGAAACCCATTGAAACCTCTGAAATGCCAGAGGACTTCACTGTTGGACAGCAGGAGACTTTAATAGAATTATCATGTGACAAAAGATTGAAGCAAATTCAAAAGCCAGGTTGATGCTGAGTCACACCTGAGACTGAAGCTGACCTCGATAGATCCAGATATTGCACGACTGTGTTCGCAGAGGCAGGCGCCACCTTCTCATTAGGCTTATGGAAGTTTAGTTATGAACATGCTGGCCAACTTTTAATATTTATATTCAACCTAACATTTCTCAAACCAGTTGTTGGTACACAGTTGTTCTTAATGTTCTAACTTGCTGTGTGTTTGTCAGTTCTAGTGCTACCCCTTTGTAGAGCTGGTATAAAAAGTTTGAGCACCACTGCCTTAGAGTATTGCAAGTTTACTTAACTCCAAAGTTTCACTTTTCACTTTTTGTAGTTTACAATGGGTACCAACCATGAAATATTTTGCATCACTTGCCTATGTCTTAGCGTTGTGTGACTTGTGGCAACCATTGTAAGCTAAATCTATTTACACAGATAATGTTGGCAAGTGAAACTTCATTGCTAAAATCTTTCAGACTAACCACACGGCAAGCTCAACCTCGCCTCTAATACGAGGAACACTCTTATTTTCGTAATGGGATACACCAAGATATCAGGAGCAGAGTTTGTGCCAAATTATCTCTACAAAGATAATTTGGCACAAATTTCTGCACTGTGATTATTAGGTTACCTGTGATGCGCCGCTGCCGGGATTGCTCCGCCGAAGTAGTGTAGAATTCTGTATTTTTTGCCAAAAAAGCGTTCAATCCCTGAGTGATCTTTTCCTTTGTTAATGGAACTTGTTTGAAATAAGCGACTCTTTAGAAAATCTTTGGGAAGTAATTAAAAACATGTTTGTAGACAAACTAATATCTTCTATGGATATCTCCATGCAAGCCTTTTCTTTTAAGCATCATTTCATTAACCATTTATTTACTTGCTTGTGATTCTCTTTCAAGGGTTTCTGATGGGCAAACTATCCAACAGATCATAACTTCATATGTACACCCTTCAAAGTCAGACCCCGTCAGACGCCAAAAGTAAGCTTTCTACTTATTTTTATTGTTTAAACACAAGCTTTATCTTTACCTGTATTACATATATGTATTAAGGTTAAAGTGCACAATTTAAAGTCAATTTTGTAATTGATTAAAAATAAGCCTAGTCTGTTTAGCAAATATTTCAAGTGTCTTGTCCCTCCTCATCTCATCACAATACAATTGTTTATGGTTATTTTAATTACTCAATTCTCACTTTTATTACATTGTTATGGTGGCTGTTCCACTTTATTAACTTCCCTTAAATTACTTATTGTCCACACTAGCAGTTCAGGCTCAATTTAGTGCTTAACACACTTTAGTATAATTATCCCAACCTAGATCACCAAAAACTAGTTTTTTAATACATTTAATGTCTCACATTGTTTTACTTGGGAACCGTGGACCCACTGAACCGTTGCACCCCTAGTGGGTTGAATACACCCCACGTGTTCCTTTGGATCTTCAAGACTAAACTGACTCAACAGAGGCTTTTTCGTTTTTACCATGTAATTTAGGGGACTTTCGATATCAAATAATCATCCTAGGAATTAATATTATTCCTATTGCAAACCTTTGATACTTCCTTTTTTGTCTGCTTTCTTTTACTAGGTAAACTTGGGCGGGTATTAAAAGGGATTTGCCTAGGCTGTTACATTATTGAAGATTTTGAAATTATAAAATTATTGTAGATGTTTTTTTGCTGAGGCCAATCAAAACCTTTTCACTTCCTCTTCAATGACGATGACATTAAATTAATCAGAAATATAGTCCAGACATTGTTAATGTGGTAAATGAATATTCTATCTGGAAACGGCAGATTTTTAATGAAATATCTACATAGGTGTACAGAGGTCCATTTCCAGCATCTATCACTCCTGTGTTCTAATGGTACATTGCTTAGCTTGTTTAAGCATGTTAAAAGACTGATGATTAGAACACCCTTGTGCAATTATGTTTTTTTACTTTTGGGACATAGTGAGATTATTCGCGGGAAGCTTGGCTAGATAAATCCCCTAACTATAGGAAAATATTGTCAAATCCTATGTTTTTGCCATCCACTCTGCTGCGTATGCAGGGGTCGTTCTATTCGTGATGCCTGATTGCCTTCTCCGAATCACTCAGACCTCACGTCCAAGCGGGACCAGTTTGTGTGGAGCTCTGTATTGGCAGCTGTCTATTGTGGCATCTAAAGGAAAGTTTAGCTTTTCAGACTCTTATAGTAAACGTCATGGTGTGTGTGGATGGTGAAGCTTCTTCTCAGCAGTGATATATGTAATGTTGGAGTGAGGGTTAGGATTCCAGGACATTTATATTATCGCTACAGTTTGTGGTGTATTTAATATACAATGTCGCTCATAACGCTCATACACAACGACTACAAACTAATACTACTACAAAATTAAAAAAAAGTCTGCGTGGGTCGTAACCATGGGGATAACACGCCCCCACTTTTGTAGAACTCAACTCAACCAAAAACATATTTTTTTAAATCAGTTTGAATTCCAGCTGAAACAGTGGGTTCAGTAGCTCTTTATATTTGACGAGCTAGAGTATAATATGCTTTGAGTATCATCCTCTATAAATTCATTCCATAGTAGTGTTCCATGTTTTTTCTGAAAAGCAAGTCACCATTTCCTGGACTTCCTGTGGTTAGTATCAGCACTGTATATATAACACAGTTGCGGCAATAAAACATTTGTGCTTTTGTTTATCTGCTGAACTCCCCTGTCCTTTGCTGTGAAAATACAATGTAACCATGGATACAACACTGGTTGTGGTGACCAGCACTGGTCAGGCAGTCGCCTGCATGCAAGGCCTGAGCCCCTCTAATTGCATTTGGCAGTAGTGTGTGCAATGATTTTACCTCCACTGTAGACTGGATTTACAACTCTTTGCTTAAGTGAACCCTTAGTGACATGGAGTGGACTTGGACACAGATTAATTCATCAAAAAGTTCAGAATCCGATTAACTACCAAGGACCTCCATGGTCCTCTTCAACCCTTGGCTTGTTTTTCTAGCAACATGCATAAACAACCTGCATAATAAACATCTTAATGGCATTAACATTTGAGACGCACACGAAAAATGAAAAGGAGTAATTTGCAGTTGCTACAACTTGGTTTTTTGAACATGTTTATCTTATTTTGTGCTCGTCATTTGGGTCAGAGGTGTGTTGGATCTGTGTTGTATTTTTGTTTCAGATTGAAGATGTATGCACAAACCACATTCGATGAAATAAAGGTCTTCATGAGGGTGGAGGGAGAACAAGCTAACTCTCTTAGGTACAGTATATTCAATTCTCTACAAACTTTTTTCACCTAGAAACTCTATACTTTTTAAGATATTCTACTTTTAAAATACTATCTTTTTTTAACATGGGAGCCAATGGGAGGACGGCGGAGCTGTCCTCTTGTACTTCAACTGTTTAAGACCTAACTAAATCAATTTTCAACCGTTTATCTTTGTTCAAATCATTCAACAAATCTACACACTTGTATCTTCAATAATATCTAAACGGAATTTCGATATCATTCAAACTTTATTCAGAATCACAGTTTTAGTTTCATACCGGCTTCGTTTTCAGTTGGGCTCATTGATTTATTTTGACGCTGGAGCGTGAGGTCGTTCAGTAGTGTTGCCAGATTGGGCAGTTTTTCCCACCAGATTGGGCTACTTTTGGAGGACGTTCAGGCAGTGTTGCCAGATTGGGCTGTTTTTGCCGCTCTATTGGGCTACTTTTAATCATGCACTGGCTCGCTATTCTCTTACACACACACACACACACACACACACACACACACACACACACACACACACACACACACACACACACACACACACACACACACACACACACACACACACACCAGCAGTGCAGGACAATATATTTGACCTTTCCGATTCTTCAGTTCAATTCATTTTACATTTCTGCATTTTTCGCAATGCTTTGCGCTTTTCAATCAGCTGTCACTTTATTTACATTTTCTTGAATGGTGTGCATGTTTACATTGTTTAATCCATTTAGACTTTTGAACTTTTGTTCAAATCCCTTCACTTGATTTAAGCCATTTAACGTTTCTGTATGTCTTAATGTATGTGGCTTTATTAAAAAATATTTTCAACCTCACTTTGTACTACAGCACTCACCGCATTTTCTGCAGGAAATTCATTTTCTAGTTTATACTTGACATGCCATTTGAGCCTGTGGTTGGTTTCTAGAAGATTATTGATTTTTTTTCCATATATGTCACTGTACTTTAAATCTATCATGACATTTATAAAACATTTCCAGTAAGATAAATAAGGCATGTAGTCCAAGTTTCAGACATTTTCTGTAATCGGGGCAGATTTGTCAATGTGTGCAAGAAGTGTGGTTTCGCAGAAGAGTTGGCTATGTAAATGGCTGACGAAAAGGCAACTTTTGTAAACTGGAAACATGTAAGAGATGCTTTAGGCATCCTGTCGGTTACTGTTCCGCCCATTCCACAGGGCTTTTTTTATGCCAGATTCAATTTGTATGAAATTAATTTAAATTGGTTTGTGAACATTACATCACTGAATAGTAAATTCCTACATGACAAAGGAATCAGAGTAAGATGCCTGAGGCGACTCATCCCCCTCTGATCGTCCCCCATTGTTTCTAGTATCAGTCGATATCAATGATCATTCTTCTGTCCGTGTGTGTGTGTGTGTGTGTTACTGTTCAAAAGTTTGGGGTCACTTGGGAAATGTCCCTATAAGAAAAGCACTGTGTTTTGCAATGAAAATAACATTAATATAATCAGAAATACAGTCTAGACATTGTTAATGTGGTAAATGACTATTCTAGCTGGCAGCTAGAATATCTACAGCTAATGGAATATCTACATAGGTAGACAGAGGCCCATTCCCAGCAACCATCACTCCTGTGTTCTACTGGTACATTGTTTAGCTAATCGTGTTAAAAGGTTAATTGATGATTAGAAAACCCTTGCAACCCTCCAATTATTGTAACACAGCTGAAAACTGAATGATGTGAGTTTTCATGGAAAGCATGAAATTGTCTGGGTGAACCCAAACTTTTGAACGGTAGTGTACATTAGGCGCTGTTGTACAGCGCCTGATGTATGGCTGTGGTATGGACTCCCAGAGCTCTATTTATAATTTTATATATAAATATCTCTAATATAATATATAATATCACGACCAAAAGCTGTCTTCTGATTGATATTATGAATAGACTGCCTCGGGTTCTCCGACGTCTCTGGTACTTCCACAACAACTCGACTTCCTCATACACGCGCGACTAAATTTGCGTGATAAAACTTGCACAAATCACTACCGAAACAGATTTGTGACTGGTCGCGACACCGCAACCAAAATCGCGTTTGGTGTAAACGCAGAGTAAGGGTGTTCGCCATCTGCCACAGCTCAATATAATATAGGGGTTGGCATGGGTTACCCAGGATGGACTTGAAATTGTCTCTTATCCTCCTCCTCCAGCCCTACCTCCAGACTGTCTATTTCTAGTCCTACAACAGAGCTGGCCTTCCTAACTAGCTTGTTGAGTCTGTTGTACTCCCCAGCCTTGATGCCACCTCCCCAGCAAAGAACAGTGTGCTGGCTACCAAAGACTGATAAAACATCTTTAGTAGCCTGCCACAAACGTCAAAAGACCTGAGCGTCCTGAGGAAGAAGAGCTCTGTCTCTTCCGATAGAGGGCATCAGTGTTGTCTGTCAAGTCCAGTTTAGTGTTTATGCGCACTCCAAGGAGCTCCGTCGGAAGCCCACCACCAGCTCTTTGGTCTTGAAGATGTTGAGCTGGAGGTGGTTCTCCTCGGACTATCAGTCGAAGCCCTCCACCACATCTCTGTTCTCGTCCTCACTGATGCAACCCACGAGGGAGGAGGCATCTGAGAACTTCTGTAGGTGGAACATTCCAGAGTTGATGGTGAAGTCAGTGGTGTAGATGTCGAAAAGAAAAGGTGAAAGTACTGTTTCTTAGGGTGCGCCAGTGTTGCTCATTACCACATCTGACAGGCTGCTCTGCAGCCGCACGTAATGTGGCCTGCTGGAGATGTAGTCTCCAAATCAGGCCAACATGTCTACCTGCATCGCTGAGAGTTTCTTCACAAGCAGGAGAGGCTGGATGGTGTGGAACGCACTGGAGAAGTAAAATAACCTGACTCACTGTGTTCCCCGGCCTCTCCAGTCGTGAGTAAGCCCTGTGCAGCAGATAGATTATGGTGTCGTCCACGCCGAGTTGTGCCTGGTTACTGGAACTGCAGTAGGTCCATGGAGTCGAACACCAGGGGCCTAAGGTGCCTCAGAACCTGTCTCGAAGATCTTTACAATGTGTGAGATCAGTACCACTGGCCTGTAATCATTGAGAGAGCTTGGACGTGCCAGCTTAAGGCTGCTACACACTGGCCCAACCGTTGGCCATCTGAAATGTTTGGGGAGACTCTGATGAGTTCGGAAACAAATCTGTTTGGTGTGTTCAGCTGTGTTGGAAGCTTTTGGAACCGTGCGGACGGGGCCTGGTCCGATTCAACATGCAAACTCTGAGAGCGTTGGTGACTCAGGATCGGAGCCTCTAAGTGTTTTTACACTGCCAAATATGCTTGTCTTGTCAATTATTTTCCAGTTGTAAATAATTATTTAAATAATAGTTTATCACGTTAGCAGACTACACTCAGATATGTAGTCTGCTCATTCTTGCATATGAGTATGCAAATTATTCTAAAGAGGTCTCCGTGCCTAGTCCCGCCTGCTTCAATGAACCAAGAAACCGGGTTCCTTGATAAAGGGGGGATATTATACCCTTGGTTTTACACAGGGAAGACAGTGAAATTGTAACAGCGGCCAAGCAGCGACAGTACATGCTTGGTAGTGTAAAAATGGCCTCTGATTGGTTGTGTGCTTGCAGCACCAGCGAATCAGGTGTGTGGGAGGGGTGGACTAGCGCCACGAGACTAGCGCCATCCGATGTTAGGGAGACTAACTTCATCTCTTGCAAGCGCAGTACATACACCCTTCTTTGTAGTTGGGCGTAGTGTTTGCGGTGTGTTTCAATGCAACTTTTCTGCCGAACGGGTCAGACGATAGGAAACTGAGTGGTCGGATATAGGCAGTTGGCCATTGGTTTGAGACTGGGCGGTGTGTAGACCCTGCAGGTTTTCCACAGCTGGGGCACCTTCTTCATACTCAGTGGTTGAAGAGGTGTTGGAACATTGCAAGCTGTCTGGCACACGCTTTAGGCACCCTGGGGTTGATGTTGTCTGGACCAATTGCCTTGTTCATCCGGAGCTTTGATAGCTCCCTTCTCACCTTGTTGGATGTGATGAATAGACTGCAGGGGGAGGGCAGTGGCTTGGTTGGGGATGGTGGAGGAGGGGGGCCCAGACTCACCTGCTGAGCTCTCAGGGCGGGGGTTGATTCAAACCTGTTGAAAAACAGGTTCAGCTCATTTGCACTTTTTTAAAAAAAAAATGTATTGATCCAAGGTTTGATGTTTGGAATACTGCAGACCTTCTTGGTGGGTACAGATTGTCCACACCGAACCTTGTATAATCCGTAATGCAATGGGATAATCCCTCAAAGTCCTCTACATGGTCCTCCAGGAACAGATCCCAATCTGTTGTAAGCCACACAGTTCTTGGGAGTTAATGGCTCCTAATTTGGACTTTCCTTCTCGTTAGATTAAAGATATAGGTCCATAGAGGGTATGCGTCAAAGGATTTTTGTCCCAAATAAAATGAACTAGGATCGTTATGGTATTAAGTGTTTTTCACAAAATTTCCAAATGGTTGGAAATTTAAAGGTTCTTGAGGCAAAGTTGTTCACCATAAGCAGACACTCATGTATAAAGTCTCATGACTTGTTTCTCAATGGGGTCACAAGTTGTGCCTGTTTGCATTTTTCAACAATTGCGCCACGTTTTGCCCATTTAGTCATCACCTTTACATGACACTCAAGAAAATCGAATTATTGGGTTAGTCAGACTATGACTGGATTATTAAGATGCATCTATACAACTTATTCGTATTAAATCAAATCGGGTTTCACATAGTAGGATAAAGACCCCTAGATTTTTCGATTGATAGTCGCATTAAGAGTGCATGTTTACGGTCAATCGATTTGGAATTGGATTTTGCGTTCTGCGCATGCTCGAGATATTTTTCAGGGGCCGGAAGTAGAAGGTAGAAGTGTTGTTGTCGCCGACCGAAAATGAGAAACTGCGATTTATTTAAAAAGGTGGCGCGGAAGATGGAGTAAGCCGATGTCGTGCCGATGTATTTACCCCCTATGAGAACATGCAACATGCATTCAGTACACACTGCGCTTAGATTTTTAAGGCTGAATTAAAAGTAAATGTTTTTCTAAATGTTGGTCATCAACGAGGTTGTAAAGTAGTAACTTAAGGCACATCTGTCAAAATAAATGTTTTTCTTTTTTTTTGTTTAAGATCTTAATCCATTCATTGCGCGGCGGCCGAACTGACGGGGATATTATGAATCTTAAAGACTGCGACAGGTTCTCAGACTCTCTGGTACTTCCACAACAAGTAAAGGCTCCTGGGGGTTATCTTGGCCATGGTGGAGAAGGAATATGGGGAAAGGGATGGATTTGACTCTCTGAAGTCCAGATTGAACCACGACATGGAGGAGAAAGGGATTGTTTCTGTATGCGGACTTCCGCCGGAGGAGGGGCTCCGCCGCCTGAGGAGGCCGCATATGACAGAGAGGTCGGAACAATGGAGCTTCTGAGAAATTACATGGACCCGAAGTGAACTGACAGCTGTCTACTGAAAACATCTTTCTCGAATGCCGCCTGAGTTTATGGTTGCTGGTGACGTAAAGAGGTCAGCATCTTTTGGAAGATGTACTGTACATGCAGACACCAATGGCGTCATTAGGCCTATTTTAGGGGGGCTTCAGCCCCCCTAAAATATTCTTAAGCCCCCCTAAATAATTTTATGTTCATTTATAAAAAAAAAAAAATACACACAAAAAAGTGCCGACAAATTCAATATAATGTGGCGAGAATTTGAGTTTAGATAAATAATCATATAACCAGTTATTATTAACTTAAATGTGATCATAAATCTTAGTTTCCTTTATGGAAGCGGTAGAGAGTCAGAGTCAGTGCGTCGTTATCGAGTCCATTCCACTTGTTCATATAGAGCACGCCCACATCACTGAAATCCAGTTTACGTTTTCCCTGCAACCTAGGTTGCACTCGGTACCTGGGTACCTGCAGTGTGTGTACCGGGAGCGGAGCACACAGAACCGACTAGAGCAGCATTAGGAGAAGAATGTGAACAAGAATGGACATACAAAGTTTTTTCAAGAGAGTAAGTATCACTGCTGATAGTAACAATAAATTAGCTGCAGCCCCCCAGCTAACAGCAGAAAGTCCCACGTAATTGCCAAATGCTCCGTTTGACAAATAAAAACCTGGCTTACACACTCAGAGTGGGAAATGGATGAAGCAGCTGCAGCATCTCACTCCACTACAGGGTTTGATTTAGGTGGCAAAGACACAGGGCCCAGACAGGTAAAGCTGAAGAGCTACCCACAAGATAGCTTTGGTACGCAGAAGCGAGCATTTCACCACAACTGGTTTGAAAAGCACAACTGGTTAGAATATTCAGTCAATCAGAATACAACTTTCTGCTTCCCATGTAGAGTGTTCGGCAAAAGCATCAAACATGATAGTTTGGTCAGTAGTGGTTGCAAGAACTGGAAGAAAGCTTTAGTCATCTTTGGCAAACATGAGATTGCACAAACACATAAGGACAGTGTTGTTGCATGGAAAAGCTACCAGGCAACTAGAAAACAGGGAGACGTTGCACAGATGATAGCTTCTGCAAATGTTAGTGAGATAGTAGAGAGAAGAGAATATCTCAGGCGAATTGTCGCAGTCACTTCTATGTTAGGGAGACAGGGACTCTCTTTTCGTGGCCATGATGAAGGAAAAGACAGCACAAACAGAGGGAATTTTCTTGCGTGCATGGAGCTTTTGAAGGAATTTGATCCTTTTTTTCAAAAACATAACCCCCCATCAAATGCTCATTATACCTCAGCAACCTCCCAGAATGAGATGATTGACTGTTGTGCCCAGGAAGTGACAAGTGTCATTGTAACTGAAATGACAAAGTCCAAACTCTATGCCATCATGGCAGATGAGGCAAGAGATGTCAAATCAGAGCGGTTAGCTGTTTGTGTCAGGTATGTGTCAGATGGGGCAGTGAAGGAACGTTTCCTAGCACTTGCAGAGATGAAATCATTTGATGCCCAGTCCATTGCAAATGAGCTGCAGCAGCAGATTCAAAACAACAGTCTTGCAGAGCTTAAGTGTGTAGCACAAACATATGATGGCGCAGCTGTCATGAGTGGGACCACTGGAGGTGTACAAGCACACTTTAGAAGGCTCCATCCTGAAGCTATCTATGTGCATTGTTATGCTCATGAACTCAACCTGGTGTTATGCCATACTTGCAAGGCCATCCCAGAGGCTGTGGAGCTTTTCAGCTTGTTGGAGTGTGTTTACTCTTTCTTCAGCACCTCCCTAGTGAATCATCACAAGTTCATGGAGGCTCAGACAAGGCTTGGATTGACAACAGTTGAACTTGTGCAACTTTCAAACACTCGCTGGGCATGTCAGCTGCGGTCAATCAGTGCAGTTCTTGACACATTGTCTGCCATTTTGGAGTGCCTTTCTGCTATTAGATCCCCTATAGCTGTTGGTCTCAGAGCAAAGCTCTTTAAGTTCTCAGCAGTTTATGCACTACTGATGTTTCAGTCACTTCTGTCTGTAACCGAAGGACTCCACAAACTCCTTCAAAACGAGACTTTAGACCTGGCAGAAGCTTTCATCTGCAAACAAGCAGTGTGTGACACACTTAAGGGCAAACGCACAGATGCATTTGCCACAGAGCATTTGAACCAAAGCCCTGTGCCACACCCACAGTATCCCTGAACAAGGTGCCAGGACAAGGCATAAACAGAGGAAAATGGATGATTTTGTGCTGGAGACAACTGCAGGTGCACGCACTGAATTGAACAACTCAGACACATTGAAAAGAGTTACTTTTCCCTTGTGTGGATAGGATGGTTGGTGAGCTTGAGCAAAGATTTTGCAGTGTAGATGCAGGGCTACTAAGAGGCATGCAGTCCTAAGTCTGAGAACTTCTTGAGTGAATCACACTTGATTGAACTTGCAAAACACTACAGCATTGACCTGAAAACAGAGGAGGTTCTGGTGGCCAGAAACTTTCTTGCCCGGAAAACAGAGGCTGGATGTTCACCCAAAGATATGTTGACTGTGCACAACCTCCTTGATTCAGACATGTTTCCCTCTCTGAAGTCAACCATCCAAGTTGCCCTAACAGTGCCTGTAAGCAGCTGCTCGTGTGAAAGGTCCTTTAGTGCACTGCGTTGGCTGCACTCCTGGCTACGTCAAACAATGGGTCAGAAAAGACTTCACAGTCTTGCAGTCATGTCAATTGAAAAAGAGGAGCTTCAGCACCATAAATCACAATAGAGTGATAGACGCCTTTGCCACCCTTAAAAACAGACGACATTCTTTGATGCTTCCACCCAACAAGTAACTGCCAATTGTAGCCATGTTATTTTAAAATGATGTACTTTCTGAGAACACAGTGCTCTTTTTTTTTGCATACAGTTTTGGCTAATACATGTGGGCTCTTAATGAATAAGAAGCATTGGTTAAATACGGCACTGTAACTATGTGGATTTTTTTCTTTTTGATGTTGTTAATGCTGTAAACATACAGTACTTCCTGTGTTTGTTGTTGTACTGTGTTAAAAATGTAATGGTGGCCTAAAACATTTGCACAGTAAAGTATCTCTGTTAAATCTGTCCAAAACGTGCAATTTCTCAGTTTTTGTTAGCTGTTTGTGAAATTAAACGTTCGCTCACATTCTGTGCATCTCCTGGGGGCTAAGCCCCCCCTGTCCTTAAAACCTAGTGACGCCCCTGGCAGACACACCATGCATGCTACCAAAACCCCCATATTGATTAGTGGCAGCTGTGCCAGAACAAAACAATAGGAACACCCAGGGCAGAGTAATTCTTGCCCTTTGCTCATTCACTCTAAACACTATGTAGAGAACAGAAGTGTGCGTGTTCTGCACCTAACCAGCCAATCATCAGGGACCAGGGCTTTTAAAGCAGTACACTATCCACACAAAGATACTTTGGTTGTTAATGTTGATAATGGCATCGGAGCTTGTACAGCCTAGATGCCATTGCAGAACTAAACTTTCCAGGAGTACGTTCATTACTAGCAGACATTTGCCGAAGACAAACTGCCTTATTCATAATAGTTCGAAAATGCATTTCCTGGAGAAAAGGCGGTGAGTGCTGTTGTACAAAGTGAGGTTGAAAATATTTCAACCTCTTAAATCAAGTGAAGAACAAACGTTTTGTAACCCAAGAAGAACAATAGTTGATGGCTGCATGCCGCACTCACCTAATGAGTACTTTTACTTAGAACACCCATCAGCGCCTTTCCACATAAAGGATAGCTAGCATTTTGCACATGTTTTTCTCCCCTTGATCCTGTGTCTAGCTAAAATAACACCAGATATTGCCTGACTTGTGGCAGATGATCCTTTGCCTGCCCACATTCTTAATTTTCCTGACCTTTTAATGTCATGCAGCAGTTATTTTCTTGGATTGGCTAGTGCAGAAGGTCTTGGCTTGATTCTCAGCCTGCCTGTAATTTCTTTAAAACAAATGGTGCATCTCACAAGAAATCCTTGTCAACCACCGAAAACAGCCATGTTCAAGAATGACTTTCATGTTCTTAGGGACAGCCTAAAGCAAGACGGGTTTGAATTGTATAAGTTTTTAGTAAGTCTGCGTTCCAACCAGCCACCAACCCCAACCAAAAAAACTTAACTATTTAGCATCAAGATTTACGACCAACCCTCACAAAGGACACGGCTACTAAGAGACCAAAGCAGGCTTTTGTATCCCAGAAGATGAGAGTTGTGGGATCGCATAGCTGTTTTAAGGCTTGCAGGGTGCCTGTAAGGGGGGCGGATTCTGGCAAATTACGTATCCATTTCAAGGAGAGGGATCAGCCATGTATGGTATTGGCAGTGCCATGCCACTACCATCTATCCTGGAGTGAGTCTTCCCCATCGACATCCCGCAGGGTGGAAAGAAAGTTACCGTAGTTGTCAAAAAAAAAACTGACCCCCTGGCATCTAGAAGTTCACTGTAGAAGAAAATGCTTAAAGTAATTAACTTAGTAACTAATCCAGTTATTTTCGTAGGATGTTGTCTAACGTACAGTATTGTAATTTCTTATTCCGCTTTTTATCATACAAGGTACCATGAGCTGGACCTGGGGAAAACTCTTCGGGACAACTTGAGCTACAAAATGCTCATAGAGTATCCAGTGCTTCACATAGTGCTCCGGAGTAATTTCCAGGACTTCCCACTGAAAGGATCAGGTAAAAGATTGCTTTTTATGCTTTGAATTACCTACTATCTACTTTTAATTAAATTGTGTAACCCACCTATATATACTTTCCCAAATTAATTCCTGCATTTTGCTTTGCCCCTCTTAATGCTATGTTGAGTTTCAACGCACATCTTAAATTTGTTAAACCCAACTACACAAAAGGAATACTCAATAGTCCGGTATCACGTCTTCATCTCTTCGGCAAACACTATTCATCAAGGATGTACACCCAACTATTCATTATCCTGTTGTTTTTTTCACAACATGCTACGCTTACAGTAATGTGTGTCCTCTATTAAGCATCAGACATGCATAAAATGACAGATCTCAATAAAATCGGTCCATTGATTCCTATAGACGACATACAGCATTAACTATTATCTTTTCAAGGGCCTACCGATAATATCTGTTGGTGGAATTGGGGTAATTACCACCTGCCCTTTTTTCACTGTCAAATGTTGATCACAAGCCAATATAAGAAATCACAATTATGGTTATCTTTTTGTTGGATTACTCATAAAAATTGTATGCTTAAAATTCTCTCTGATTTAAGAAATTCAAAACTGACACTATTTTGGCACTATGGGTAAATGTTTTTAAGCAATAGGCACGTTGAAAAATGTATTTAATTGCACTTTCGGAGTTACATTGGATTGGGACATAGAAACTACAGAATCAAACTCAAATCAAACACGAATCAAACGGAGCATGGAATTGATTTCTTGAAAGCAAAGTGGATTGTAATCACATTTCTCTACACCAAAATATTGGTACATGTTCTGTTCGCTTAAATCGCAATATAACAACGTGGACATGCCACAAATTTGGGTATATGCCTTAGGACCCCAATTTTCCGGTACACATATATTCTAGCAGTGATTTCTCCATATAATTGCCTATAAAATGTGCAAGGGAGGATCGAACGATTAGGGCAAAGCATAAACCCTAACCCTAACTGGAGGAATAGACTCAGGCCGCGCAATGTAGTGTATCGTTACAATCTATGGATTTCCGTCAGATGAGGCAATTATTGCAAATCTCCCTGGCGAACCATCTGCAACGGTGAAAAAAACGTTTTAACATGCTTCCGGCAATAACTAGGGCTAGGCCATCGTTTCCTGGTCCCAAAAGACCGCATTTTATTGTGCATAATCCACATGAGGGGTTTTATATGCCATGGAATCATGTTCTTTTTTTATATCACATCCATTGTCTTTATTGCCCCCCTTTTTAAAAGTGATTAACAGAAAAAACTGTTCCTTAATGGTCTAACTTTTATTTATTTTTCGAACTGCTAAGGAGCATTATGTGGGGGTAGAACATGGGAACATAACCATTACACCTACCTTGATGTATTGGATCTTTACGGTTTCTCCCACATTTTAAAATAATTTTACAGATTGCATTAATACATTTAACCAGCTCAAAGGAATCGTTTCAATAATGTGTTACATTTTACTTTAACAGACTCAAAGGTGCCTTTATCTTATATCAGGAACATTTTAGAGCTGTGATTGTTACGTACATACATTCTCCTAGAAGCATAGCTATTTCATGTAAAATGTGCCAAACATTTTTGGTAATTCATAGATCACCAAAAAATAGAGGGAAATGCTTGTGTTATTCAAGTGGACACACAATTTTGAAGCCTCAAGGTCAGCCAGAACACATGTGTATGCATATCACACGTTATCACATGCTTGAAAATATTCTGGCATTCTTGTATGTGCCACACTAAAATATATAAGAAAACGCAATAGTGGAAACCTTTCCAACATCACCGCTGTCAGACCCAGACAGGTAGACTGACTGAAGCTATTTTTTGTCAGTTTCTGTGCTTTCATTGATAGGGTGCTAAGCTGGTTGTACTAGATATAGAAACTAGGGATGTCCCGATAACACATTTTCACTTCCGATACCGCAGCCTTGGCAAACTGCCGAAACCGATATCGGTCAGATAGTTTGTTTTACTCTTGAACAAATAATATAATAATAACACAATAATAAGATTCTGACAGACAAGTAAGACCCTGACGCAGACAATTAAAAACCTGACAGGCCACTAAGACCCTGACAAAGGCCATTTAGACCTTTTTTGTTTGCATACAGTTGACAACGCTGGAATAGACTGGTTTTGAGGAGTTATGAGTCTTTAAAATTTTCAATTGATCGCTGAAGCGCCCACTATGGTCCTATTTGGATGAGGTCCTTTTTGAAATAAGCATTTGAGTTTTTACGCGTTTTAAACCACACCCTTTTTTATAGTTTACGGCTCCTGGGTGCTTTAATCTTTATTGTACATACTTCCCTTTAAGTCAGATTGAAGACATGTTCAAAAGGATTTTTGTCTGGATAAAAAAAAACCTTGGATCATTAAGGGATTTTAGTGTTTTTGACAAAATTCAAGATGGGCGTTGAAAAGAACCTATGACTTCCTTTGAAGTCATAGGTTCTTGAGGCAGATTTGTCCATCTGTTAGTCAAATAGGTTATGAGAAATGCTTTTTCAAAGTTTGCATTTTTGAACAAGCATATCTCGGGCTATGCTACAAGGCCATCTTTAGGCCAATCAGTGTAATATTTATTCTGTTAATCTTGAGTCAGCATCTCCAGCTGTCGAAAGTTCCATAAAAAGTGTGCAAGCTGTTTAGGCTCTGTAAGTATAACGTGGGGGAATAATAATAATAAAAACACCAACAATAACAATAGGTTGCCTCGCACCTTGTGCTTGGCCCCCTAATTACGATAGGTTGCCTCGCACTTTGTGCTTGGCCGCCTAATAAAATATATGGATCACTTGGCTCATGTTTGCCAATAAGCCACCTCAAAACATCTCAATAAAGAAAAGTTGGCTTAAATCAAGTTAAAAGAGGAGTCTAAATGGAGTAAACATGCACACCATTTTAATCATGTCAAATGGTTGGAAACATATAAAGTGAAGATTTAAACAAATAGCTAATGTGATAAAGTTTGAATACAATTGAGATAAAATATAGAATAGCTGATAGTTTGAAATGGTTGAATCAAGTGCTTGTGTGTGTGTGTGTGTGTCATCACTTGTAGTAACCAGAAGAACTGGTTAAGGAGTTGGACCCGTAAGCAGAGGGTGGCCGGTTTGAATCCCGACCGGTACACAAAAAATGTGGACGGGGGAGTAGTTGTGCACCCTCCTTGCCGTAGGAGCACCCTCCTACGGCAAGGCTTCTGAAACCCCCACCTGCTCCCCAGCGCTGCACTGCGGCTGCCCACTGCTCCGGGTGTGCCGGTATGCATGCGTTCATGCATGTGTTGCACCGGCTCTTGGATGGGTCAAAAGCAGAGAAAGAAGAATAAAGGATAGCTTAACTTCTTTCATATTTAGTTAACCCTGGGGTGCGTTTCCCAAAACAGTCAGGACGTTAGCATTTTGCCAACTTATTACTAAGCCCAGTACTATGCAGCAGCCGAAGAACGGGTGTTTCCCAAAAATCTCCAGCTAACATAGCAATACGTAGCTGACCTCTGTGTTGATTAGCTGTGTGCCTATCAGCTAATACATAGTGAACAGATGTTTTCTGAAGGCGGCTTTTGTGATCGCCACAAGCCTAGCAATCACATAAGCTGTGAACCGCCAACCTGGAGCGCGTGACTGCCGAAAGGATGTTGTACTTTTTTCTTTAAGGTTGAAATACTGCCACTGTCATGACTGTTCAACAGGTAGTTCTCATGCGCATGCGACTAATTGGCTACTACTGTTATCACGTGACACACTGTGCGCATCGGTTCATATTTTTTTCTCCCCTCCGGTATCTGATCCAGCGTACTGGGCCATTATCGGCCCGATACCGTGATCGGGACATCCCTAATAAAAACATTCTAATAATTGTGTAGATAGTGGGCAGGAAGAGATGAGGAGTAATCGCTCACTCTGGCAGTCATGTATTCAATGACGTCAACCTAATGTTTGAGCACCTATGATCCAGTTAGAAATATTTTTTATGCAATCCCCGGGGCCAAATACAGCTCACCAGGCTTTTCTCATGAAAAACATCTTCTTAAAGATCTGTTTTATATATTTTCCATGGTTGCGTGTGGCCAATAATTATATTATCTATAACTATATGTCTTGCAAACATAACGGAAGATGCTGAAAAAAGTATGAATAAAAAAGTTGCCATTGCCTTCTGTGCATGAAATATGTTCCCATTACTTTATTTTTATGTGCAGTAATGTCGTAATGCAGGTTGTTGATTTGGAGTAATTATTGCATTGCATTTAGTACTAGACTTTGTGCAGCCCTTCTCCCACAAGTCTGCCCTACTTTCTTGCATAACTAACGCTTTGGCACAGTATTGTTTAAAACTATAGGCAAACCATAGGATATCCCTTGCCACACTGTTCTATCGCTACCGCTTTCTCACCTTTCATGGACCCATTATGTGCCACCACAAATGCTGTGAACTCAAACTTTTCCCTTGTATTTTCCTATGGAGTTTTCCAGTGCTGATTCTTCGGCTACATTCATGCTTTGTGTATACAACTGGGCCCTTTCGTTTCAGCTAAAGCCATGTCAGACTGCAGTCGATTGGCGACAGGGAAGGACCACGGGACCAACAAGGTGGCCAAAGCTTTGCTGTCTTGCGCCAGTCAGGGTTTGATTGCCAGTCCGGTTAAACAGGTAGTTACAGATGAAATCAAACCCCCATGGAAGAAACGGGCCAAGAGGGAAGTCGGGGAAGGCAAGGAGCTGGAGGAAGGAGAGCTCACAGAGAGCAGTGAAGATGGGGGTGAGCAAGGAGAAGAGAGGGATGAAAGAAATATTGAAGACATACTGCCATACTAAAGATAAAAGCCTAGTTCAAACGTCCTTCAATGTTGCAACTTGCTGATGACAGGATGGGTCCTGTAAATACTGTATATAATGCAGAGAATGGCGATCAGTCTTACTGAGGTTATCTTGACTGTATAGGACATGGCGTAGCAAGCTAAGGAATCTTATTTTTTAATAATTGCGTTGATAATAGAAGTCTGTGGGTCAGAATGATGAGCATAGTGAATATTGATTTGTATTAAAATGAGGCAAGAGAAACTGCTTAAGGGGCCATGCTTGCCTTAATAAGCGTGAACATAAAGGTCTTCATATAATTTATATGATGGTGAAACTAAATGTCATACCTTGTGTTATGGAAATATGTTTATATATTATTTTTTTTTTGCATTTCTTAAAAGTGTTCATAATATTCTGTAATGCCATTTTAATAAACTATTTTATTTGGACGTAAGTGATAATTTTTTTACATAATATTGCAAGGAAAAAAGCTTTTGCCAAGCATGACAAGAAATCTATGGCTTACAATAGAGGACCATACACTGTTTTTATTTGACCTTTATTCATCCAGGAAGGTCCCATTGAGATATATCTCGTCTTCAAGGGAGTCCTGGCCAAGATAGCCAACAAGTACAGTTACAGTACATAGACCACAGACAAACTGAAAAGCAAAGCATGAGCAAACAAAAAGCACAAGCAAGAAAACAAGTACGGTTTAGGTACAGAGAAGACACCACAAGCAAGAATATATTTAAAAGTCTTAATGACACAGAAAAAGCTAGAAACAGTGACACTGTTCGATTAAAGTTGATTTGAAGAGATTTTTAATAACATCTATGGAGGGAAATTACTTCAGATTTATTATGTTCTGAAAGTAATACCAGGCGTATTCTGTATGTATTCTGTAATTCTGTACGTCTAGCTGGGATGTTTAGGAGCAATTTGTTTACCGACCTAGTACTGGTGTAGCGTGTGAACAGACTACAAATGTAAGGTGGAAGTTTACCAACCAATGCTTTAGCAATAAAAATTAGAACTTGGCTTTTCCTCCTGAGTGACAGTGAAGTCAATTCGACCATTTCATATAATTTGCAGTGGTGTGTTCTTGCTTTTGTATCTGTCACAAAACGTAAAGCTGCATGATACACATCCAACTTTTTTTAGAAAAAAATGGAATGGGAGCATGCGTATATAATATGTCGCCATAGTCTAAAATAGGTAGAAAGGTACTTTGGACCAGCCATAAAGGCCCACTATGCAGGATCGGCCATTTCTTCGCTGTTGCCTCGGTTTGCGCTCGCACTTTTCTCTACACAGCTCCCCCTACAGCTTCATAGATATTTAACAACACTGTCGTACAACTCGTTGACGACCCTTCCCCACCCACTTCTACGTTAGCTAGCCATGTGCATTTCAAAGAGGCCGGCGAATGTGTATGGAGGACCACAAGTGTCACGGAAATAGTAATAAAGAAATACAAAGTAATTCATTATTTGATATTTTAATGGGCAATAAAAAGAGGAATTCTAAAAATTATTTACAAATGAAATATGAATCCATCAATAAGTAGCTCAGATTTAAAAGGGATTTACAAAAACAACATAAAACAGTCAAGTACATTATTTTAAAATACATTGATGAATTCATAAATAAATGATGCAATTTAAAAATATATTTGAAAATGCAGTTTAGAAAGATAAATAAATGACTGGATTCACAAATTGGATTACGAATACAGATTTTAATGAGGCATTTAAAAGGGCGTTTTCCTTGACATTTGCATTTCCATTTCCCCGCTGCTTTTCCTTTTCCTATTAGCTATTCGATTTGCTTAATCATTTAGCTTCTCATTTTAGCCTCTCCATTTAGCCTTTCTGTGACACTTTGGGCCTTGCGCTGGTAAAACGAGGTAAAACAATGCAAATTAGCCATGGGATGTAACAAGCTCTCTGATTGGCTATCACCTGATATGTCATATGTAGACGTATGACATGTGCATTTAAGCACTTAAATGGAACTTAAAGGAAGAAACACGGAATAACACAATAAATGCCATAATTAATTTCGCTGACTGTCGACAGTAATGTTCCAGTTGACTACGACTATGCTCTGACGTGGAGCATTTAGTTCGCCAAATTGGTAACATTTCAGAGATGTAGCCCTGTCTTGACATACAAAGAGACCAGTTACAGCTGCAGATCTCCTTAGGAAACCCGCGCAGGGAGATTGTAAGACGTTTTGGTGTGTCTTTGAAAACTCTCCATCGCAGGATTGCCCTGTGGGGATTAAGGTAAGAAACCTCTAGTTGACTAGCTAGCTAAGGCTAACGACATCTAGCGCTAACTGTCACCCTATGCGGGTTGTTCTTCGAAAATATAATTTTCACTGACCGAGGAAAGATAGGACAAGCGGTGATAGCTACCTTTCCTGTTTCGTAGGCTTGGTCACTAGAGTACGCTTTGTTCGTATACAACATGGCAAATCCTGAGAAAACATATTGAAATATAACGTTACATTCAAGTCCTGATAAATGTTAGGTGTAATGCTATGGAATCTTCAGGAGCTACATTTCTCAACAGCTCACTGTATATTCATACTTAATGCTTTGACAAAATAGTTTCAGCAGAAATTTAACTAAATATTGTTTATTTACTGTTTTTTTTTTTAACTAATAGTGTGCAACTTTCTGCGCACTCAGACGAGATGACTTGAACAACAATATCAGTGACGAGGAGTTGGACGTGATTGTGTCTGACATTCATCGCCATAACCCCAGCGCTGGCTACAAGATGATATTGGGTCACTTGAGATCAAGGCAACTTTTTGTCAAAAGTATGAGCACTTGACTGATTTGTACTGTGTTATTGATCACAGACAGAAGAGTGATCAACATATTTTTTCAACAAAAAAGATTGTCCTTTTAATCTTGTTATAGATAATAGATAATAATCTTCAAGTCAGAATGCCTTTAAAGTTTAAATAGCCCATCTTCATAGTTTATATGAACTGTGAAAGTAATGTATACAACTGTATTTATGATAAACTGTCCAAATATGATCTCATTGTGGACAATGTATGCTACATCATGTGTTAATGTAACTGTATAGAGGGACGTGTGCTGGCATCATTAAGACGTGTGGATCCTCAAGGGGTACTGATGCGCAGGCTGTCACTACGAACCTTACGGCGAAGATGTTACTCTGTTCCAGCTCCCAACAGCCTTTGGCATATTGATGGCCACCATAAGCTTATACGGTAGAACAGTTGCAATGCTTTCACAACTTCTGTTTATGGCAGTGAGATGGTGTGAGTGCATGTGTAGTGTGGACTCTCTAACAACTCAGAATCTCACTTGTTTCTAACTACTGAAGAGCAACAAGTTCACCAGTAGGCACTATTTACTATTTAGGTTCCCTGCCAATTAGTGCAATCCTTTATCCTATTTGATTACCTGTGTATTGTGTGTAATTTGCATTGTCTCAAACACCACTGGCCCAACAATGAGAAAACATTGGTCCCCATAATCAACAATAAGGCATTGCATGTTTATTTGTTTCACAGAATTCCTACACAGTGGATGCACAGTGAGATTTACGAGACCTTGATCTGATAATTTTTTTCTAAAATCGCAATGTGCTTCTTTATTGACTTGATCGGTTGCTTGCAAAAAAATCCTGAATCAATTGTTATGCTACGGCTTGGAATTTAGTTGTAAGAGCCAGTGAGTCAAGGTGAGCAGTTAGCTTTTCTTTTGCACCAGATGCTATTTCATTCACATTGTCTTTATCTGAAGGGTGTTCTGCATTCTTATTATCTAAAGGGGATCTGCATCATTCCTGGGGGATGACATTTTCTGCATTTCCTTGTCCAGTTATGGTCTTAATCTAAATGTTGTACTTTGCCACATCTTTTTTTCACATTGTGTTAGTTTCAATGCTACCTCTTCCAGAAAGTGGTTTAAAGGGGCCTTCTTTTTCATATTTGTAGATGGCGAGTGATTGTGCATAACCATGCACAATCACTCGCCATCTACAAATATGAAAAAGTATTGATGGGTTTTCACGGCTCATCCTTTACCTGACTGCAGCGAGCAACAACAGAGCCCAAAGTGTCCTGGAGAGTTTCCTGTCTGCAGTAGAGCAGTATGGTATCCCCTCTAGAGTCCGCTCGGATAAGGGAGGGGAAAACATTCTGGTTGCACGCTTCATGGTGACCAGTCGTGGACTCAATAGCAACTCTCACATTGCTGGAAGAAGTGTCCACAATCAGAGGTGCTTGACACACCAATAAAGTAATTAGATTAGTTATTATTATTATTATTATTATTATTAGTTGAGTTTCTAGATATTTGCATTATAGTAATTGTTACGGCCACAACAAAAGAAACCATTGGCTCAACCTTGTGATCAGCAACATATACAGAGGACGCCATCCTGAGGATTAGTTTTAAACAAAAGAGATTTTATTTACAAAAGTTTTCCATGAATTAACCAAAACTATGAGAGTCTGGAGGCCTGGCCAAACAGAACAAAAAGGTGGGGGAAGTCTGGGCCAACAACACAATGGTCTTAAATTGTATATACTATATAGTTGGAATTAAAAATTCCATTGTTGTTATTACTTATCAGCAGTGTGTCAATGAAAAGATGGCAATGACAAGTGAATGGTGAAACGGACCTGTTCGTGTTTTTAACTAGCTGTTTTTTTTTTAGTTTTTTTTTAGAATTGAACGGCTGTGGAGAGATGTATTTGAAAATGTCATTGATCTCTTCTGTACCACTTTTCATCGTCTGGAAGCTGTGTTGGAGCAAAGCAAGAGATGGGAACAGGACAAACTTTTGTCAGGTAATTTTTTTTATTTTAATCAATATAGTGCCTTTTACTTATTTCAAAATATGTATTCTTGCCCGAAATTAAAATTGGTCATTTTTACACCTAAATTCCAGGTACATGACGAATGCAGAGTTGACTGGAGAGGGCCGCAGAGACCTGTGACAGACGGAGTTCACATTCCTGAGTTGGAGCTGCCCCGGGCCCTGTCTGCTGCAGAATTGGCAACACTGCCAAATCCATCTATACCATTGCCAGAGACAATACCAACTTGCATTGAGACAGTACGCATTCTTCGAGAAATGCTGTAATCATGTATGATTTGTCATACAGATAAGAGTACTAGTGATTGACTAGACTGCAGTTCCCCTCAGCTCTACTGAAAATTTCAGCATCTTAAAAGTCAGTTTTTAGGTTTTCTTGCAGGTGACTATTCTGTTATTGCGTCACCTTCAGCCAAAGCAAGCAGCTGTTTCCAGAAGGAAAGCAATAAAACCCCAGAACAGAAATACCACTACAATTGGATAATGATGTTGCTTTGTGTCTGCTGAATCTGCAAATAAGCAGCTGCTTGCTATCAATGTGTATGTTTTGTTTACAGCTTGTTGCACTGCTTCCAAGTGGCCAAATAAAGGTTTGATTTGCCTGGTCTGTACATTCAAATTCAGCATGGTTGTAGTGGTTTGGTAGTTCCCAACAACCTGCAATCCTGTTCATATTACACATGCTCATAATACAATGACTGAAAACAGGGATGTTGGAACTTTTCTCGGAGAGGGTGCTGTAAATGGGGGCGGGGCGGGCATGTACAACTTCACCCGTCGCACCGTTATCACTTCTTTCGTGGTGCCCCACCCTGGACAGCACTTTCAAACAGCAGTGCTGAGACTGAGCTATTAATGAGCCCGACCCAAGGCTTTAAATTCAAATAATTTGCGAAGTATACAGCTATTAAGAAAACTAGAAAGTAACGTTTAGATGTTCACAAAACATTTTTATTATTATGACAAAAAAAAGTGGTTCATATCAAAGCGGCATAGCCTGTCACGCATGCTCATATCAGACTAGGCAGGACAAGGTGAAGAGTAAAAGGGTTAATGAAAAGGAGGTAATGGGAGACTTGGGAGGTAGAGTAGTCGCCTGGTAATCGGGAGGTTCCCGGTTCGAGTCCAGCTCCTCCCGGCAGCATGTCGAAGTGTCCGTAAAGCAAGCCAGAACCCCTAAATGCTCCCGACGAGCAGGTTTGTGAATGAAGAGGTATTAATTGTAAAGCGCTTTGGTTAAAAGCGCTATACAGTCAATTTACCACCATCCTGTGTCAGTATTTGCTGCAGCTCATCTTGTCCTGTCAATCCCAGTGGCAACGCTTGGCTGTCGTGGCCAGGATCTTTTGCAGAGTGGCATTGAACCTTTCAACTTGCCCATCGGACTGAGGACGGAAAGGTGTGGTGTGTGTTTTGTCGATCCCGAACAGCGTGCACATTTTCTGGAACACCTCAGACTCGAAGTTCCGGCCTTGGTCGCAGTGCAGTGTCTGCGGGGCTCCATAGCGACACACCCACTCTGAGGCGAGTTCAGCTTGTTCGTTAGGTCGGGGAAAAGCTTCGACCCAGTTTGTGAAATAGTCCTGTATTACCAGCACATATCTGTTGTTGCGCTCAGTCTCATTCAGTGGCCCCATAATATCCAAAGCGCTCCATAGGCGCTCCGACTCGAACAGTGCCCATGGGGGGCTTGTGGTGTTCCGTGGCCTGGCTTTTGATGCGCAGCTGGTGCAGGTGTTACAACACAGGGCAACGTCCTCCCTCAATCTGTACCAGAAGTATCGCGTTTGGAGCCGAGCTACAGTGTGCTCCACACCAAAATGTCCACCAACTTGTCCCTCATGCTCATGATGTCTGGCCAGAAGGTGCGGGGCAGCACCACTTGTTGATAGAATTGGGTATCGTCCAGGCAGTAGAAACGTCTGACAAGCACTCCATCTCTGATGTGGAGGAGTTTCCACTGACTCCAATATGTCTTTGTGGCTGGGCTGCATGGTGAGACTGTTACCCATGCAGGACGATCTCCGCTGGTTTCCTTTTAACACTTTTCCGAGCCCCACTGTCCAAAACAGCACACACTTCTAGCTCGTACACAATCATGTGTTCATTTCTTGACCCTGCGCCTTAAGGTGAAGCACAGCGGACCTTGAGCTTTGAGGGGACATGGTTGAAGTTAGAGCTCTAGCTGCATTTCTTGGTGAGGGGCAATTTCTCTTCATGTGACCCAGGCCTGAACAGTTGTGACACCGAATCTCATCCAATTTAATGTCTCTGTGTGGCTTTTACCTCTATATGGTGTGTGACTGTGGCTGGGAGACTCAGGTTTAAAGATGGCTGATGGGGACGCTGTAGCAGTCTTTAATTCCGCTTCGTTGGTTCCCTCTCTGATCACCATAGCACGCTCCATAGCGCGCTCAGCCATGCCACGGGCTCCTGAGTGCATGAGACCGGCGACATGCTGCTCGCTTTGTGGTTTCATAGCGATGGGAAATGTGAAAGGCTTGGGCTAATGTTTGTGGACGCTGCTCTAAAAGCTTTTGTACAGTTTCTGCATCCCACAGACTTTTTGTAGCCTCATTGTTTGACCGATGTACTCCTGCTTGAATCAACAGACCCATTTAGGCTTGGAGGTCTACCTGGTCCAATGCCTTCCATGTGTCCGCAAACACACGCCCCTCTTCCAGGTTTGTCATCACCAGTATACTTTCCACAATGGACTCTGGTCAAAAAGCTGGACTTGAAAGCTGGAAGCTGGACTTGATGTCATCCACACGAGATGTTGCATACCGTGTTGGCCCTGGCGTCATCGTAATGATATTTTCCCCTCTTGCTCTGCCTCCTATGTCCTGGGGGGATGAATACCATAGCAAGTTGCCATCCTTGGACTGGAATGTCACCCAGGTGTGTCTTCCCGAGGTGCCTCTTCCCCAGGTGCCTCTTCCTCTGGGGCCTCTTCCTCGCCATCTGTTGACTGTTCGGTCTCACGATGGTCTGGATCAAAATCAGGATCGTTGTCTTCTATTTCTGAGACATCCTCCTCTATTTCTGGTTCAACTTCATCCCCTCTTCATCAGTTTGAAAAAAAAGGTGTTGATATATGTATGACATATGTATGATTGCATGTAACTGTAGTTACCTGTTCAGAACCAAAAGGAGGCGCTGTTGCGCCATGTCTGTGACCATACAAGGGAATGTCGCAGACATTCTCCCTCTCTCTGCACTTGGCTCTAAGAGAGCGTGCGTCTGTTCGCGGTTCACAAATAAACTACGCCAGTTCGGCTAAAGAGAGAAATGTATTAGAATTATTATTTCGCCGTGAGAGTGTGACTGCTAACAAAAGGTCGAGAGCCTCTTTGGCAGAATATCGTCTGATCGGGCGCAAACTCATTGTGTTCAGAGTAAAATAAGAGCAATGCACAAACAAGCTATATAAAGGGGATCTGTGAGAAGATACCATACATTCTGTATCAAAAGTGTGGTTCACGTGGGGGGATGGGCACATAAGCCCGGGAATGAGCCGGGTTCCCATGACAAACACCTAATTGGTAACTAGTCTGAAAGGGGTTCACGTGGGGTGGAGTGTGTGTCTGTGCATTTGTGCGTGTGCATGTAGGTGTGTGTGTGTGCTTGAAAGTGTGTGTGTGTTTGTGCGCGTGAAGGTGTGTGTGTGCGCGCGTGGTGGTGGTGGTGGTGGTGGATTTGTGGTTGTGTACTATCTGATGGATGAACACAATCTAGGGTCACCCATTCATTTCCTATGGCGGTCATTTTTGACCGGGAACACCACAGGTGTTACAAAGTTGACTAAAAACCTCAAAATTCAATGAAAGTAATGATCAGCAATTGTATATGTTCAAATGCCTAGTGTGGATGATATCATAAGCCCTCGAGACAAATAAATGTAAAACACAATATTTATGATTGATCGAAATTGGTCCGATTTGACCCGAACAGGTTAAGTAAATATCAGATAAAGTGTGTCTAGATAAGCCTAAGTATCTAAAAATAACGATCGATTTACGTCTTTCGCATCTGAGTGGAGCTCCCGTCTTACTATACGGCCGAATGTTCGACCTACCTGAGCAGGAGACGGGCTTATCATTTCTGACAATCACATCACTAGGCTATGAAAGCATATATTCTCTTTGTTGTAAGGAAATATGAAAGTCAGACAAATTTAAGCACCAATTATTTATTAAACAAAAAAAAACGTTGGTGCAGTAAAGGGAAGCTTTCGCACCCCCGCACTCAAACTTCCAACGTCTCTGACTGAAAATATTAATTTGTGTCAACATTCAGAACTTATTGACTATTACTTAAAATCTACACATTTAAAACAGTGCACTATGAAACAGGTGAAAATGAGAAAACATTTCTTTAAAACTTAATAAAAGTGCACAATGAAACTGGTAGATGTCTAAGCTACACCAAAAGTTGGTGCCCAAAGAAGAACATTGCACATTTGTGCTTTGAATGACTCACAGTCTTTGTGGACTGGCAATCTGTAAACAATGTTACATGTGTTTGCTTCTGGAAAAATCTTGCCCGACTCTTCTGGAAGGATTTCAATTGTGGGCTGAAGGAGAAATCCATTGGGAGGTATAGGACCCAGAGGCAAACTCCAGCACATTCTCCGAGGTCAAGGGGGCACATTCTCCTTCTAAAATGAAAATTTTGTTTATTGTTGAGCATTTAAAATAAATGTTTTTTTCATTCCAAACAATTGTCCTATAACAGGGGTGCCCAACCTTTTTTGACCCAAGATCTACTTTTCAAGTAGCCAACCTCCCGAGATCTACCAGTCTAGTGTCAACATTGCAAACCCACACACATCGTTCCCAGCCTGCAGTAACTAACCTCACAACACTTTTTCTTGTTCTCACACAACCACTAGACATCACATCACAAACCATCCCTCTCTCAAACACACACACAGACAAATTCCTCTCACAGTTGCCAGTTTGGATAGTGTGCTGTAGCGCTCTCTCTCTCTCTCTCTCTCTCTCTCTCTCGACACACACATGCCAATCTGCATGATGAGCAATAGCCATAACTGACCTTAATATGAACAGTATATGTCAAAACAGAAAAATAACCAGATACAAAACAGGTAGATCTCTTGAGTTAGAAAAAAGGAAATCACTCCCTACCTTAATGGGAGACCTGGCATTGGGAGGAGGAGGCTAACTTCTCGTAGTCAGAAGTGTAGGAGCTGGTTGCAAGGCGTAGGCAGGCTCCAAGATGGTCATCTGTCATTGTTGATCTGTTCTTGGACTTGATGATTTTCATGTGCGAGAAAGCAGACTCGCACAAATAAGTTGATCCAAAAAGAGCAGTCAGGTTCAAGGCACATCTTCTGAGATTGGGATACTTCTCCTCCACCAGTAGTTTCCAGAACACTGCATGCTCTCCTGGTTGAGCGGATGTTGATCTGGCTTTGATCTCAATGTCATTTTGCAATTTCAGAATCTCATCCTCAAGAGCGGAGCTTTCAAAGTCGAAAAGTGATTTGACTTTGGCGGCAATGTCACCAACATCAATACTTGCAGAGAATGGATAACACAAATAGCTGTAGTTCTGCTTGCATGTGAGGGAAGTTGCGCAGGTTACCACGCTGCAGCCTGCTTGACATCAGCTGTAGCTTGCTTTTAAACGTGTTTACTGAACTCATCATGTTGATTACATCTTAACCCTTACCCTGCAGCTCTAAATTCAATTCATTGAGCTCGCAAGTGAGATCAGTGAGGAAAGATAAATCTAAAAGCCACTGGTGGTCCTCTAGCTTTGTATGGTAATCCACATGTGTTGAAAGCTTCAGGAAGTCCTTGATTTCAGGCAACAGCTCTGTGAATCTGGCCAAAAATTTTCCTCGACTTAACCACCTAACATCCGTGTGGAGCAGCAGGTCTGTGTGCTCAGCACCATTCTCCTCCAAGTGAGCACGGAAAAGCCTTCTCTGCAGACTCCTGGCCCGAACTGAACACACAATTTTCATTGCAATATCCATCACTTCTTTCATATTTAAAATCTTTCCACACAACGCTTGCTGGTGAATTATACAGTGATAATTCAGGATATCTGGGAAAGATTCACTTTCTTTGCACAGTGCAATGAACCCACTGGTGCGGCCCATCATAGCAGGCGCCCCATCAGTTGTGATGGAGATCAGCTTGAAGAGCGTCAGTTTTTTCTCGTTAACGAATCCCATGAAAGCATTAAAGATATCCTCACCTCTGGTGTGTCCTTTTAATGGCAAAATGGTGAGTAGCTCTTCCTTGGTGCTTATGCCTTCAAAAACCATCCTGATGAAAACACACAATTGTGCCACATCCACCATATCAGTCGACTCGTCAAATTGGAGGGAAAAGCACTCACACAAGTCAATGTCCTTCCTTAGCTGCTCCGCTACATCCACCGCCATTCCCTCACATCGCCTTGTGGTAGTATTGCGGGAGAGTTGCACTTCTTTAATGGCCTTCACGATCTCTGCTTTATTTTTAAAGTCTTCAAAAAGGCTATCCGCTGCTTTGAGAAAGGCTTCCTTCACAATATCGCCGTCTTTGAATGGCTTCTTGTGTTTAGCAAGGACGTGACTGACGCGATAGGAAGCAACAGTTGCGGCCTTATTAGCCTGGGTCTTTGGTTTGGTGAAGATTGACTGCCGTGCTGCAAGCTGTGCTTTCAAATCCCGCACTTTTGTGGCACGTAAAGGCGTTTCTGCAGGGAAATCCCTCTCGTACCTCCCGTGTACTGTTTTAAAATGCCGCTCCAGATTCCCTTTTTTGCCAACGCCACCGTTGCATTGCAGATCAAACAAACAGGCTTTGAATGAGAATAAACAAAAAAATAATCTTACTCCCACTCAGGGTGAAAATGGTAGGTTTTAGCTCGTTTCCCCTCAGCCATGTCAACGTTTGGGAGTGCGTAACTACTGTAGACAGCTTTCAACTGCTGTTGACAGCGCATGTCATACGGGAACATAGGACCCTTTTTTTTCTAAGTCCTATGTTCCCCGTTTTTCCCAAAAGGGGTCCTATGTTCCCCTGTATTGATACATACCGGGGAGCATAATACCCTTTTTCTGAAAAAGGGTCCTATGTTCCCCGCAATCTATCAATCTTTAAAAAATATTTAAACTTTGACGCAACATTCGCGTGATGACAGCCAATCAGCGTTCAACAGCATGGCCACATGTGTAACGTAACAGCCAATCAGCGTTCAACCGGCCAACTCAGTGCAGTGCAGTCCGAGGTGAACTGCAGCATGGAGGACAAAGTGATTGTTGCCGTTTGCGACTCCCGGAGCTCTATATATAACATAATATAATATAATTGTATATATAATATCACGGCCAAAAGCTCAGTGCGCCTCCGGATGGCCGTAGCGCGGGGAGCTCTCGTTTTTTTTTTCTTCACCCCTCGCGGTCGACTTGGGATCTGTCGGCGGTCTACTGGTAGACTGCGATCGACTGGTTGGGCACTCCTGTCCTATAACAACTTGCAAGTGTTCTTTAAACTAAACTCTTCAAGTTTAGGAAATCTCCTTAACATATTGTTCATATTGCAACCCTTGGATGCCAGGACAGACAGGCCATTACATTCACATGATGAATTTAAAACTCCTTTCTGAATGCACAAATGTATGTATTGTGATTAACAGAACAGACTACGTAGATTTGGACCAACTGTTTTTTTCACAGCAACTATAATGAGTAAGGTGAATGATACAACCCAACACCATTTATAATCCATTTAACAATAATAACAAAAACCATATTATATTGAGGGTTTATTTTATAGGGGTTCAGTACCTTCAACATCGTTGAGCCAATCTCTCCAGAAGCAGATAGTCCGGTTTTCTATCTCTCTTGCGTGTGTCCCTGGTGCCGAAAAGCTGACTTGAAAAAGTGCTGAGAGGTCTTCAGCTTTCAAAGGTGTCACATCCTCCTCAAACATGCTACGGAATAGATCCGGGTGTGCCCTCATCTCCTGGAGGAGTCCAAGGGTGTTGAAGCCCTCCACAAACCTGCACACACAAATGCATTTAAAATGTAAAAATCAACCAAAATATCAGCAACAAATAAGTACTTCACTTTATGGCCTCTTCTTTATGACTAGTTACCCAGTTGGGTAGGAACAATAAATTCTGTAGTCATCTTGTGTGTAAAGGGAACATAATTTAACATGGTGGCAGCGGCAGTGGACTTGGCCTGTGTTATCGGTGCGATACGGGTGATATTGCAGCAGTGATTTCGCCGGGGGGAGAGATGGTCAACTAGCTAACGTTACGTGACCTGACCCTGACTAGTCTGAGGGTGAGTATTGTGGCGAGCAGCACGGGAAGGACGAGACGGGAGCCCAGGTTGAACAATTATGCAGTTCCGTGCCCCATACACCGCACGACTACGGACTGCCTTTATTAACGACGAACATAAGAGAAACACGGGACACCTGACCAACACACACAACACTCTCACTAATGGTCCCGATCACACAACAATGGAACAACACACAATTAACACACAACCAATAAAGACCCCAAACCCGTTAACCCCACTTAACCTAACAGAATAAATTAACAGAACCCCTTTTGTCAACTGACAACCCCAATTCCCAGAATCCCCGCGGCCCCGGAACATGGCGCCCACACCCGTGGTCGCCACACAGCCTCCACCTTAGGGGTCAGACATCCCGTCGACCCCAACACCCAACACATAGTCCCGAATGTTCTGGGGGTCGGCGCCGCCGCCTTGGCCCCTGCCAGCGGCGGCCCCGTTGCGGCGCAGCCTTCCTCCCTGGTTGGGACGCCCGTCTCCAACAGTCTCCATTAGTCCTGGGGGTGTGGTCGGGGACCACCGCCATCGGGGCCCCCACCAGTTCCTGCCTGGAGCGCCGTCCGTTCACCCCATCCTCCGCCGCCCTCCGACGCCTGGCCCTCCGACGGCCACGCCGGCGGCTGGGATGGACTGGACGCTGTCCAGTCCGCCCGCAATCCTTGACCCACCGACACTGCTCCGGCTCGAGGTCCGGTGGCCTGGGTTTCCGGACCCGGTCCTTGTCCTGCCCGGACTGGAATGCCACTGGCATTGTGCCACGGGAGAGGGCTGTCCCAGCCGCGTCCTCCCGGGCACCACAGCGTCGGCAGCAGTACTTGGCCGAACCACACTGGTCCTGGCAATCATCCTCCGTGGACGGCTGCAGGCTGGGTTGCTCGCAAAACTCCCGCTCCGCCCGGTCCGCCACCTCAAGAGCCACCTCGAGGTTCGGAGGCCCGATGAGGCGGACGTGCCGTCCCAGCCACGGCGGGACAAGTCCTTGGAGGAACGATTGAAGGGCTAGTTCCTCCCTAGCCGCAGCAGGGAAGTCGGGGTAGCCCCGCTGGGCGTACTGCAGTACATCCGCTGCGAAGGCCCCCAACCGTTCCCCCTCCCGGCGGCGGCGGCTGGTTAGCAGCTCCCGGCTGTCGTTCACGGCCGCCCGCTGCCCGAAACGCCTCTCCAACGCCCGGATCAAGGCCAGGAGGTCCCGTTGGTCCTCTGGGGCCAGGTCCAGGAGCGCCTGCACCGCCGTCCCCTCCAGCGCCAGGGCTAGGTGGACGACCGCCTCCCCGGCACCCCAGCCGCTGTGCCACTCAACAAGCCGGAACTGAGCAAGGTACGGCTCAAGCTGCGTTTCCCCGGAGAACTTCAGCAGCTTCACCGCCGTCCTTGCCACCAGGGGGCGGTTGACCGCTGCCATTTCTCCATCCGTGGGCCGCTGCGCTCCCACAACGCAGGGTGCGTCGGCGTCGGTTGGGGCTTCCATGGGCTCGACCGTCAATCCCAATCCTTTATCCACGTGCGCAGGCCAATCCCACTTCTGACACCAATGTGGCGAGCAGCACGGGAAGGACGAGACGGGAGCCCAGGTTGAACAATTATGCAGTTCCGTGCCCCATACACCGCACGACTACGGACTGCCTTTATTAACGACGAACATAAGAGAAACACGGGACACCTGACCAACACACACAACACTCTCACTAATGGTCCCGATCACACAACAATGGAACAACACACAATTAACACACAACCAATAAAGACCCCAAACCCGTTAACCCCACTTAACCTAACAGAATAAATTAACAGAACCCCTTTTGTCAACTGACAACCCCAATTCCCAGAATCCCCGCGGCCCCGGAACATGGCGCCCACACCCGTGGTCGCCACAGTATGTTTATCACAAAGTTGACTAAACAACCTCTCTGAGAAGAAATTTAGTGCCACGCTTCCATGAATTATACACACGGATTTCATCAATGCTATCTGTGTATACAGTTTTCCTTCCAAGGCTGTAAACAGAATATATTGAATTACTATGATAGAATTTCGAATGCTGAATGTTTCACCATTCATACGTTAGGCGTTTTAAATTCTGTTGTCAGGTAAGAAACTCCAGTATTAATCCCCGTAGAGATGCCACTCCTATGTATGAGGATGTGTTGAGGACATTTCGTCACAATTTGCCAGAACAAAACCACCTTCAGAGTATATGTCCTGAAACACCCTCATTTACAAGGATGAGTGGGATGTCCACACTATGATTAAATGCTGGGTTTTCCCCACCTGCAACAGAACTTAAAAGTGTTAAAAAACTTCAGAATCATCCCTTTTCAACACATAAAGGGAATATATGTAGAAATTACGAGTGTTGAGGGTCAATCTTTTGTCTGTCTCAGGTCCTTCAAATATGCTGGACTGATGAATGGCCTTCATTAGCAACCTTAAATACTCTCGAGTGGGTCCACCACCATCTACACCTTCAGATGTTTGTTCAATGTGAACAAAAACCACGTCCAATCTGGCCTCTGGATTGAAACGCCGCCGTCTGAAGGCCTGAAGGGTACTCCTCAGTATGTTGTGGACATTGCCAGTGTAGTCTCTGCATATGTTGATCTGATTGCTAGTGGGGTATGAAGTGTGATCAATCTTCTCCCCAAGGCGGTTCAAAATGGTTCTAAGGTCAGTCCTGTATAGAAATAAAAACAAAAAAAAGGGATTAAATGATAAGGCTGGCAATACTCTATTTTTAATTGTCAGCAAATCTCATGAAAAGACCCAAACATAAAAGGCTGGCCACTGTAGCTTTTTTCAAACTGTTCTCAAACAGGAGAAAATGTGTAGTTTGTTTGGGACTATTTTCAGCAGCAGTTTATTCCACACTTGGTGCTCTAGTGAGTACTTGTGGCAGCAGGACGGTGTGTGGGAAAAATGAGTGCGTCAAAATAAATGAGTGCGTGTTCATACAAGTAATATAAACCAGTGTAACAGTGTGGCTTATTGATGTTTATTTTAATAGTATGGACAACAATGGAGCTCTATGGAACAGAGGAATAAGATATACCAGGCTTTGATACATACAATACTTTTTAGGAGGATCAATGTATTGTTGGCTTTAGTCTCATTTGTTGATAAAAAAGAATACACCATATCACCAGACATAATCTTTATGTACAAGACATGTTACTAAAGACTAAAACCATGCATTTGCAAAACAACATACCCTTCAGGACAGAAAGACCTGTCATGCCCAGGTGAAGACACAGGTGATTGCAAAGGGGAGCAAGTGAACTGGTTGTTGAAATTGGGAGATTCAACTGGATTGTTGGAATCAAGTGCTGGGACAAACTGCAATGAGTTAGCAACACAAGAGTGTTTGCATACTTAAATTGCTTAGTTAGTTACATTCTCTCATTCAAGTAAGCATGTGTTGGTATTAACTTATCTTTTAACCTGGTGGGATCAACTTACAACCACATAATTACTAAGTTGACTTAGACTGAAGGTCAATCAATATTACCACCATCACTGTTATTAATTGTTGTTATTAGTTTCTTTGTTTTTTGCAGTTAAAGCCTTGCAGAATACTAGCTAAAAATCATGGCTCTCACCTCAGGATCATCAGCTTGAATCCAGTGGACATAAAGTGTTTTTGACCCACTGATGTTGTTCTCCACAAGTGTTCCAGACATGTTGCTTTTAAGAGTTGTTACTGACAGGGCATCTTGAATATGGAAATATTCTGTGGCATCTTCTTCTTCTCCCACAAAGTCAAATAATATCTACAAAATGATACATGAAGAAAATCTTTGCATTTAACACTCATTTTCAAAACTGGAAACACTGCACAGTATTCACAGCTTGTATTAAAACAATGAAAAATAGTGGACAAATTACAAACCTGAATGGATTCAGATAGAACAAATCTTCTTGTTCTGGTAATGCCACTGGGTATTTCAATCTGAGGGGTACACCATGAGCTGCCACAGGAACACCAGCCATTCTCTACTGCCTCTCATGTATGGCCTACAATTAAAAACAACAAAAAACAGATTTGTAATCATTACAATAATTAGGGCTGTAACGGTTACTGTCATCAGTTAACTTACCTACCATGCTCTTGACTAATCAATTAATAGTTTGGTCTACAATATGTCAAAAGATAGTGAAACATGTCTGTCACAGTTGAAAGTCCCAAGTTGACATCTTCAAACGTCTTGTTTTGTCAAGCAACAGTCTAAAACCCAACCATATTCAGTTTACAATCACATAAGACAAAGATAAGTAGAAAGTATTCACACTTGAGAGTGTGAATACTTCCTTTGTTACTTACCTTTGTTAAAAATAATTTACAACAGCTCATACCTTTCTGCGTCCTTCCTCCATTTCAGAGGATTTCTTCTGCAGGTCATGCTGTGATGAATATTAAAAACAAGACAACAATTAATGCCATTCAGCATAAATGATGCAATTAATCCTCTAGGTCAATCTCTTGCGATGCTATGTTAAGGTCAAACAATGATGGACATGTGTTGGTCCCAAGTTTGGTGAGGAACAAAGACTGTTCCGATTGTTGAGGAAACATTATAAAAATTAAATAAGTCTTTATCGTAACCCACATAAACTTTGTAAGGCATACCTTTTCTTGGTCTGCAAGCAAAGACTCCTGGTACTCTTGATCCTGCTGACCACGTATGGATCGCCATTCATCCAAGGACTCCTGATAAGTAATAAAGAGATGGACTATTTAAAAAACCAAATAAACCAAATTTGAGATATTTTTCAAACACTATTGAGAAAACCATTGAATAGCTTGACTGCTACGTGAGGGGCTGCAAGTTCAAGACGATGTGGTACCACTTTTGGGAATTTCATATAAACCTTAAAGCAGTGTTATAGAATATGTAGATTCAAAATGTATGTATTTCCAGGAAAAAAAAACACTACATGTTTTTATGTGACTAATTTGAAAAACAAACAAATTCCCATCTATAAAAGTGTAACACAGGTTACCAGCATTGGCTCATCTTCTGTCAAGTCAATCATCTGTAATGTTGCAGCATACGTGGATGATTGATCGCTGTCCACTTCAACTGAATTAGGGGTGTGGCAAAATTCTTTGCTGTCTGGAGGACAAATGTTCGGTGATGCTCTGCTGATCTCACTTGCAGACCTTTAAAATAAATTGTAATGAGTATTCAGAACCAGACACTCAAAAGTAAAAGACATAGTATAATTGATACATAATACACAGATAAATGATAGACACAGGACTTGAAAGAAAATAATTTGTTACCATAAGATTTTGTAAGAAAACTCTGACTACTATCCAAATGTGAATCATTCAACTGACCAAAACAGTTCCAATCGGTCCAGTATATTTAAAATAAACGGTAACTACTACCACAGCACATATTAACATCAAATTGGCATTAAACCATTTTGTTTAAGTTTTAAATTCAAGAACCTAAGCTATGTACGCTAAAACAGTTCAGTCAGGTACATTTAAAGGCTCTGCAGTTTGTGGGAGCTCTCAACGAATCTGAGCAGTGAAAAGAGTGCTAGAGGTCGGGGTGGCGGAGGGAGCTGCGGCAGCAAACTGCGTTAGCAAGAGCATGATCAGCAGAGTGAACTGTGACAGTTTAAAGTGTCCTTGATGTGCACCCGTGTGAATGTGATTGGATATTGGCCAGAGAGCTAAAGTTAAATTGAGAGGTATTACCGTAAGTTAAGAAAAGAACAGATTTTCTCAAACACAGGCTTGGCTCCTGCAGACATCATTAACCAAAATTTACTGACTGAAAATAGTACATATTTTTAAACTGCACATGTAGGGGGAAAAACACAGTTGAGGTCCTGTGCATACCTGCAATGTTTGACATGATCCTTAAGTTCACTGAAAAAGATATCTTCTGCACAAATCAGACATTTTTCCTTGGGCCCAGACACGACTGACTCAGGTTCCACCCATTGTGAGAATTTAGGAGTTATAGTTTGTCATTAAACTAAATACAAAAGGATGTATTACCAGTATTTTAGAACAGTGTGTTTCTGTGTACAAAATATCAGTAAACTCATTACAACTTACAGGAGTGGTATCAATGTTTTTTTGCAATGGACGTATGTAGATAACGGCACTCTTGATGTGGTTCTTGATTGATTTAACTGTATACCCTGTGCATCAGAGAAAGCTTTTTGCTCCTGGTCATCCCTGACACTTTTAAAATCTCAAACCCCCCACAGTTATTGAGTTTTGGGTAGGCTGCCAGAATGTGACTTCTGAACTCCTCTGCACTGTTTTCATCACCTGTAAAAAGAATTTAGGGCAAATGACATCCACATTTTTTAAATTCACAATCTGTGCTTAACCTTATCTGAACCATCATTACTACAGTAAGTGATTGTTACAGATGAAACAAAGAGATATGTTCATCAAAAACATCTCCAAAGAGGCCATACTACGATGAATACTCAGTAATGGCCGAGTCTATCAACAATCATGCCCTTTAACAACAATCATGCCCTTTTGGGGAGCAAAAAGTCTTTGCTCCCCAAGGCCAGCTGCATGGAAAATAACCGCATCCTATCACTTAAACTAAGAGAGCAAAAGAAATCGAGGGGTCCGGAGCAAGTATGACAAAAAAGACTTTATCATTAAAAAAGGCAACAACAAAGCTGAGTAGTTTGCAAAGTACTCGGCTTTTGTTGTTGCCTTTTAGGGTCTATAACCCTATAGTATCTGTGGTATAAAGGCTGGGATGAATTTGAATTATAACTGGAAAATGCATTTCCTGCAGAAAATGAGTGCTGTAGTGCAAAGTGAGGTTGAAAATATTTTTTAATAGAGCCACATAGATTAAGACATAAAGAAACGTTAAATGGCTTAAATCAAGTGAAGGGATTTGAACAATGTTCAAAAGTCTAAATGGATTAAACAATGTAAACATGCACACCATTTAAAAAAATGGAAATGGTTGAAAACAAATAAAGTGACAGCTGAATGAAAAGCGCAAAGCATTGCTAAAAATGTAAAATGAATTGAAGAATCTGAAAGGTAAAATGTATTGCACTGCTGGGGTGTGTGTGTGTGTGTGTCTGTGTGTGTGTGTTTAAGAAAATAGCGAACCGGTGCGTCATTAAAAGTAGCCCAATAGAGCGGGAAAAACAGACTAATCTGGCAACAGTGCCTGAACGTCCTTTAAAACTAGCCCAATCTGGGGGGGAAAACTGCCCATTCTGGCAACACTGCTGAACGTCCTCACGCTTTGGGAGATAGGTCCCCAAAGTTTGTAGAGAATAATAAAGTAAGAAAGAAAGAAAGAATAAAACTTAGGAAAAATAAACAATAGTTGAGCGCTGCATGCAGCACTCACCTAAATACAGTGGGGCAAAAAAGTATTTAGTCAGCCACCAATTGTGCAAGTTCTCCCACTTAAAAAGATGAGAGAGGCCTGTAATTTTCATCATAGGTATACCTCAGCTATGAGAGACAAAATGAAAAAAAAAAATCTAGAAAATCACATTGTCTGATTTTTAAAGAATTTATTTGCAAATTATGGTGGAAAATAAGTATTTGGTCAATAACAAAAGGTCATCTCAATACTTTGTTACATGCCCTTTGTTGGCAATGACAGAGGTCAAACATTTTCTGTAAGTCTTTACAAGGTTTTCACACACTGTTGCTGTTATTTTGGCCCATTCCTCCATGCAGATCTCCTCTAGAGCAGTGATGTTTTTGGGCCTTCGCTGGGCAACACAGACTTTCAACTCCCTCCAAAGATTTTCTATGGGGTTGAGATCTGGAGACTGGCTAGGCCACTCCAGGACCTTGAAATGCTTCTTACAAAGCCACTCCTTCGTTGCCCGGGCGGTGTGTTTGGGGTCATTGTCATGCTGAAAGACCCAGCCACGTTTCATCTTCAGTGCCCTTGCTGATGGAAGGAGGTTTTCACTCAAAATCTCACGATACATGGCCCCATTCATTCTTTCCGTCACACGGATCAGACGTCCTGGTCCCTTGGCAGAAAAACAGCCCCAAAGCATGATGTTTCCACCCCCATGCTTCACTGTAGGTATGGTGTTCTTTGGATGCAACTCAGCATTCTTTCTCCTCCAAACACGACGAGTTGAGTTTTTACCAAAAGGTTATATTTTGGTTTCATCTGACCATATGACATTCTCCCAATCCTGTTCTGGATCATCCAAATGCTCTCTAGCAAACTTCAAACGGGCCCGGACATGCACTGGCTTTAGCAGGGGGACACGTCTGGCACTGCAGGATTTGAGTCCCTGGTGGCGTAGTGTGTTAGTGATGGTAGCCTTTGTTACTTTGGTCCCAGCTCTCTGGAGGTCATTCACTAGGTCCCCCCGTGTGGTTCTGGGATTTTTGTTCACCGTTCTTGTGATCATTTTGACCCCACAGGGTGAGATCTTGCGTGGAGCCCCAGATCGAGGGAGATTATCAGTGGTCTTGTATGTATTCCATTTCCTAATAATTGCTCCCACAGTTGATTTCTTCACACCAAGCTGCTTACCTATTGCAGATTCAGACTTCCCAGCCTGGTGCAGGTCTACAATTGTGTTTCTGGTGTCCTTTGACAGCACTTTGGTCTTGGCCATAGTGGAGTTTGGAGTGTGACTGTTTGAGGTTGTGGACAGGTGTCTTTTATACTGATAAGGAGTTCAAACAGGTGCCATTAATACAGGTAAACAGCCTCTTAAAGAAGAAGAAGTTACAGGTCTGTGACAGCCAGAAATCTTGCTGGTTTGTAGGTGACCAAATACTTATTTTCCACCATAATTTGCAAATAAATTCTTAAAAAATCAGACAATGTGATTTTCTGGATTTTTTTTTTCATTTTGTCTCTCATAGCTGAGGTTTACCTATGATGAAAATTACAGGCCTCTCTCGTCTTTTTAAGTGGGAGAACTTGCACAATTGGTGGCTGACCAAATACTTTTTTGCCCCACTGTATAAAGTGAACATGTCTTTTTTTAAACATTTTTTTTAATGATGCTTAAAGTCTCCTTGTGAGGAAGCCAACATATTGTCCAAGTGGGTCTGGGTACTTGTCCCGTATCCTCCAGACACAGCAACTAGGAATGACGACTATGTCCCCGAGCCAGTGCTCCGTATTGCCAAACAACAAACTGCCTATAGGCGGCAAACCTAAATGGTTTGTTGTCCTCCCCTGGGTCTGGACGGTCAGCCACAGCACGGAGATCATTCCAGATCCTCCTGGCCAGCCGCAAAACCCCACCCTGCATTATGTATGCATCCATGTGAGGCAGCATGGAGACACAGGAGTCCAGGAGTTGTCCGCAGCATTTCCTCTGTATCGGTAGGCATCTCCTTGCATTTGGTGCAAATGCACCAGGCTGGCTGCTGTGGGTCAGATGTGGGATGAGGGATGGACATGGCCACGAGGTCAAAGATGAGGGATGGTTCCCCTTTCAAACAGAGCTCCAATAGATGGTGGGAAGCTTCTAGGTTCAGGTTTCTGATTCCAACCTGGTCAGGCAATGTACAATTACTTATTACACATTTATACTGACAATTGGCTCCCCTGAATTTTTTTTGTTAAAGTATGACATGAAATAAACATACCTGCTCATTTGTGATTCGTTGAATCCTGAGTGTTTCCACACGGGCCATGTCCTCTTGCCCTACCCTGTCAAGACCTCTCCGACCGCAACCTCGTCCCCTTCCTCTGCCCCTGCCTCTGCCCCTAGGCTGCCTGCCTCTAGCAGCAGGACGTACGCTGACCCTATATATCCCACGTCCTGTGCTGCTAGGACCTGGGACATAATCGTCCCCAGAGCCAGCTGGGCTCTCTTCTTGTACACTCTTAAAATGCAAAAAAAATGCGTTATTGTAGTATAATTAATCACTTCAAAACGTCAGCATATAATATTGATGACCAGGTTACTAGCGCTGGCAGCTTATGCTAACGAATTACAGTTGCAATTAGTTTGCTATCTTGCTTGGCTGATACAGCTACTTTTCTTAGGCCTACCAGTGCAATTACAATGATTTTAAGATAACATACATGGTATGTCTGTGAGTAAGATGTTGATGCAGCTCAATATGTACCTATGTAGTTATCAGCACTAATGTTTAATTACCTCGGAATCGGACATGGTGTTTCGTCTTCCTATCAATGTAACTGAATTCACATGAACGCGCATAACTGACGTTCGGCGGGAGGAGCTACAGCAGGTAGAGCGTGGCAGGGAGGGACCAGAGAGAACACAACGGAATCGCAACGGCTGTTTTCTCCAAAATTACCCACCCTAGCTTTAAGTAGGAGAGGGTCTGGCAAACAACTTGGCAAATGCATGCATTTGCTTTCCTTCGACATTAATCTAAGTTGGAATTGAAAAATTGTTGAAACGTTCGTTTTGGAGCACAAAAACCGCATGTAGACGCTTTCTTCAGTTGGCTGTTTTCAGCCGATTCTATCAAAACGCTATAAACTTGGAACGATGGGGGCACTGGTTATGGTAAAAACTAAATCACTATTTTAAACCACTTTAAAGGCTAAAAGTAGCCCGACACTTCTTTGGTAGTATAATAAGGGTCTTAACATATTAAACGAGGCATTGAGAACTTTGTAAGTGTACAGGTTGTTTATTAAAAAGGACATTTTATACACACAATACCATCAGTAGATCACCCGTTGACGCCACTTTGTTTTTAAGACTCGATAAGTAGATTGGCGAACACAGAGCTTGCGTGTTGCTGACGGATGTCACAATCTCTGTGTTCGTCAATCTACCTATGGAGTCTTAAAAACAAAATGGCGTCGAAGGGTGATCTACTGATGGTATTGTGTGTATAAAATGTCCTTTTTAATAAACAATCTGTACACTTACAAAGTTCTCAATGCCTCGTTTTATATGTTAAGACCCTTATTATACTACCAAAGAAGTGTCAGGCTACTTTTAGCCTTTTAGGTGGTTTAAAATAGCGATTTAGTTTTTACCATAACCAGTGCCCCCATCGTTCCAACTTTATAGTGTTTTGATAGAATCGACTAAAAACAGCCAACTGAAGAAAACGTCTATATACGGTTTTTGTGCTCCAAAACGAACGTTTCAACTCGTTATCATACAAAACATATCCCAAATCCATTTTACACCGGAATTACCCTTTAATAGAACTACATCTGCCACTTAAACATTGTGATAATTCTCATACCGACCAGCAGGTGTCTCTTTCTTATTGCAAGCGGCTCTGCTCTCTGTTTGGAATGCCAGTCTCTAAACCTCCCGCATGCCCCTGTGTTCCCTATAACAGTGGATAATAAACTGTGGCTATGGACAAGGGGCCTGTAAATTAGCTGACATCAGTGTTAGATGGCTTCCAGAATGCTGTAATGGTTGCTTGCTCTCTCACACATTAGCTTTTAGGTACACTGCATAACGTAATGCTTAATTAGCTCTTAATGCTTATGTCTATATATACACACATGCTGGGTTCAGAAAATGAGGTAGTCGTCAGTTGCTCAGTGATGTAATCAGCCTTTGCAAGACCAAAACAATGCATTTCCTTTTAAATTCAGGCAGAAAGTCGCTCAAGCTACCTTTGCTTTCCTTCGCTTCTACATCCCAGAGGAATTCTATGGATGAACACAAACCCTGCTCATGTAACACATCCATTACATAACCAACTTAGCTGCATTGTGACAGATGACTCAAATGCCTGATGATTGCACTGTATTTTCCAAACTTAGATGGACCAACGGTGAACCCCACCCCATCTCACCTCACCACTTTGGAGTCAATAAATGAGCTCCTTGAAAGTGTCATGACTTAATCCAGACAAGAGGGGCAGCCACACATCTTTCTGATAAGGTAAACCCTAGAAATCTTTCAAATAATCAAACTGTAAAACCTCAGTGAGCACTTTCTGTGCGGGATGCAGGTCAATCAAAGGCAACATGTCCAATTCAACCTTCTCTTAAATGCACAGCTTTATTTCAAGCAGCCCGGTTTGGCTGCACTGACACTGGTGCCTACTGTCTTGGGTAGGCCTAATTTTGTGTTACATGCATATTCTTCATTCTTTGGGAAGCGTTAAATCACACATTTTTAGATGGATGCAAGTGAGTACTTGTGAATGTTTGTATACACTTTGAAAGGCTCCTGCACTCAAGTGAACATCTCTGAAATATTTTCCAACATCTGCTGCCCATCAGGATGTGTGCTCTCCAAGCCACAGCTGCATTCCTCTGCTGCTCCCTCTACCTGCATCGAAAACACCCTCACTAGCACTGCCCTTACCTCTCTCCCTCACTTTCATACACATCCTCAAACTTTAGCTTCTGAGTAATTGAGTCATTAAGTTTTCCTTTTAATTATCTTGAAATAACCCCTTTTATCAAAAAAAGCATATAACAGGTACATATAACCTATTCTTCTTCGTTTAAGAAGAAGAATAGGTTATCTGTACCTTTGTTCCATGGGTCTACTTAACTAATAGGTTTTAAATGATCTAATTGGCCACAATGTCATGAAAATACGAGATACATGAAAGTGGCGTTAACAGTAAAATCAGTGTAAGATAGTGTGGTCTTTCATGAGAGGGCAGCGAACCTTCTCTGTAGCGGTTGTGTTTGAACGTTCAGTAGCTATAGAGACAACTATGTCACCTTGGTTCCCTGCCCCAACCAGTTTTTCACCATATAACAGTTTTTCAACAATATTCCACCGTGCCTGCTAAGGTTGAACATGGAAAGGCAGCCTTTAGACCTTCGTCCGATTAGTGGGACTACATGCAACACTTGGAAGATCCCATTCAGTTCAAGCAGCCTAGAAGGCCAATGCAACTAATACATTCTTAAAGAAAACAGTTAATGAATTTGGTCAAACTGGGATTTTGCTCCTACTGTGTGAAAAAGTGGACTCCCGGTTACATTCATTGTATGTGAACCATTGTGTGCAATAATACTCATTGTCCATGCTGCAGGGTCTAATCCAGACACATTCAGAGCAGCATTTAAGATTCTTGGCATTCTCCAATACTCTTTGCTACTCTCGGATTTAATCTTTTTTTTTTTTTTCAGAATCACTCAAATGGATGGCTTAGCCAGAATGCCGCTACAGAACGGCATTCCAAAGCACACAAAGTCAGCCCGAGATGCTATAAAAGTTATATTATATAAGCGCAAGTCTGCCCAGTGTCTATCCAAGACTTTAGTTGTTTCCACACAATATTATAACTATCAGATCCCTATGCTGAAAAGAGCAGCTTTGAATAACCTCAAATGCGTGGATCGCAATATGCTTAATGGTGCTTTAAGGTAAAACTAAGATGTTAAAAGGTATTCAGAATCAAATAAATATATATCAGTGTTATATTTCATAAATAAGTCAGTTTTATTTCATAACATATAAAATATAATAATTTTACTATTTATTCCAGTACGACACATGTTATTCATTAGCTACATTTTGATAAATAATATTGATGACATTAACAAAATAAAACATTCATTGTTCTGACATGTTTTGCTTTGTTTTTTCTGATAAAGAGAGTTCAATAGCTGCCATAAAAAACAAGAACACTACTGCCCACGTCAGGAAGGAATGCCACCACACACTTGTTAGAAAATATGGTTGGTTTCTTCTGGTGTCTTGTTCTTGAGTTACATTATAGTATACTTTTGAGTTTCTTAAGTGCATAGGTCCTATATGCACACAAAGGTCTACAGTTGGGTCACGTCTGAAGTTAAGGGTCAAAATATACATAGCACATTGATATCAACAGCTTACATCGATTTGCAAATTTAAAATACACGTTGCTTCTTAACGAAGCTACCAAAGGATGCTCCAGTAATATGAAGCGGTTTATAAGTTAAGTATGCTGATGTAGTCACAGCAAACAGTGCACTTCATTAAGTCCTCAAGATGTAAGCCCACAATTCCTTGGGAATCTTGTTACAACAAGGAGTTTGTAATTGTTTGGTTTTTTTAACCACCCCAATATTTGAATAGAATGCAAATGGCTGCCTGTTCACCCAACGGCCCACAGCGCATTTGGACTTCCTTAGCCTATGGGATTTAGTCTCTGAACTTGTGGATGTCGTTGGAGAGGCGGTAGAAGGGGTAGGAGGCTTCGCTGGCGTGGGGGCAGTTGTAGGTGCACTTGCATGACTCGATCATCATGATGTTCTTGTTGAAGGTCTCGCCGTCATCACAGCGGAATTTGACGCGGATGGTCCGGGTGTCATGTGGGCTGCAGCAGCGGCCGTCCACGCAACCACCGCAGTACTTGGGCCTGTACTTCTTTAGACTGGAGCAGCCGGCATAGCTGAACTTGACCGGCTGGCTGGACTTCTTGGTTCTACTGCACTTCTTTCCTTTCTATATGACAGGAAGAGAGTTTTAGTGATTTACATATCAAAGAAACACAACAATATGTTGTTTTTCAAAATGTTTAAATGTTTTATTGTTTTTGGGTTTCCATCTTGTGTGGTGATGGTAATTCAAGCTCACCTTAAGACTGGAGTTAGTTGACTGTGTGCATGGTCGCACATCACAGATCCTTGACTCTTTGGCCAGCCTGCATTCACTGTTGTTGTTGGTGACTCTGGTGGAGATGCCAGTCCCACAAGTCTTGGAGCACTGGGACCAGGCTGTGGTTTGGACGATGCACTTCTGGTTGTCAAACATTTGGCCCTCAGGCTGCAATCTAAATGCTTTATGAAGAAGAATGAAAGGGAAAAACTTTAGAATCTAGGATCATGAGGTAATCCAATCATAATTTAGGTTTAAAGAAATTACTGCTGGTAAACAAAAATTACTTCCTCACCTGGTAGGGATTTAAGGCTGCCCTTGACAATTTTAATGAGCTCGTTCCTGTTGGTGAGTTCTTTCTCTGACTCATCTGTCGGCATGTCTTTGCCAAAGAGCTTTTCAAGGATGTCTGTCTCCTTGCCGTCATCACACACCCACTCCTCACAGCACTGGCCTTTCACCTTCACCAGTCTGGGATTGGCACAGCCAAGGTTGGGCAGGGAGAGCTCCTGAGGGCACAGCGGGACGCAACCCACAGCCCCGTCGATGCACGTGCACTGGTGTTTACAGTTGGGCTGGAAGCTCTCGCCGTTCTGGTAGATCCTGCTGTTGTACTCACATGGCCTGCCTTCCAACTTAGCTACAAAGAAGAAAGAGGTTAAGAAAGGATGTTATTCTGCTCTGCAAAAATAAACATCTGATGACATCACGTTCATCCAGATATAGATTGGTCCAACTGAAATTATTCAGCATGCATATTGAGGGTCGTTTTTCGCCAAAGAGGGTTACTGTTATTCAAGGCTAAGATTAAGTTTTTCCCAAGCTATATTTTATCGAACCGTTCAAATGTAAACACAAGGTCTTACTTAAAAGCATTTTTTCTTTACGTAAGACCATTAGGAAGAGACTCTATTGTTTAAATACATACCTCGGCAGATTCCACGGCTAATAGCAGCAAAACTGGCCCCAAAGTTGCACTCCAGTCCTTTGGTGTGATCACAAGGTTCGGTCAGGCTACAGTCTTCATTCAGCTGCCTTGCACACACTTTAAAGCAGCCACAGCCATCAAGCGCTAGACTAACTCCAGGCGCGCACTTGGGGATGTCCTGCTGGCGCTCACACACGGAGGGGCAAGAAGTAGAGAGGACCTGTACAGCCCAAAGCAAAATAAGATATGTTTAGACTTTACCCTACTAGATTGTTACACACTGTTGATCCCAGTATCGTACAACTGTATGACTTGTATTAAATAGCTATGCATAATATGTGGATAGCCTGTGTTCCCCATGCCTTAAATTGGCTAAAATCACGCCGATAATTTTACATCGAATACTCACCAAGTCAAAAGTCCCCACGAAGATAACGATGACCGTAAGCATCAGCATCTTGAATCTCGTTCTGGTTCTTAAAATGTAAATCAGATAACAACGTCCGAAAGTCAATCTTTCTTCCTAGGAATCCTAAGTGTTCCAAGCAGTCGTCGATGTTAGTGCCGTAGATTGTGATTTATTTTGTAGTCTGTGGTATAAAGAGGCTTCTTAGTTAGGAGTTCAAGCTCCCCGTAGCAGTTGCAGTCTACTGTGGTCCGGGCACCTCCGGACTTATATACCGTAGTGAGCTGACGTCGTTCTTGGCTGCCTGCTGAACTGTTCCAAAACTATGCAAGGAATGTTTCTTGGCGCGTTTTCCATCCACGACTTCGCTCCTCCCTGTCTAACTTTTTTTTTTCTCAAAGAGTGTTTCTCGAATCAATTTTCCCCCCATGGATCCCTTCTGAACACACTTTTCCGCATCACATTTTCCATTCTTGTCCCTCTGTATTTTTCCCATGCTGACTTTTCATGTCTATCCACGGAGTTCACTCCGGTTTTATTTTAAAATAATAATAATAATAATCTAATAAAAGTCTGCATTTAATTATAGATTTCATCTCACCATATAAATACAAATCTATGGTATCTGCGTTTAAGTAGGCCCATTAGTTGAGCAAATACGCGAGTTTCTAACAAATTATGTAAACGATATGGATGGTTCCGTTTGTTGCTGTTCACTCTTAAACCTACCCCCCCCCCCCCCCCCCCCCCCCCCCCCCCCCCCCCCCCCCCCCCCCCCCCCCCCCCCCCCCCGGCCCCTCCGTAGGAGTACGAGAAATACTTAAACAGTGTCTATTTCTGGCTCGCCATTCCCTTTATTCAGTAGAGCTAAGCATATCCAGATGCGTACCAGACCTCAGACGTAACAATATTGCCATATTTGGTATGGCAGTAGCCTACATTATTAACATATTTCCTCCATGGCCAGCCAACCACAAAGCATTCCTGTCAGTTTAAAGGGTTGTTAAATATGTTCTTGCAGGAAATTCTTTTGAATTCCTTGAGTTAATTTACTTTTCACGTTATCTGTCCATCACAGTTCGGAAAGAAGTGGAAATAGTAGTGGTCCTATTTTCCACAAGACAAATTAGTATCGCCTTCTTTTCATCAGGGTCAGGGTCAAAATTATACCCATTATAACAGTCTTGATTTTGTCCAAAGAGTAGCCTAAAGAAATGTTTCAATAAAGAACAAGCGATTCTATTTTTATAAACATTATTTTTTGGATAGCCTTCGGATTGCGTAGGTATTTACAGTTAAACAATGTTTGGCCATAACTACCTCACTTTTTAACCTTATATGTTGGGTTAGGGAGGTATTAAGCCAACAACCCAAAACAATAGCCGGAGTAACGAGAGACCGCAGTGAAGTGATCCTTCGATGAGTCTCTTTTCTCAAGCGCTCTTATGTGTTACGCAGATCGAGTTTAATCCTTTTCGTATTTCCGTGACATTGAGTTTGCAATGTCATGAAAAGATTGCGTATAAATCACCACTTTCAAAATACATAGTAGTTTTCTTTATTTGACGTTTAAGTAACTACACGAAGATATGTGTAAAGGGCCTGACAGTGTTGCTTTTCTGTAGGCTATTGATGATTTCGCGCATCGATAAAATGCGAGAATTGGATTGCGTTCTTTGATTGTCATAAGCCCCATTCTGGCTTGAGTTAACATAACAAGAGCATATTATAGGTATAATTGAGTGTGATATTGAAGTAGACTACGTACATTTACATTCGTTTTTTGTGTGGCTTAGTGTGTCTTTAGAGTCCCCCTACAATGTGTACACATGTACACACTCTTATATTGCATTAAATACAATTTGTATTACGATATCAAAACACTCAGCATACGTATGTTAATAGACAATACAACATGGATTATGATTTTGTACGCTAATGTTACACTTTGTTTGTTGTTATTACCTCTCTTGTTTTTCAGGATTGGCTAAATGGATGAACGCAGTTTAGTGTTTGGCATTTAAAGTTGTTTGTAAGGTATGTGACAGCTTGTGTGCCGATCACTCCTGTGCTGATATAGGAAACAATGTTGTCATCGCACGTCAATGGAGAAAACATGCAGTAATATTCCTTCCGTAATTACACATTCAGTACAGGAAACAGTCCCCAAGCTGGACATGTGTCTGTACTAATTGCACTGGCACTCATAATATTTTCCAGAAAGGCTGTCTGAGAAGCCCCCCATCCTTACTTCCTTTACACACACACACACACACAAACTGTTATTGCGCTTTTATGGGAAGAAAGGGAAGACTTTATTTATTCACTGTTGGCAGCAAATGTGTGTGTGTCTGTGTGTGTGTGTGCGTGTGCGTGTGTGCGCGTGCGTGTGTGTGTTTGTGTGTTTGAAAACATATGGGCCTGTTATCGGAAGTGCGGACTCATTGTAACATAAACGTAACAACATAAAGAACAGGGACACATACACTGGAAACATAACTCCTCCCCTTTGCCATTGGCGTTCCAATTGACGAAACAGCCTCCATTGCTGTGTATCCAAAAAATATGTTATAACACGTTTGCAGTGTGTACAAGCCATGCATCCTCCCTGTGTCAGCTTTCGGGAGGGCTATAGAGCTAGTTGAGATAATCGTTTGATTTTTGGGGATAAATATTCTCTACAATAGGGGTATTTTATGTAACACAGCTGTACAGGTGTATTATAAAAATGTAGCCCATGCTGCTGATGAGGTATGGGTCTCTCTGAACCCTGTTGCCATTTGACAATGACACATTACATCAGACTTTTCAATTGTAAACAATATAACTAATACAAAATCATTTCAAAGGAAACATCCACCACGCACACAACGATTTTTCTTGCTCAATGTTTTTCTAAGATATTCACAGAAAACATTACCTTCGAGATAGACAAAGGGTTAGGTGAAATTCAGACTTGGTTGCACCTGGGGTATAATTGAAGAGCGAGAACGTGAAGAAACCCCTCTTGAGGTGAGGCAGGCATTTATAGGATGGATATATTGGCATGTTCAACCATGGTAAGTGAACTCAAAAAAGGGACTTTGGATGCACTCCAACACAGAGATCAGAGAAGCAGGAAAGAGGTCTTTCCTTCTCTGGTGGAAGAATGTGTCCTTTCCAGAGTTGTATGCCCTGAACACCACTCAGGGTAGAAACTCAGTACATAAATAATAATTATAAAAATAATTCCAAGAACAAATGAACAAAAAGACGGTGGTATTATAGGCATCACTTCCTGTATTCTTCCTCCAGATCATTCAGCATTTAAGGGCAAAATCGGACACAATGTAAATTCTTCTTAAAAAAAGTTAATGTAGATTTAGCCAGACGAAAAAGGATCAGAATAACAGGAAGCCCTGACATATTGTCAAATAAAGAGCATGAGTTATTTATGTAGCAAGCTGTTAGTCTATTCCATTTTATTACTACTTATAGGAAAGTGGTCTCTGGCCTAAAAGGGTTTTGTATGGAAGAACATTACCTTGTTGTGAATAATTAGAAGTCAGCCACCCCCTACAAACTGATTTGAAGGGTAGTTCAAAATACTTTACTGTCAATAATTGGGTACACAGTGCACTTAATATGCTTTTTACTAACCGCATCAATAAAGTGTTAGCACTTCTGTCCCACTTATTCTTTTCAGATTCCGACTGTTAGTGCGAGTTTACCAGACAAATAAGAGGCGTGGCTTTTAGTTCATAGAGGAGATGGAAGGACATCTCTGCTTTCACTCATTTTGTTTTTGGCCACAGGATGTACCAGCCAGGTGTGCATATGAGGGTTTTCCTTCATCTAAAGTAACCCAAATTCCTAAGAACAGAGCACGAGACAGAAAAGGGAGAAGAAGGGAAGGTCAGGGGTATAGTCTCCTTCAAACCAGACATCCATCCACTATGTGAAATTATGGAAAATCGTCTGGGATGGGGGCGCAGGTGAATGGGGAAGTAGATCCTTGCTGAAGTGGAAAATGGAATGTGGAGCTCGTGGAATGTTTAAAGCAGTCAGGGATAATTGAGTGAATCTGGGACAAGAAAAGACAAACGTTAAAGGGTGTGGAAGAATGTGCCTCTGGGATGTCTGAAGAAAAATTCCATCCTTTCATTCGAGCTAGAGCCTCAGATTGGTCTGTAGGAGGATAAACGCTGTTGGCTCCGTCAACTTTTTTAAACATTCCCTTCTCATTTGGGCTTATTTATCACTCGTGAAATATAAAGAAAACGTTGTTAATTCCATCATAACATATGCCCTTTATTACAAATGCATCTAATCCACATCATGTTATAAAACAACACAAAACAATGAGGTTGGTTAAAAAGTAAATGTTTGCCAATTATTATATTACAAACCCCATTTATTTGGAATCTTGACAAAATAAATTAATGCGATTACACGTCTGTTGTGAATCGTCACCGCGTTGACAATATTTTCGTTCGGATAAAGCTTGGGGTCTGGAAGAATGTGTCTCTGGGATGACTGGATAGCTTCTAACTTGCCTATTTGCGGCTAAATAAAAACGCATCGATTAAATTCTCAAATTGTTAAATATTAAACAGCTTCTAGATGAGCTGTGGTTTAGCGGATTGTCAACTGTTAGCCTGCCTGCCTGCATTGCTGCTCAGGGCTACCCTATGGGCTACACTGGAAGCTCATACAAGTTCTTAGACGTGACGATGTATGTGCGTCATCAACAGAGGGCTGTCGCTTTCCTAAATATTGGAGTTGTAGCACGCTACTGTAAAAAATCACACCAAATCGAAGAAAAAACAACACAAAAGGAAGGCAATCATCAATTCGTAATCGGGTAAACTTATAGAAGGCATTTCCATTTATCCGCGGTTCGTAGTGTTTCTTTCTTTTGAAAATATAGATAGAAAAACATGGCAGGTTTTGGTAAGTTCACCCACGCTGTCGTCCGGGGTATCCCCACATCGCTTGCGAAAGAAGCACTCAGGACGGAACAGTTGGACGTGGACCTCGAGAAGGCTCAGAAGGAGCATGAAGTGTATGTGGATGTCCTGAGGGAGAAACTCGGTCTGCAAGTGATCCATCTCCCCGCGGATGAGTCCCTTCCCGATTGCGTGTTTGTTGAAGATGCAGCCGTGGTTTGCGGTGACACCGCGCTCATTACCAGACCCGGAGCACAGAGCAGGAGGAACGAGGTAAAGTGTCAGAACATTTCCAAGAGACATTCACACATTCTCAAGAATCTTTCTCTTCAGGGTTTCTTACCGTCTCCCCTGGCCCTTTATGTCACATTTGTGTCTTTAGTAGCCTTGTCTGTCCCTCTTTTGTTATTATGTATTCACAGAGTTTATCACTGGATACCTATTGTTATTGTTGGGTTTGGGTATTATTATTTATTATTATTATTATTATTATTATTATTATTATTTATTTTATTTTTTTATCAACATTGGCTTTCCACATCTAATTGTTCAAGGCTGCCAAACTATATGGAGTGGCTATTTGTGATACTGAAAGCTTAAGCTTGGTAACAGTGCTACCACCAAATTTAGTAAGCCTACAGCAATTCTAAGACATGGCAGATATTTCTGACTCGCTCTGCTTCGATCCCGGCACTACCAAGTGGCAATTGATGATGTCCTGGTCAGTATTCCAAAATAAACAAATATGGCCACAATGTTAATGATTCTTAATCGTAGTTGCAATTTATTATTTCTATACAACTGACCATATTTTGTAAGAAGTCTTAAGTAAGTGGGCCTGATGTTTATCGAGAATGGAGTGGTACCAGCAGCTACTATGGAAATTATAGTATCTGATCAACCAGCCTATAGTAATCTGCTTGACCAGTTGGCAAATTAACTTTGCTGCGTGATAAGTACATTTGTCAGAAGAAAGAGAAACAATATATCGCTGTCGGTACAGTAGAATATTCATATAGTAAGATATTAATTGAAACAATTGTTAAGCATTTACAATTGATAGGTGAACCCATTCCCTGTATACAACAATATAGCTAGGATAAGATGCTACACAATTCTTAATACTATTTTTAAGTGCCAGGACGTACAACAAGTACAATAAGTGCGTAAGAGGGGTCTTTTTAGGAGAGAAAGGGAGAAGGGTCGGTGGGCGGTAGGGGAGCAGGCTATTCAGTGTTCAGGTGAACTCTGAACAAGTGAGTCTTGAGCCTCTTGCGGAAGCTGGTGAGCGACTCTGTGGTTCTGACATCGGCAGGGAGCTCATTCCACCATTGCGGTGCCAAAACAGAGAAGAGTTGTGACCCTGTTCGACCTTTGGTTGCTCTTAGCGATTGCTGTACCAGGCGTCCAGCTGAGGTAGTTGAGTAGAGCTGTCGAGCATGGGTGTGTGGTCTGACTAAGGCCTGGAGGTAGGCAGGTGCCGTTCAATTGATCGCCTTGTAGGCCACTACAATTGTCTTGAATCTGATGCAAGCTACTAAAAGGAGCCAGTGGAGCTCACGAAATAGGGGGGTCACATGGGAGAATTTTGGTAGGTTGAACACCAGGCATGCTGCAGTGAACTGGATTAGCTGCAAAGGATTGAGGCAGGGAGTCCAGCGAGGATTGATTTGCAGAAGTCTAGTCGGGAGATGACGAGCGCTTTGACCAGGACCTGAGTTGCTCCCTTCCGAATCCTGCTAATGTTGTAGAGAGCACAGTGTTTCCCCTAGGATGGAGTTGCAGCAGCGGAGCTGAAATGTTTTTTTTTCTTCTCACAATTTTTTTTGTGTGCTCGCAAAGCGCACCCTACCGGGAGGTTTCTATGTGTCTGCCGGCAACAGAAGGGTGTACATACAGTACATTTGTTTACAGTAATGAGCTGGGGAAATATGGAGAGATTGAACATATTACAATATAATCTTTAAAACCATTATTTACATTTATTTAACAACAAATATATTATATCAACAACCACCCTATACAGTAAAATCACACAACACAAATGCTACAACAATCAAAAAGGTCTGTGCCTCAAACCAATGCATCTTCCCACTCCCTCCCCTCTCCCCATCATAAATGTTGTAGTAGGACCATAAAGCGGCCTCTATTGAACAAGTTTTGGGGCTCTAGAATCAATAATGGCGACGCTACTGAAATTGTTGCTAAAAAATATGTATATTGACATTTTTGCTAAAAAGAAAAAAACACACCAAAGTCTCCGCGGTTGGTGATGGAGATACCGCAATGTCCTCAACAGTGACCAATAAGTCCATGTGAGGGCCGTCTTTTGCTGGCACGAGGAGGTTAATCTTCCAAGTGATGGGCAGTCGTCTAAGTCTGGATGTCAGCCAGACATTCTGAGACGCGTGTTGCAATCAGGGTGCTGTCAGAGAAGGGGAAAAAGAGGAATAGTTTTTGAAGAGTGCCGTCAGCGTAGCAGTGATAGGAGAAACCGTGTGATTTGATTACAGAGCCCATGGATCTGATATAGAGAACAGAAGAGGGGACACCGGTGTGCAGAGTGCATGGTTTGGACAAGGAGCCATTCCATGTGACCTGATAGTTGCGTTTCGTTAGGTAGGATGTGAACCAGGATAGTGTAGAGTCAGAAATGCCAAGTTCAGCGAGAGTGGCGAGGAGGATCTGGTGGTTCATGGTATTGATTGTTGCGGACAGGTCGAGGAGAATGAGAATCGAAGAGAGGGACAAGGCTCTGGCAGCACAGACTTACTCCGTCCCCGCGAGGAGGGCCGTCTAAGTGGAGTGTGCAGTCTTGAAGCCTGACTGATGAGGGTCAAGCCGCTGTTTTGTGAGAGATAGGAGGACAATTGGTTAAAGATAGCTTGTCCAGTGTTTTAGAAAGGTATGAAAGAAGAGACAAGTCTGAGTTCCGGATGTCATTGGTGTTAAGGGTCGTTTTCTTAAGGATAGGCTTGATTCTAGCAGTCTTAAAGGAGGTGAAATAAAGTAATTATTTGCCGTTGATCATCACTGTTTGTGTGTGAAACACACACACACAAGGTATACTTTTGAAGTTGATCCCAGCTTCCCAATACACTGACATCCGGTAGATTTTACAGGCAACCAAACATATTCAGAATAACCACAATCAGGTTCTGTATTAACATCATAGCTAATTGTTTGTCAAAACTATATTGTGTCGTACCTTTGTCACAACAAACTGCTTAAGTTCAACTTAAGCATTACTTAGTTGATACTAATTAAGACATTACTTGCGTATTGGTTGAGCAACCGAATAAAGTAAACTGCTGGTTGGAAACAAACTAATGGTTACTCAAAGTTTAAGAGTGACGGTTCGCTACTGACTTATATGTATCTCTTCATAATACAGTTTTTCTTCTTTATTAAATATAATGACCAAGTAGAAATCGTGTCTTTATCAAGACTGAAAACTGAATGCATTAAAGGGTAATTTCGGTGTAAAATGGATTTGGGATATGTTTTGTATGATAATGAGTTGAAACGTTCGTTTTGGAGCACAAAAAACGCATATAGACGCATTCTTCAGTTTGCTGTTTTTAGCAGATTCTATCAAAACGCTATAAACTTGGAACGATGGAGGCACTGGTTATGGTAAAAACTAAATCGCTATTTTAAACCACTTAAAAGGCTAAAAGTAGCCCGACACTTCTTTGGTAGTATAATAAGGGTCTTACCATATAAAACGAGGCATTGAGAACTTTGTATGTGTACAGGTTGTTTATTATAAAGGACATTTTATACACACAATACCATCAGTAGATCACCCGTCGACGCCATTTTGTTTTAAGACTCCATAGGTAGATTGACGAACACAGAGATTATGACATCCGTCAACACGCAAGCTCTGTGTTTGTCAATCTATTTATCGAGTCTTAAAAACAAAATGGCGTCGACGGGTGAACTACTGATGATATTGTGTGTATAAAATGTCCTTTTTAATAAACAATCTGTACACTTACAAAGTTATCAATGCCTCGTTTTATATGTTAAGACCCTTATTATACTACCAAAGAAGTGTCAGGCTACTTCTAGCCTTTTAAGTGGTTTAAAATAGCGATTTAGTTTTTACCATAACACATGCCCCCATCGTTCCAAGTTCATAGCGTTTTGGTAGAATCAGCAAAAATCAGCCAACTTAAGAATGCGTCTACATGCGACTTTCTGCTCCCAAACGAACATCCCAACTCGTTATCATATTAAACATATCCCAGATCCATTTTTAACCGGATTTCTCCTTTAAGCCCAGTCTTTTTTTCGCGAAAAAATAATGATAGGGCCCTTTTCGGAAAATATAATTCCAATGTCAATGTTTAAAAAAAAAACAACTATACAAAATAAATTCCCAGGTGGTAATATTTAGCGTTGAAACAGGAGGGAACTCTGCTCCAAAGACACAAAGTTTATGACACATTCTCACAGACGTAATATTTAGGTCTAAGTTCATGCTGTTTATTTGCCCTTGCCGGGCCCCTTTCCGGTCACACCTCGCAAGGTCTGCCCCAAACTAATGCCAGACAAGCACGGAAGCAGTGTTTTGACTAGACAGGGCGGCAGATGCAGATTCTTCACCGCCCACACTCCAAACCTTCCTTTCCATCTTCATCGGGTTTTCCATACGGAACCGGCCTGGCTTCCTTCAGGGTAGCTTGACATCCAAATGTGAAGGAAGAAAAGCAGAAGGCGTGAAAGTGGGGGGGTTGGGGGGCAGTGTTAGCCTGCAAGTTCGATTTTAGAGAGAGGTCAATGATCATTCTCCAACCTTCTGTCACATTCCTGCCACTTCTAGCCTGAACTGTCTGTCTGTTTGACAATCTGCATCTGGCGTGTACTCCAGTTGCGGTTCTAGAAATGTATAGTAACAATAACCCAGCGTTAAGTCGATGGCGATGCAAGTGCCATTGCTAACAGAGTCCCTTAAATTACTGCATATTGAGAGCACACAAATGTATCCAAGAGTAAAATCATATTTATTTTCTCAAATTCCGAAACTAAACGAAAGTGAATCTAGCCGTTCTCGTCTTGGCCTACCCACATGTGAAATAGTGATGGATTCAATGATTATTCCTTGATTCAGTTCGTGTCGGTCAGTTCGCCAAGAAGAATCATTAAGAATCGTTTGTTCGTTCGTTCGTTCAGTCGAGTTTCCGGTAGCGGTGAATCAAATCATGGAAAGCGTGGAAGTCGGTCATCAAATCAAAATTACAACTTAAACCAAACGCAGCGGGATGGGGGGGGGGGGGGGCTGAAGCGGATTATTGGATGTTTAACATATCATCAAGATAATAGACTTGATTTAGCAATGATGGTGGGGGTCCCGGGTGGAGAACGAACCCTGAAAGAACAAGACAGAAAGACATTCAAATATTTGATTAATCCGGTATGACACAGAAAGTACAAAGGCAGCATGCATTTATCATTTCACTGGTATTGAATCGTATTATCGTACGCTCGCTCACTAAGCCTCTTCCTTCCTCACCACTCAGTCAGTGAACGAACAGCAAGTCAGCGACTAGTGGGTCTGGGAGGAGTCGAGTCTGAGAAAGAACTAAACGAACGAGAGAGAAGAATCAGTTTGGTTCGTTCGTGTTAAAGATTCGTTCATTCGAACTGATTCGGTCACGAACGACCCATCACAATGTGAAAACAAAAGGCTTTTCTCGCGTCACGGCTAAACAATAAAGTCTACACACACGTTTACATCAGCCGTGATGCGAATTGGCGGCATATTCCTATAATAATCCCTGTGGGGAAAAGATGGACGGAATACTCAACCTTTATAGCCTAATGAAAACCAGTCAGACGTATATAGACCGAACCGAATATGCGTTGTCTGTGTACAGTTATTTAATTGTCATGTGAAAAAATCACAACAAAAAATCCTGTTCAATGTAAAAGGACCTTACAACGCCAGTCATCAGTCAGTGCTCTCTATCACCACGGACAACGCAGCTTATTATATTAACGCAATCGAGAGACGGCATTAATGTAATGTCTCCTCCTCCGCAGTCCGGCAGCTCCGGCGGGGGGAGCTCGGCGGCAGTCCGGCAGCTCCGGCGGAGAAAGGGATTGTACTCCCGGAGCTGAGCTGCCGGGCTGCCACTGAGCTCCCCCCGCCAGAGCTGCTCGTCCGCTGGTCCACAAAATCTTAGCTATCCTCTGATTGGAGGGGGGTGGGGAAGTGGTTGGTAATATTCAAATGTGCCCCCTTCCTACGTAGGAGGGGGCGCCGAAACTGACACGCTCGTTTTGTAACTGTAGGCGGGGTACTTTCAGAAATGCATATCTCACTCAAAAAATCCTGTATAGACTTTATTCAAAGTTTATATGCGTGTGGGAGCACCAGAGACCCAAAACAACACCCCAAATCCCAGGAAAAGTGTTGTTTTCATAATATGTCCCCTTTTAATGAGTTTTAACCCCACATACACACTCGCACCAAGACACTATCCCCTTAACCACCTCCTTCAAGTTTGGTTACCCCAAACACAATGGGCGAACCGCCGGTCTGCCAGACAGCTACAGAACAGCTTGCATACAGGAAGTCCACTCAGCCGAATAGGACTCAGGACAGAGGGGTCACAGACAGGTCATAGCAGCACGGTTTGTGAGACAGGAGTTGGAGGCGGAAACAGGAAAGTGTGGATTTGAGAGCTGGTAAGTTGGCTGGGAGAGCTAGCCTAGTAACGCTAACGTTAATCCCATCTGAGCTCGACGTGGCTATCTTTAGCCTAGCTGTGCATTCTAGAACAGTCAATGATTTTCGTTGCTGGATTTCAATCGGGTACCCCTGGCTTTTCCAAAACCAAACCTTTCACAGAGTTGTAGCAGGTAGGGTGAAACTTGTTTTTGTTGTATTTCTAAGTTGGAAAGGTGTCGTTTATTCAACAGATATTCACGCTATGAAATAAAGCCATGTGACAGGAAACTGAAAACTTGTTTACCAGGGTTAGGGTTAGTGTCTCTTACTTTTCTAAATGTTCCCAATGGATGTAAATAACTTTTAAGAAGTGTATCCCACTAGCTCTACAGTAATAAGCAGGTAAAGAACTGCATGGCCAATGGATCTCTAGTGTGGGTCTAACGCAAGTATGTATACAATACCAATTAAACTGACTTTCCATGTGTGGACATTGGTGGAAACTATCTGAGACTTTTTCACACCAAAAAAAACAGCTATAATGTATAATGTATGTATGGGAAGCAGTATAGATCGCTGATGGTGTCGTTCTCTCAGAAGCGAAAATAATATACACCAAAGTTAAGTAATAATTAAGTAATAAGTACATTGTAGTAAGATAGATCACTCTTGAAATATCATGTCTCTACTGGATTGATGTTTTCGAATGTTTCCCCCGATACTAGGGGGTGAAAGGTATATGAAGCCATTTACATGACAAAATGTAACGGACCCTTACCATGAATAATATGACCGTTATCTGGGTTAGTGCATTGTTGGAAACAATTTAAATGAATGGAGGTACACATTCATTTAAAAGTATTTTTATCGAATCTTTTTTAAAGGGGACATATTATGGAAACAACTCTTTTCCAGCGGATTTATGGTGTTGTTTTGGGTCTCTGGTGCTCCCACACGCATACAAACAAAGAGTCCGTACATGATTTTTTGAGTGAGATATGCATTTCTGAAAGTACCCAACCTACAATTACCAAACGAGCGAGTCAGTTTTGGCCCCCCCTCCTACGTAGGAGGGGCATTTGAATATTACCACCCACTTCCCCACCCCCCTCCAATCAGAGCTTAGAAAAGATTTTGTGGACCAGTGGAAAAGCGCTGGGCAGAGATGTTCGCGCATTTCAGAAGCAGGGAGATTCCATACAAAAATTGATGTCTAACTTGTCAGTTTGCCATGTGACTGCCTGGAAGGGAGTCCGGAAGCTCCGGCAGGGGGAGCTCGACGGCAGTCCGGCAGCTAAGCTCCGGGAGTACAATCCCTTTCTCCTCCATGTCGTGGTTCAATCTTGACTTCAGAGAGTCAAAGCGAAAGTTCCTTTCCCCCTCATTTGCATTAAAGCTACAGATACCAGAAACAGCACATTCTGAAGGCACTGAAACAGAGGGGAATAGCGGTAAGCAATTTTTTTTCTTCCTAAAAGTTACTTCTAAAAAAACAGCTTCAAAAACTTGTTTTCTGGAACTTGTATACTATGTTTACTTGTTGGGAAAACACCATAATATGTCTCCTTTAAGAATTTCAAGAACACCACAAACAGGATTTATGCAAACATAATGGCTTAACCTAAATATCTGAAGTACAATGTTGACATTCACAAAGACAACCTGTGTTTAAGCGTAATCTGAAAGTACAATGAGCTCCAGTGAGTTATTAGCCATCAAATCTTCTAGCACCTTGGAGATATTTGCCAAACCAGAATTTCTTAAGTTGCTCCAGAAGACACACACCGCACACCTTTCCCTACCCAGTTTTTCAAATTCCACCAGGAGTTACTGTATTATGAGGCCCTGAAGATCAACTCCACTCTGGGGGCTTCTCTGGGATCATGATGCCTACTAGCAGACAGTGGCGCACATTATAAACCCTTCCATTAGTCACAGGGCTAGGCTATTTGTGTCAAGATCAAGCTACTGTGAGGGAAATCTCCTGCACAATGGCTAAAACCATTTCAGTGTTCAACCTTAAAAATAAAAAGCCAAACCATTATTTCCATTATTTTCTCCCTTTAAACACCAAATCTTTCACAGGATTTGTCAGAAACCGTATTGTGTGGATTGACCTTGGTTGGAAAAATCTACGCCTGTTGGACACACAGCAGGGAGGAAAAAAGACTTCTGATAATGCAAATCAGCATTGGTTTGATAATATGATGTCTCCTCTCCTCCCTTGCTGTCTTCCTTATTCTCTCCCAAGTAAAGTCAGAACACTTGCTGTCAGTCTGGGGCATGTGTGTATGTAGTATATATTTATATGTGTTTGTGTTTGTATTTGGAAGCTTTCCTGGAAAGACAGGCTAATCTCTCTCTGATTTGACTTTGAGTACTTTTGGAGCAGCAGCATCTTGCCAGCCAATTCTTCATCATCCTTGTCTCTCCCCAGCCATTCTGCCAGCTAAAACCAACAATATGCACTCTTATGACCTAGTAAGTTAGATTATACAGTTTGTCATGGTCTGGAACGATAAGGGTCTATCTTAAGACTGCTTAGCTTTCTTGGGTTTTTAGTTACAGTTAAACCAACCTTAACATGTTAAGCCCTAGGCCTATTTCACAGGCCTCCTGCCTGAAATGACATGCCCAAAATGAATAGAGTATGCCTCCACAACTCCAAGGGCTATATGAATAAAGTTGGTTTTAAAAAAAAAAGGTAACAAATGTGAGGTGGCTGCAGAAGTGTCAGAATCAATATAGATGTTACTGTGTCAGATTAAATTCAGCTAGAACATCAATTTTAAATTTTCGCCTAGAAAAAACACATTATTTAGAGTGAATACCATCTTGGAACTATGTGATAGTAGTCCAGAACCTTTAGGGAAACATATTACAACATCTGATGAGTATCCTGTTCCAGGATAGATGCTAATAAAGTGAATAAAGTGATTTTAGAGAGGTTTAAGTACAGGTAGGCCCAGGCGGCCTAAATGGTGCCATTTGGGCACTTTTGGGCACCATCAGTGCCATTTGACCTTTCTAAGGTACCAGACTGTAAACCTAATTTTATTTCACTGACATATCACTATAGGTATTCGTTCCATCCAAATTCCACAGTTTTTCACTTGTTTTGAAAATTCACCCAGACCTCTATACATTTTCCCAGTCAAAGGAAACCATACAGTCAAAATGAAGTTTGACTCCAACTGGAGCAGATATATTTGAGAACAACAACATATAATAAAACCAAACTGTAAAAACACAGCTAAAGACTACAATCACTAGGGATAAATATATATATATATATAGAAGCTTGAAAACAGTTCCAGCTTCATTAAACTTTCAGGTTTTTTTTTAGGAAGATCAACTGGTCAACATTGTGTGCAGAAAGCACAGCTCTTTGGGCACTTACAATGTCTCCAGCCGTAGAAAATACCCTTTCACTAGGGACACTGTTAGCAGGTACTGCAAGGTAGCGTTTCGCTAACTTAGCAACATGAGGATATTTAGCCTCAATGGTCTTCCACCATAGTGGAGTGGAATCCAGTGAAATTCAGTCCACTGCCGTGTACGAGGTAACCTCTTCCCTCACCAGCTGCTGCACAGCAGGCCCTTTTCTCACCTCCTTGTCCTGAAGCTTGAAGGGATCACCAAACAATTCAGCCATGGCTGACTTCTTGACAGGAGGAGCTGCCTCTGCCTCTGGGTGTTCTCTAGCTGAGGATGAACTGGCTGCTGTTGTCCCTGTGGCCTCTTCTTTCTGCAAAATAGAATTACACAAATGAATAAAATAATGACTAGTCCTAAGCCTAATGACAGTAACAGCAAGTGTTTCAAATTAAGCATTGAAGACATTTTATGCTCAAGAAAATGAAGACAATACCTGTCACAATCTCTGTGATGAGGCTGTTGTAGATGGTGTCACAACAGGCTTCATCCACATGAGGGAGGGTCTTGAACCTTAGGTCAAGGGCAGTGGCTTTGTGGAGGAAATCATGACACGAAGTAGAGTACCTTCCCATCAGGTTTTCTCTGATGGCAGCCTTGACTTCTCTCAAATTTGGACTGTCTTCCTCATTGGGCTCCACAGAGTTGAGCACAGTGGTTTTGAGGTGCAGGATCATTGACACTGAAGGTGTGGATTCAGTGCTCATCAGTGTTCTGACAGTTTTTAGGAGTTTTAGGACTGCAATGAGGTCCTCTACCAGACTCACATCCTGGTCAGACAACCTGTTAATGTCTTTGTCCTCTTGAGGGCCTTCTCGGTCAGCGCTGAGTACACCTCTGCTCAAGGTACCTCTCCAGCATATCGTAACTGGAACTCCAGCGGGTCAGGACGTCATGGATCAGGGCACAACCCTGATCCATGAACCATGATCAAGACAGAACCTTTCTGACTCTACCTAGCACTCTGGACACCTGGCTGAGTCCTGTTGCTTTCTGTGCTGCTAAGTGTATTGTATGTGCATAGGCCTGTCACGATAACAATTTTTTCTGGGTGATTAATTGCCCCAGACATTATTGCGATAAGCGATAATATTGCAGTTTTTCAACTAATATAATGATAACGGCATAATAATGCAAGTACACCCTTTCGAAGATCAATAAACCTTTATTTTTAAAGAACACTGGAACTGGACGTCTGGAAGACATTTAAATTATCCAGAATAAATTAACAAAACAACCAAAAACAATAAATAAAATGGACTCCATTTTAACAAAAAATGCTTGAGGGGGTTTACACGTTGTGTTTTGTCATTATGAGCCCGTGCCCGATCTCCACCCGACATTTGTTACTTAGGCCTACTCTGCTAAATATATATAATATATATAAATATATATAATGTATAGAACACCGGTCATTATCGGGATAATAAGGCTTATTTTCGATAATGACCGGAGACATTTTATACATTATCCCGCTTATTACACGGCTACTTGCCAAAACGAAAAAATAACTTCACATGGTGAAGTCCGCCAAAGACGTTGACGTTGCTTAGCAACCGAAAACGCTGGGGTTGACAAGTTACGGGACTTCTATCTATGCAAGTGAACGGTGCGTTCCACGGCATTGAGAAGACCCGTGTAATAAAGGCCTATAATATTTCTGTTTATGGCATAGATTTCTTCTCAGATTAGGCCAATAAAGCAATGATTTTTAAAAGAGTGCGAATGGAAATTATTGCGGCCGGCAAAAAATTATCGCTCATTTTAATTTATCGCACAATTAATTTATTTATTGCTTATCGCGACAGGCCTATATGTGAAGTCCTGCTTCACTGACTGCATTTACAATATTTTTAGCATTGTCTGTTGTGACAGGAATTGTAGTTTCTGGCCTCTCCAAGTCCCACTCCAACACTGCCTCCTTAAAGGGGACATATCATACCACCAGGTGTGAGTGTGATTAGCCATTACAAGCCGTTTTCAAAATGTGCAGCATTGTGACATCACAGGTGGGCGTGTCCACCTAGATGTGTGACGGATAGATGAGCAGTGTTTGCTAGTCTACTGGGTAGGCTGGTAGACTGATCTATCCAGCACACATCTAGATGGACACGCCCACCTGTGATGTCACAATGCTGCACAAACCTGCTTGTAATGGCTAATCACACTCACACCTGGTGGTATGATATGTCCCCTTTAAGTGCCGCTGCCAGATTTAAGCTTGTGTGCTGGTCAGAAATGGGGGGAGTTTGTAAAAAATGGTTTACCATGTCCCACTCAGAGGTCATGTGATGGGCAGTCACCGCTAAGTAGCTCTCTGTAGCTCTGGATCTCCACCCATCAGTCGTGAGTGCTACAGAAGATGCGTTGGACAGTTTGTTGACCACAGCAGATTTATTTTCTTAACAAAGAGCTGGTATGACTTTCTGGCTGAAGTTTGGACGAGATGGAACTACATACCTGGGCTCTATCACCTTAGAAAATAATAAAATGTACTTTATTTTCATTGCATTTAGATACAACAAAACTTATTTTGGCACTCATTTAACAGCATAATTATAGGCCTACTGAACACTAGTATGCTAAATATAAACAAAGTAATACAAGGTAATCATAATAAATAATTATATTCTGTTAATTCAGTCAATAATATTCCGGTTTCAAGTATTGTGCATTATATAACAGCATTGATTTAAGATGAGAGTATGCTTACCTTCATCATATGTTTAAAACCCGTGTTCTCAACAACGGAGAATGGCCGTAGGTCAGAGGCAATGAAAACACCTATAGACCTGGTGATGGCTTTTGCCCGTTCTGAATTCCCAGATAGGGGCTGAATAAACAGTGACGTGAGCCGGGTTTGAACAGGTCGTTTTCTTTTTGCAGCGGTTACAGTAACACCTGTATGGTGCCTTCTTAAATGCGTGTGCATGTTCAATGTGTTGCCCTCTGCATAGCAGATCGCTGTTGAACAATGTCTGCACACAGCGTTCGACTTGTCCACTCGTCTTTCACCATTTTCATAATTAACCGGGAATCCGAAGTTATCCCACACTTGGGATTTGTATGACACTGGGGCGTCTTCAAGCTCCGGTTTCCTGTTGTCGTCGCCATGCAGTTTGCTCTCTGTTCGCAAGCCATCAATCCACTCAGTCGTGCTCGCGCTCTGCTACTGCGCACGTGCAAGCCAAGCCTAAGGCTAAACGGTCCGGGGGCGATCTCCAACTTCAAGTTTTAATTTCCGCACCGCAAAACAAGCCTTTACATTCGCCATATTAACGCTATGTACGCCACATTTACGTACCGCGGTACACCTCTGTAACCGCCCAGAAGTGCCCGTAACATGACGGTTCGGTACAAATACGTGTACCGTTACACCCCTAGTGGACACTAGTAACCAATGAAAGCATCAGACAAATCCACACCGCCCATGCTTTGATTGTAGTCAGCTACAGCGCCGGGAACGGAAATAGACTTTTTACGCCACACACCATCCTCTTTCACGTTTCGTCCTACAGTCTGATCACTGAAGGCTTCATGCACTGTAGAGCACATGGTCACTTCACGGGTGTCCATCCACTTTACAAACAGGAGTTTGTCTTCCCTTATCCACCGCACATCTCCCCTCTCAGGCTTTTTGGAAAAGTTATTCTGCTGAGTGTGTGGAAAACCAATCCGATTTTTCCTTATGGTCCCACAACATCCAATGTTTTTTTTGGATAAATCCTGAAAGAGGGCAGGGCTGGTGTAAAAATTGTCCATGACCAATGTGTAGCCCCCACCGAGCAGAGGGAATGGCAAAAGGTCCATTGCTGCGGAGTAGCTCAGACCCTGGCCTGGGGTGAACTCACTCTTCAAAGAAACAGTTCCAAGTATAGGCTATTGAGGCGTCCACGAGCACAAACAGTTTGTACCCTCACTTTGTGGGCTTGTCCTTCATCTACTGCTTCATACTGATGCGGGCCTTGGTTGCCACCATTCTTTCGTCGATGGAGATGTTCTGATATGGCTGGAAATATGCTTGGCAGGCAGCCACTATCTCAGTGTACAAGGGCTTGATTTTGAAAAGTCGGTCATATTCGACAGTGTTCTTCTTGCACTCGTTGTCCTCATCTTCTTTTGGGTTGCTCAGGTGCAGCGACCACAAGATGGCTTCAAAGTGTTCTGGTGTCATATTTTCACTGGGGAAGTGGACGTTATATGGCCATTGCCTTTTCAGTAGTCCGCTCTATGATGCACTTTTACAAGACCTGAGAAAATTATAATGGCCATGAAAATATAAAAATCACTAACCGTCAGCACTTTCCAAACAAACTTCATTCCAGCCTGTAATCTCCTGACAGAGTTGGCATTGGTGTTGTCAATGAGAGTACGGGCTACAGAAGTGCTTAAAAAGAGCTGCAAAAGTGAAAGAGGAAACCATGACGCGGTGGTGTCAAATGTGGGGCCAGGGACCCTGGCTGGCATGAACCTGAGTGGGACTGGTCTTTTGTCTTTCTCCTCTCTGTTGTGCCACCTTCTTTCATCCTCTCTCACTCTTGAAGTGGCAGACCCACCTAGACCACGCTTCTGAGGATTTGCCGATTTGTATGATACTTTCCCTTTTCTTTTGTGTTGTCTTTCTTCAGTTGAGTCAGAATCCGATGAGGAAGAGCATGGCTGAGGAAGGGGAGCAGAAGCGCGTCTAGTGGATTGTGCTTTCTGTGGCTCAGAGGTGGGGGTAGTTGTTGAGTGCCGTGGGGGATGTGGGGGGGGCTGACGCTGGGGCAGGAGCAGTCGATGAAGGTGGCTCATAATCAGCATCATCATCACTGTGGAACCCAAGAAGAAAGAAAAGGGGGTTAGGTGGAAATACCACTGCAACAGAATGTAACTTCAAACAGACAATTAACAATATGTTGGGGTAAACAAGACCTGTACTGGGGAAGTCAACTAACAATCCAGTTTGCACCAGTTTGAGGGTGTGCATTTACTAAATTCATTGCAAGATAATAAATCAAATCCAAATTTATGTATCACATGCACAGCAGACAGATGTAAACTGTACAGAAAAATGCTTGATTTGCTAAGTCCTCTCAACAATGCAAAAAGGAAGAAAGAGAAGAAAGAGATAGTATCAAATAAACTTAGTTAAAAATATACACAAAATATTGATAGTGCAAATCATATCAGAAATATAAATATAAGGCAAGGAATACCAGTGGTGTGTGTGTGTGTGTGTGTGTGTGTTTGTGTGTGTGTGTGTGTGTGTGTGTGTGTGTGTGTGTGTGTCCGGCGCCATCTTGGTAATCGATAGATGGATAGTATCTAATAAGGTAACAAACAGGCATTTACATACCTTTCCGGTGATGGAATTCAATATTCTGAATCACTGTTGTTCCGTGTCCAGTTCCGGCAACAGCAAGTCACTATCGCCAGACGAGGACTCAAGAGGGACTACAGTAGCCCCAGTAGTTATGATCGCAAATGCCTCCGCAAACGTATACATCTTTCTCCTGCCTGCCATTATTTCTTAAAAAAAAAAAAAAAAAATGAAAAAAAATGAAATACAAAAAAACTAGGGAAATGCAAACCTTGTAAGAAGCGTGTTGTAGGAGCGTCTCTAGCTCTACTAGCTGGTGTGTCTGCTCTGAGCATGCGCTCGGCGCTTCTGGCGCGATTATGCTAACCTGCCAGTCAAACACAGGAAGATGTCTTGGGTATGCATTGGTCAATTTGGATGATTGACCCCTCTATCAAACTATCAGAGCCAATAGAATCGATGGACAGTCAAATCGAGGGCCCCAAATCCATGTAAAAAAAACGCCATTCGCCAATCAAAAGTATCATCCTGTATAACGTTTATTTATTTATTTTGCTCTTCTTTGGCTGCCAGTTCAGTAAGTTTTCGAGTTTTCGTAGCGTGATGAGACATATATCATTGAAATCTGTGGAGCCTCAGCTTTCATATGGCATATCGTTTGTGTGGGTGGCATGAAGTAGCGAAATTGTTACACGTGTGTCTGGAAGCAGGTAGTGTGTGAGCATTTGATTACCTTATAAAATCTAGAGTCAATTTATGGATAACAGGAGTAATTGTTCAATGGAAAGTGTAGTATACTATGCATGCAAATAAATTATTCAATAGCTTTTACCGTTATTCATGGCCGAAAAGTACATTGACATTTTAAAACGCATGACAACTACTATTGGTTAGTTGAAAATGATAATCATCATTGAGATTAAACATCTCTTCAAGTGTCCTGGCCAAGACACAGTCACACATTGCATACACTCAAATCATAAGAAAAATAAAAACTAAAACAGTCCACAGGGGGGATATCAATATCGCAAGACATTTCGGTAGGCTTGAGGAGGAGGGTAATATTAAGTTTGAGCAACAAAGTGTAGTCTTGTGGTGGTCTCTATAGACATAATTCACCATACTGAGTTATTCACATTTTCCGTTCTGTGTTATAGGGACGCTGTCTCTTTAAGATCACGTGACTTGTGTGTTGATAGGCTGGTCGGTGCAATGTTTGAATTTAACGGTTTTTATATGACAAAATGAATGACTTGCCGTTGCTTGTCGACGTGAGAAATTGTCCCTTCACTTCTTTTATCGCAAATTCTACCGTCTATAGACAGAACGTCTTACCTGGGAGAGTTTGTCGATGGCAACGCCGTTAAAACAGACGGAAGGTGTTTTTTAATATTTGTATTATTATTATTACTATTGTTATTATGATGACTAGAGTTTTTACGTGCACTCAACCTCTAGTTGTATTTAAACCCATAGCAGTTATGTGGAAACCCCAGTCGATTATGTAACAAATTTCTGAGTGCATAATATAATAACATTTTGCCTATATTGTTACAATGTATAACATTCGTTCACCACAAATGACTCTTAAAAGCAGTGCCAACATTTAAATATTTTTTAACCATTCAGCGAACAAAAGGAAACAGGCTGATTATCATTGACTCCATGTCGCAATTGATGAGGAAGTGGGAAAACCAGAGACGTCGGAGAACCCGGTGGTCAGGGGATATGTTAATAATATAATTATTATTAATATATAATAAGATTCATAATATTCCGGAGGCAGTTATTTTTACTCACTGTCAAGTTGTCAATTCTTTGTATCTAACAACAAATAAAACAGATGGAAGGAGGGAGGGGGGGGATATCAATATTGCAAGACATTGCGGGATGCGGGATCGATCTTGCATTTGTCAATCAACGCGCGCGTGTGTGCGTGCAGTGTGTGTGTATGCGGTGTCCTGCGCTGCCTTTGTCTTGAAACGTCTGCGTCAGCGCACGTGTGTTTGTGCGCGTGTATATGTGCGTTCCCGCGTGCTGTGTGTGTGTGTGTGTGTGTGTGTGTGAGCTGCAGGCTGCTTGGCACATGCACACTGACCAACTTGAGTAACTTGTGTGACAGGCCTGCTTTTATATAGTAGTAGGATACACAGAATAATATTCATTGTATATCAGCTTTAATGTCCAACTCTTTATTATGTTGCATGTTAATTCTCCCTTCTATGAAATCCTATAATCTTGTTATGTATGTTTATTTGCTTGCATATTTCCAGATCACATGCCGCCTTCCTGTTACACTACATATGATGTGATGGATAACTTAGTGAGAGTTGCAAGAGTTGTGAGAGTCGTTTCCCAAATTGGAACAAACTGCATTGACCGTAGCAGGTATGGACTCAGACAAGACAGGAAAACAGCCACATGAGGCATCTTAATCCAAGCTCCATTCAGGGGCTCAAACTACATTCCTGTGGAGCGCTGCTTATCATGGCAGCCATGTATCACCCAGGTGTTTGACTGGAATTACTTTCTTATTTTCGTAAACGGAACTGTATGCTTTGGACGAGAAGAGGTATCCCATACGTGTGTTCAGGTGTGAGTTTGTGTTTTTCGGTTAGAACCCCAAAAATGCAGACCCCATTTATATTTTAAAACTCAGGTATTGCGTTTTAGTCTGCATGGGATGAAATGCCGACTTATGAGAAAGAAGACGCAGACACCCAAATTTGCTTTCTGATTAGGTCTTATCAGTCAATCCACCATGTACTCATGTTACTCTCAGTGACCTTGTCTTTGGTCAAAGCAATGGAATCGAGGTTCTCGCTCTTTGCCACTGCTGTTCTTCCTCCTTAGTGTTTTCTGAAACTAAGAAAACAAATGCAGAGTAGAAATTCTGCTTCCTGTTGACCACGGTACGTGTATGCCCAGTGCATTTGTTTGGTCACGTGATATTCGTTTCCAGGCTTGTAGTATGGACAAAGATTACGTGTTGGTCTGGATGTAGCCTAGTGTGTATGTGATTTAGTAGTGCGTATGTGATTGTGGAGATTATACTGTTTGTCATTTTGTGTAGATGGAGGGAAAGTCAGTTGTGCTGAAAATCCCAGATTGAGGACAAGGCATGCAAGGCTTTGCATGAGGGCCATTTCTTTCGTAACTAAGCTGTTTATTGAGGTTTCCACTCCGTTGATTTCAGAGCTGATTCTCAGAGAATCCCAAACTCAGGAGGATACTCAGGCCCCACAGGTGCTTAAGATGAAGCGTTAGATTTGGCACACGGCTTGGAAAAGAAAGACACCAACACTGGCAGGAATTGTTTTATAAGTCGTGTTTGTTTTTCACTGAAATATGGAATACTTTGAATTTCTTTTTTCTTTCATTTTGCAAATGTGTCAAGTTATGGCAAGTAAACCTATGGTTAATGACCACCAATTTACTGTTATGTATTTATGTATTTACTTGTATGTATTTTTGATACATATTACCTGCCAAGTTAAAGTCATCCAGCTTGCTAATGAATCACCAACCAAAAGTGGCTAAAGTTAATCAACAAGAAAGGGGGTAATATGTCAGAGTGCCCCACTAATCTTTAAATACCTGCAGTTGGCCTTTTTCAACCCCTAGTCATCCGGAGGGGTTAGTGTTTAGGGCCAGGGGAAAATCAAGCTTGACCGCATGAAGAGTTTCCCACCATGAGCTCATCTAATTGCACAGCTACTCCGGGACCCACAATAAGATCTCATCCACTTGGTCCCAGAGTGGTCGGAGTCCTGCAAAGATGTCCGGAAGAAAACAAAAATCATGCGCACGCACACACACACACACACACACACACACACACACACACACACACACACACACACACACACACACACACACAATGTGATAAATCCATGTCACTATCTGCGCTATAATCTACTATAAATACGCTATAGTTTATTTGCACTATGAATATAGGTATAGGAATATAGGTAAAAAAGTTTCAAAGGCTTGTAAGTCTGTGTTTGAAAAAACTCAACACCTTGTAAAAAAAGTTTTGCAACACTGAAAAAAGAGATTATAGCCAGAATATTTTTTTCAAACATCTGCAAACATGATTGTGTTCTATTTTATCTTCATCATTTTCACCAACACATTTTCAGAGTTAAATTTATTTCACAAACACATTTTCAAAGTTTATAAATTTTCACCAGCCCATTTGAAGAGTTTCAAATCTGGCACTGTTCTAACAGTGTATTACTTTGTTTCCCAGTTTTGAAACCTTGTAAACGGGATTCTGCAAACAGGTGTTCATACATTGAGAAATACGTTTTGAAAGGTTGAATATAAATTTTTTAAAACTTGTAAAGTTGTAAATTTACACCATTGCAATATATGTTTTCAGAACTGACTTTCAGAGATTTGACCACACAGGCGCCAGTTTGTGAGTCACCTGATTATTGGCTGTCGCTGTTTTGTTCTGAAACTCATGACAGTCAAAGGTCTGAAAACGTTGATCTGAAAAAAGGAAGAAAAAAACGTTCCTGGGGGCGGGACCATTTGGCTCTAAACCTATTGGTTTCCCTCTGCTGTCGTACAGTCCAATCACATAGCCGTTGACGGGGCTGTGCGGGATTGACAGTGCTCTGCCGATGCCAAGAACAAGCGACTTGCGCGGTTGATTTTGTTGTCTTTTTTCTGGAACCATGGCTGGGAGACAGGTGAGAAATGTTAGTCTTTATTATCAGACATGCAAACGGCGCGCTTTTTGGCGCGAGTCGCTTTTTTATCATCGATTTTGGGGACCTGTGTGGTTCGTGCAGATCCGAAGAATTTTTTCTTTTTGGGGGGGGGGCGTGTGCAGGCGTCAATAATCCGTAATCTGATTGAGACTTTTCTTTACTTCGAGCCTTCGAAGTAAAGAAAAGTGATTTCAGAAATGATTTTGTTAGGGGACCAATCACAGCCCTTGCCGTCGCATCGACGGATAGTTAAATATTGGATGCGCATGCGCACGTAGAGCTACGGCGAGGGTCTCCGACAGGGTCTCCCGTAGGTGTGGACAAGTACCTACTAGTTTTCAGATAACTTCGATAACTTGTTTAACTGTGGATGTGGTAGGCTACACCACGGGATGAGATCACTGCCACATAAATAAAGGTAAGACACAATCTTTTTGCTTAAGATTAGCTGGTGCTGTCTGTCCGTCTGTCTCTTATGAAGCAGTGTATACTAAATTGAATTTCCTATTTATTAAAGCATATAGCATAGGCCTTCTCATGTTAATAGGATATTACGCCGTCAATTTTTTTTTCCGACTTTGGGTAGCGCTCTCTTTTTTTGTCATACATGTGTTTGCATCCCTGTATATTGTATGCGTTCTAAATTGCCTTATTCACTATGTAGGCTAGTTATATAATACAGGGAACTTTAAAGGGTATGCTATCAAATTTGTTTGGCTTAAACGTTTTTGCAACTTAATGATACTTGCTATATTTTGCATGGACGTAGCTGTTGTTAAACACCACTGTCACCAATAACAATTTGAATTTACTCGCTCACAAGATTACATTATTTATGTATACCTATTTATGTTTGTGTTTAACCTTTTTTTTTAGGGTCAGCCTTTTGTGCGCCTGAGGCTGGCGCACAAACATTTGTTTACCGGTGGAAGGGATACTGCCATTAATGGCTATCAGTGAGAAGCTCTTGCGGGATCCAATGTTGTTAAATAAATGCATCACAGATCATTTGCAATGTTTGTAATTTGTAATGAACGGATATAATAGTTGTAATTTATATAATTTACTTATGTGTTCATAGCACTTTGATTGAACAAATGGAGTTAACAGGACGGGTGACCCCAGTGCAGGCAAAAAAAGCCTTAAAAGTAAATATAAGGTGAGGAGCAAGATGACAGCAATATTTTTTTGACATTAACTGCCTTCTTGCTGTGCCATAGTTGTAGGTATAACAGGGAAATATTAGATTGCAAGTAGCCTAGTTGTTTATTATATTTTTATTGTCAGGATTGCAAGTGCCCTGCCTCAGGTCAAGGCACAGAGGATGGCAGTCCAACAGCAGGGACATGGCGCTGGTTTGGCTTGATGGATGAGCTAATTGGCAGGTCAGCAGCCGTGTCACCGCCAGTGGTAGTGGGCTCCCTCCCAACCAGGCCAGGCCAGGTTAGGGTCAGAGTGGATGAGGAGGAGGTGAGAGGAGTGGGGGCAGGCACAGGAGCCAGCACAGCGACAGCCGCAGCAGGAGCAAACGCAGCAGCAGGGGCAGTTGCAGCAGGTGAAGCAGTGGCCTGAGAAGAGGGAGGGAGGATCCCTTCCTGCTTCTGGTGAGGGAGGATATCCTTTACCAGCGGCAGGCAGATGACAGGTGGAGTCTCTCCTGGAGCGTTTGGTTAAGAGGTGTGAATGAATGAAGGATGGTATGTATAAATGAATGAATCAGATCAGTTAAATAAAATATCCAAATAAATACATGTTTATCAACACTTTCTTTGTCTTTTTTCCCTGCATAATAGTAATCAACCATACTGTAAATGTGATGCATAAATGAAGTTCTCAGACTAGTTTTTCCAAAAATGTATGGAATTTCTTTTAATAAAGACGATTCGATCAACCGCAACAAAGCTTTTGTGACTTCCTCAAAGAGGCTCCATGCGAAGGAGACATGAGCGCATTCATAACAGACAAAAGTGATTTAAAAATATCAAAGAAATGTATGTTGCAGGCAAATGTCCATTTGGTTCTTCCAATGTTTAAATAAGGTAGAATCTTGGTCCGGTCACAGGCTGTGGAAAGAAGGGAGATCTTTAGGTTAGTACTGAATCTGTGACACGGTAAGATGATATCCTTATGTTGTTTGTCATATTTATCATATTTACTAGAACTAAGTAGTCGTGGTCCTGTGGATCCACTTCAAGAGGGGTAATGGCATTGGCCAGGGCTGCACACCAAGGAGCTCCACTCTGACTCCGTGCCACATTCGCCTTCAGGAGGAGGGTCATCTCCCTCCATGGCCCCATCCTCCACTGTCTGGGAGGTCATCGCCCACACCACCGCAAATGTTGTGCAGTACTGCACACGCAGTCACCCCCTGCACAAGGAAAAGGTTTAAAGAGACAAACAGGAATGTTAATGTAAATGAAGGTGTAATAATTAAATAATCCATGAAAGTTTTTTTTACAATTATGAAGTACAATAAGTAGACAAAGTTAAACAGACAAATATGGATAATTATGGAATTACATATACCTTTGGAACAAACTCACTATGTACTTCAAGTGCCTCTAAATAGATGCACCTGAAGCGGGTTTTCATCATCCCAAAGGCACGCTCAACAATTGAGCGGGCCCGAGAGTGATGATTATTAAACCTTTGCTCTGAGTGGCCGCTTATATGGTGTGATAAGGGACATCGGCTGTGTAAGGCATGGATAGCCACCATCAACCAAGATGAAATAGCCTGGTGGAGGGTAATTGCCAGCCAGGTAAATTAAACTATTTCGAAGGATGCGTGCATCATGCACGCTTCCTGGGAAGCCCACAAAGGTGTCAATGAAGCGACCCTGATGGTCACTCCGTTTGGAGGGCCCCGAGGAGGACCTGGATAGCCTGCCGGCTAAGCCTGAAATCAGGGCGGGTATCCTCTCCCTGGACGAAGCGCTGCAGCACCGGCACGGTGGCATTTATTTGGCAGTAATGCCTGGCCTGCAACAACAGAGTAATTATAGATAGATAGGTAAATAATATAGATATTTTTTTCATACATGTAGTATTCTTTGAGATGTTTGTCATAAGAATAGGCTTGTCATAAGAATAGCCTTCCCCCACCCCACTATGGCAATAATAGTTGTATGGTTCTAACTCATCCTGCCCAAAGAGAAGCAAGGGGGCGTTCACAGAGGGATTTAAACGTGTGACACTTGAGGGGGCTAGCTGTCAGAAAAAATGTGCGCAAATTTATGAAGCTTAAACTCTGATTTTGATAAACCATCAGCTAGACCACCATGTTCAATTAGAATATGCGTTGCCCCAACAAAAACACATGAGAAGCAGCACTATTCCCAATGCAACAATTCAATACAATACAATTCAGACATTCAAAGCTCACATACCTCGACATTCTGATGGCAGAGACACCGACAATAGAGCCGTCGTCTCCTCCGTTCAACCCTCCACCGATAAAGCCGTTCGAAGTCCTCCTCCAGCTCACACCACAGCAAATAAATATCGATCAGCTTGATTGCTTCTATGTTTAATTCATGAGCGCACATGTGTTTACAAGCGGAAACGCAGTATTAAAAAGCGGAGGCGGAAGCGCTTCCACACTAGCAAGTCGTTCCAAATTCTGAACGTTACAAACGCTAGGCAGCACTTGAGCCAGCACTCTAGTCTCATCTCCATAGGACGCGACTAGCAAGGAAGTGTCCTAGCAAGGCTGCAGCCTTCACTTTGGGAAACAGCCATGGTTCCAGAAAATAGCCAACAAAATCAAACGCGCAAGTCGCTTGTTATTTTTGTCATCGGCAGAGCACTGTCAATCCCGCACAGCCCGGTCAACGGCACATGTGATTGGACTGTACGTCAGCAGAGGGCAACCAATAGGTTTAGAGCAAAATGGTCCCGCCCCCAGGAACGTTTTTTTTTTTCTTTTTCAAATCAACGTTTTCAGACCTTTGACTGTCATGAGTTTCAGAACAAAACAGCGACAGAACACTGCCAATAATCACGTGACTCACAAGCTTGCGCCTGTGTGGTCAAATCTCTGAAAAGTCAGTTCTGAAAAAATACATTGCAATGGTGTAAGAATTTACACCTTTACAAGTTTTTAAAAATAAATATTCAACCTTTCAAAACTTATTTCTCAATGTATGAACACCTGTTTGCAGAATCCCATTTAAAAGGTTTCAAAACCGGGAAACAAAGTAATACATTGTTAGAACATGTTGATATATGTATGACATATGTATGATTGCATGTAACTGTAGTTACCTGTTCAGAACCAAAAGGAGGCGCTGTTGCGCCATGTCTGTGACCATACAAGGGAATGTCGCAGACATTTTCCCTCTCTCTGCACTTGGCTCTAGGAGAGCGTGCGTCTGTTCGCGGTTCACAAATAAACTACCCCGGGTTTGGCTAAAGAGAGAAATGTATTAGAATTATTATTTCGCCGTGAGAGTGTGACTCTGCTAACAGAACTGTGCCAGATTTGAAACTCTGCATATGCGCTGGTGAAAAATTGTAAACTTTGAAAATGTGTTTGTGAAAAAATTCTAACTTTGAAAAGGTGTTGGTGAAAATGGTGAAGAACACAAAATCATGTTTGCAGGAAAAAAAAATTCAGGCTATAATCTCTTTTTTCAATCTTGCAAAACCTTTTTTACAAGGTGTTGAGTTTTCAAACACAGACTTACAAGCCTTTGAAACTTTTTTTTCAGGTTTGAATTATGACAGGATACAGGCTCCATACTTTTCATAACATGAAGGTGTCCAGTTGTATCGCAAACGTTTTGTTTTATGATACCAACTTTCTATGAATGGGGGGGATAGTTTATTGAACAGGGAGTCTAACGTCTCCAAAACACACCCACAATCCCTGTCATCCATGAACAGACATTTTTCACATGTGGATAGGCCAAGGCTGCAAGGGCTAGATTCTCTTTCCTAGACTGACTTTTGGAGTTTGAGATAAATGTTGAGCTTTCTTTGATACACTTGTGTGCTCTTACTCCTCAGTAATTTAAGGCACTCAGTTAGCAATTGCACTCGCATTGTGTCAAGATACAGCTGCATTATTTTTATTTCATACATTTTGTTGTTATTATTATTCTTTACGGCATTAGGGCATTAGGGTAAACAGTGATGGTTACAAAAAAAGCCGCAGACTTTATCTGACCGAGAGAGAGAAGCATTTTCTTGCTGTCTGTCATGCCACAGATTCATAGCGAGTAGCAAAACTTGTCCTGTCGGAAAGAAAAGCACGATAGAGCCTAGATTCAGGCCCTCTTCTATCCCAGGCAATGCACATGACCAATCCCTATCTGAGCAATATCTGAGCTGCGGCCGACACAGGAATTGCGCACCAAGGCAGCCAGACCCACCCTTCCCGCCTCAGTCCCTACCCACAAACTTTTCGATGTAGTTTGCATTTCGATGTATTTCGATGCCCAGTGTTTCTTTAGAAATCCATAATTAATACTATATATTTCCTTGTTATGTAGTCTATTCCTAAATTTTCTATAATGTGGTCACAAAACGAAATTTAAATTATTCTCGTACTTGATGCTTTTTGTCCTTTTTGCAAATGTAGGAAATATTGCTTTAACCATTGGAATATGAGTGTGAATATGTGATTATATTAAAAATAAATATATGTATTTCATTATAAAACGCTTTGAGACCAAATGTGTTATTGGCCATGGCAAACTATCTAGTTTTGGGGAATTGTTTGAGAAGTTTTTATACTATAGTTCACTACAGTATCAAATGTTATGATTATATTATGAAAAGTTGCAAGAATATGAATTGATATAAATATTTATGTAAACAACAATCTTAACATTTCGAAGTTATAAACAGTGGGGCAAAAAAGTATTTAGTCAGCCACCAATTGTGCAAGTTCTCCCACTTAAAAAGATGAGAGAGGCCTGTAATTTTCATCGTAGGTATACCTCAGCTATGAGAGACAAAATGAAAAAAAAAAAATCTAGAAAATCACATTGTCTGATTTTTAAAGAATTCATTTGCAAATTATGGTGGAAAATAAGTATTTGGTCAATAACAAAAGGTCATCTCAATACTTTGTTACATGCCCTTTGTTGGCAATGACAGAGGTCAAACGTTTTCTGTAAGTCTTTACAAGGTTTTCACACACTGCTGCTGGTATTTTGGCCCATTCCTCCATGCAGATCTCCTCTAGAGCAGTGATGTTTTTGGGCCTTCGCTGGGCAACACGGACTTTCAACTCCCTCCAAAGATTTTCTATGGGGTTAAGATCTGGAGACTGGCTAGGCCACTCCAGGACCTTGAAATGCTTCTTACGAAGCCACACTTTCGTTGCCCGGGCGGTGTGTTTGGGGTCATTGTCATGCTGAAAGACCCAGCCACGTTTCATCTTCAGTGCCCTTGCTGATGGAAGGAGGTTTTCACTCAAAATCTCACGATACATGGCCCCATTCATTCTTTCCGTCACACGGATCAGACGTCCTGGTCCCTTGGCAGAAAAATAGCCCCAAAGCATGATGTTTCCACCCCCATGCTTCACTGTAGGTATGGTGTTCTTTGGATGCAACTCAGCATTCTTTCTCCTCCAAACACGACGAGTTGAGTTTTTACCAAAAAGTTTTATTTTGCTTTCATCTGACCATATGACATTCTCCCAATCCTGTTCTGGATCATCCAAATGCTCTCTATCAAAGTTAAAACGGGCCCGGACATGCACTGGCTTTAGCAGGGGGACACGTCTGGCACTGCAGGATTTGAGTCCCTGGCAGCGTAGTGTGTTAGTGATGGTAGCCTTTGTTACTTTAGCCCAGCTCTCTGGAGGTCATTCACTAGGTCCCCCTGTGTGGTTCTGGGATTTTTGTTCACCGTTCGTGTGATCATTTTGACCCCAAAGGGTGAGATCTTGCGTGGAGCCCCAGATCGAGGGAGATTATCAGTGGTCTTGTATGTATTCCATTTCCTAATAATTGCTCCCACAGTTGATTTCTTCACACCAAGCTGCTTACCTATTGCAGATTCAGACTTCCCAGCCTGGTGCAGGTCTACAATTGTGTTTCTGGTGTCCTTTGACAGCTCTTTGGTCTTGGCCATAGTGGAGTTTGGAGTGTGACTGTTTGAGGTTGTGGGCAGGTGTCTTTTATACTGATAAGGAGTTCAAACAGGTGCCATTAATACAGGTAACGAGTGGAGGACAGAGGAGCCTCTTAAAGAAGAAGTTACAGGTCTGTGACAGCCAGAAATCTTGCTGGTTTGTAGGTGACCAAATACTTATCTCCCACCATAATTTGCAAATAAATTCTTAAAAAATGTGATTTTCTGGATTTTTTTTTTCATTTTGTCTCTCATAGCTGAGGTTTACCTATGATGAAAATTACAGGCCTCTCTCATCTTTTTAAGTGGGAGAACTTGCACAATTGGTGGCTGACTAAATACTTTTTTGCCCCACTGTATATATTTGTATTAAACATACTTAAATACAATTAATTGTACTTGACCGTACTATTTTAAAACACTATATACTAACAGGATATACTTACGTTTATCTTGAAGTATATTTCAAACACTTAAGTATGCTATTTTTTGGCCTTGGTTAACCTGGCAGGGGGCGGGCGTTGATCTGTGATCTGCTCGGTCTCCGGTGACATTAGCAAGGCTGCTTGAAGGCGACCTCAGCAGTGAACTCGGATAAGTCATGAGCATTACACACACTTAATGCCCCTCCCCCTCTCTCCGCCTGCGACCCACTCCCCTCTTTTATATGAGAGTGAGAGTGAGAGAGAGAGAATATCTGAGGGGGGCGTCATGCAACATCAACCCTTATCCCCTCTGACCTCATGCTGCCTCTGCCAACCCTTACTCCATCTGCATGGAAGATACAAGGGTTACATCATCGCCGACTTGCGACTCCGTGTTTTGTTCTCCCCTCTGTGGCCCCAACTTTTCTATCAGACAGAAGAATGCAGCCTGCAGCAGCAGATCAGGGAAGTGAGGGTTCGGTCCTCGGGCCGAAGGTAATAAAACAACAACTATCTTCTTTCTTTCATTCTGTCTCTGGAAAACCCTTTAGTTTTCCTCCATCTCTCCCCCCATATTTCCCTTCCACTTTGCCATCCCCATGTAGTATGAAAGTGAGTTCTGCTCTGTTCCACACTCAACCAAATTCTAACATGAGCAACTCCAGAAATGATAATGGCATAAACATGCCCCCTCAGACGACCATCCTCACCCCCTTAGTAAAAAATAATTTATGTGTAAAATAATTTATTTTACGTGTAAAATAATATTTCATTTTATTTGGGCCTACACAACTTGATTTGGTTCACTTGATTTAGGCCATTTAACATTTCTTTACGTCTTAAACTATGTGGCTTTACTGACTCAAGATTAATAGAGCAAATATTAAACTGATTGGCCCAAAGGTGGCGCTATAGCAACAGTCCAAAATTGCTAACTTTGAACAAACATATCTCATAACCGCTTTAACTTATAATCATGACACTTTCGTTCACACATGCATATCTTCATGGTGAACAAATGTGCCTCGAGAACCTATCTCTTTATTTGGATAGATTTACGACTATCTCAAATTTTGTTAATAAAAAATCAATTCCTTAAGGATCCTAGGTTTTTTCACTTAGACAAAAATCCTTTAACACCTATCATCTATGGACCAATGTCTTCAATCTGACGTGAAGGGAAGTCTGGACAATAAAGATTAAAGCACCCAGGAGCCATTGACCTCTAAAAAGGGTGTGGTTTAAAACAAAAAAGACTTAAATGAAAACTTTAAAGAATCATAACTCCTCAGCCTTTTGACGTACGTTCATGAAATTTTGCTTGCAAATCAACAGATCCAAGCTGATGCAATTCCAGCATTGTCAACCATATGCAAAAAAGGTCTTAATGGTCTACGTCACAGTCTTAATGGTCTGAGAGGGTCTTCATGGTCTGCGTCAGGGTCTTAATGGTCTGTTAGGGTCCTAATGCCAAGCACAAAGTGCGAAGGCAACCTATTGTGCTTGTTAGTTTTATTATTAGGGGTCCTACGAAATCCGTAGGAACCCTATTGTAATCGTTATTATTATTATTATTATTAGGGGTCCTACAAAATCCGTAGAAACCCTATTGTATTCGTTAGTATTATTATTAGGGGTCCTACATAATCCGTAGCAACCCTATTGTAATTGTTGGTATTATTAGGGGTCCAACGAAATCCGTCGAAACCCTATTGTATTTGTTAGAATTATTATTAGTGGTCCTACGAAATCCGTAGGAACCCTATTGTAATCGTAAGTATTATTATTTTTTTCCTGACAAAGTCAGGAAAATATGTCGGTGCCGGCAGTAAGAAAAAATTAGAAAATAAAACGGCAATTTTATAATGTAATAAATCAGCTTAAAAAAAAGTGAATGGGCGGAGTTAGTTGCATCCGGCGTTATATGAAATGGTGATATTGACGACCACGACCACCTCCCTCCAGGTTTCACTATTGAGACACACCGACTGTGTCATCATGACAGCGCTGCCGGCACCGACATATCGAAACTTAAATCAGCGGAGGCTCACACTGGTCCAAGGGGGAGACCATCCTTTTGTTTTCGCATGAATTCCTATTATTATTTACCTGCCATGGGAGTCTATGGCAGCCCATAGAACGCCTCGGTGAAAAGTTGTGAAATTTGGCACACTGGTTCAGGACAGTCCCATTAGCCCATGAAGCAAATTTGAGGTCGCTAGCTCATCAGCTCTAGCGCCACCAATAAGTCAAAGTTGGACATGCATTCATGTTTATAACTTTCGACCCATTCATCCAATACTAACAAACAAGGTATCATTGGATTCCTTGATCCAAGTCGAGTTCAACGCATGTGCGCCATGATGGATTTTCCGCCATTTGGTTTATGTCAAAAACCTTAAAAATGCATCTCCTATCACAAATTTTGCCCAATTCTCTTGAAACTTGGCACACATGATCTTTAGGCCATGCTTGATAGAAAATATCGAAAGATTTTTCAAATTCAAAACCGTTTGGCCGCAACAGCCAATCAAATTCGACCGTGAAGTTGCCAAACAGGAAGTAAGCCAATATCTCAGCAGCCCTTTGACATATCATAACCAAACTTTGTAAATAGACCCATGACCTCATCATGGTGACACTCAATGAATTTGGTGACCTCTGACCTCTAGTGGGCGCTGTTTTTAATGTTGATGTGTTTTAACTCCTCTCTCTTCACATGAGTATATTTCAAACAAATTTTCAATGTCTGGTGATACTATCAGACCTCCCCATGTAGCTAGTAAATAATTTATCACGGAAATATGCGCGACAACCAAGCAAATTCGACCGCGAAGCCGCCAAACAGGAAATACACCAATATCTCAGCAGCCCTTTCACATATCATAACCATACTTGGTACATAGACCCATGACATAATCATAGGGACACTCAATGAATTTGGTGACCATTGACCTCTAGGGTGCGCTATAATTAACAAAGACGTGTTTTAACTCCTCTCTCTTCACATGAGTATATTTCAATGTCTGGTGATACTGTTAGACCGCCCCATATAGCTAATGAAATATTTTCCATGGTAACATCAGAAATTGGCCGCCATGTTGAAAGGTATCAAAATCAATAGTACATATCCACAGGCCACAGATTATGTCCAATCATCATGCAACTTGCCATATATGATCTTCAGTCCAAGCTGAACAAATGTGCCAAACAGCTTTTTCTAATTCAAAACCGTTTGGCCGTGACAGCAAATCAAACTTGACGGCAAAGCCGCCAAACAAGAAGTAAGCCTGTTCTCAGCAACTCTTTAACATGTCATAGCCAAACTTGCTACATAGACTCATGACATCATTTTGGGGACATCCAAACAATTTGGTGACCTTTGACCTCAGGGGGACGTCAAACAGGAAGTGAGCTCATTTCTCTGCAAGGCCTTCATGTATCCAAACCAAACGTGGCTCATAGTCTTATGACACTTTTCTGATGATGCCCAGATAAATTGGTGACATTTGACTTTTAGGGGTGCGTTGTTAGCAGCAAGTCTATTCCAGTCCTCTATTCCAGCAACTTCAATATATTTCCATTGTGATAACCATTTGCCAATAGCTTTCATTATCAGTCAAATTATATCTAATCAGATGCATTTTATCATGATCATCATATACTGTGTCACAAACAATCAGAACACTACTTCATTTATAGCAATGTTAGTTGCGCTGAACAGTGCTTATTAAAGGGTAGACACTTCACTCGTGTGGCGACAAGCGGTAATGCATGTATAATGCAACAATGACTTTATATACCATTCCGCCCACTTACAATATAAACTGCAATTCTTACTGGAATAGATGCTTCATGAACCAACCACCAGCTGTCGTTATTACTTATTGCTGAGATGTTCATCATGTAGCCACCTAACAGATTACATCTGTCCAGCAGAATTAATTTATTGAGTCCTATTCTGCTTGACCCCCACATTGCTGCTCGCAGCGATATATATATATTTTTTTCCTGACAAAATCGGCCATATCTCAAAAATTACACGGTCAAAAGTTCTGGAAATTGGCAGGCTGGTAGAACTCGTGAAATGAGTGAGGTATAACAAGGGACAGAATGAACTATAGGTGGCGCTATAACAAGCCTTTGAATTGCAACATACTCAACAGGCTGCCATTTCCACTAGAAAAGTGCAATATGTATGAAACTTGTTGTACATGCACCATTAGTCATGACGGCTTTAACATTGCGTCAAAATCATGTAGGCTCTGCAGTCGAATATGGCTACAAAGGGTAGAATCCATAGTATACCCACGCCAAATCTGAAGTCGATATCTGAAAATAGCAATTCGATGCATTCGTTTGAAGTTGTCTTTCTTAACCGCGGCCATTCTACAATGCAGGCTGGGCCTTAAAGCGGTACACAGGTAATTAAAAAAAACGTCCGTTTGACAGTGAATTTTGACACAGTATGCGTTAGAAACATGGTTGGTGTTTGTTTTGATATGTTAACCTCCAGTAAGGGGTTAGGGTTAGGCCTTAGGGTTAGGGTTAGGCCTTAGGGTTAGGGTTAGGCCTTAGGGTTAGGGTAAGGGTTATGGTTAGGCTTTAGGATTAGGGTTAGGCCTTAGGGTTAGGGTTAGGCCTAAGGGTTAGGGTTAGGCCTTATGTTTAGGATTAGGGTTAGGCCTTAGGGTTAGGGGTTACGGTTAGGGTTAGTGTTAGGGTTAGGCCTTAGGGTTAGGGTTGGACCTTAGGGTTAGGGTTAGACCAGGGTTAGGGTTAGGGTTAAACCAGGCATAAAAACTGGGTTAGGGTTAGGCCTTAGGGGTAGGGTTAGACCTGGGTTAGGGTTAGGGTTAAACCAGGCATAAAAACTGGTTCATGCCTTAAACCAGTTTTTAAGGCATACCAATGCCATGTTACCATACCGACCAAGCTCACCATACCTCCACGTACGGAAGACTTCTATTCCTCAAAATATACGCTAATCTGCCCTTGGCAGTCTACGGTCATACTGTCGGTCAAATTGTCATACTGTAGGTCATACAGTCATACTGTAGGTCATATGGTCATACTGTCGGTCATACAGTCATACTGTAGGTCATACGGTCATACTGTAGGTCAGACTGTCATACGGTCATACTGTTGGTCATACAATCATTCCATTGGTCATACGGTCATACTGTCGGTCATATGGTCAAACGGTCATACAGTAGGACCCCTTCATGGTTGCTTGCAACTATATTTATTATTTTTTTCCTGACAAAATTGGCCATATCTCAAAAACTACATGTTCAAAAGTTCTGAAAATTGGCAGCCTTATAGAACTCGTGAAATGAGTGGGGGATAACAAGGTGGGCCAGAATGAACTATAGGTGACGCTATAAAAAGCCTTTGAAGTGCAACATACTCAACAGGCTGCCATTTCCACTAGGAAAGTGCAATACGTATGAAACTTGTTATACATGCATCATTAGTCATGATGAACAACTTTCACGATGCAACCCATACGGTCAGACTATTTGGATATAGTGCAGTGACCACAACTTGACAAAACACACACACATTAATTCCATTGGCACCGAAAGCGGTAAAAGCTGCAAACTCGGCACACATGTAGTAGGTGACTGTGGGACTATATGGTGTTAAATTCATAGCAATAAGGCTAAAGACGGCAGAGATATACATTTTAAAGTGAAATCCATGCATATCTCTGATGTTAAAACAGCTCTAACATTGCGTCAAAAACACGTAGGCTCGGCAGTCGTGCCAAATTTCAAGTCGATATTAGAAAATAAAAATTGGATGCATTTGTTTGAAGTTGTCTTTCTGAACTGCGGCCGTTCTACAATGCAGGCTGGGCCTTAAAGCGGTACAGACGTAATAACAAAAAATGTCAGTTTGACAGTGAATTTTGACACTGTATGCTTTAGAAACATGGTTGGTGATTGTTTCTATATGTTAACTTCCGGTAAAGGGTTAGGGTTACGGTTAGGGTTAGGGTTAGGGTAAGGGGTAGGGTTAGGATTAGGCTAAGGCCTAATCCTAACCCTAGTAATGTTTACACCAAAAGCTGTAAAAGATGCAAAATCGCCGAATAGCTCAAAACGAAACGCTGTCCAAAATATTCACAGCTCATATCGCTCTTGCGATTTTGCTTTTCCATTTAAAGGAGCCGCGCTTTTTGCCTACTACACGCTCGTAGTTGAGGCAAGTGCTGCTGCTGATGCCGAGCCATAAAAACACTAGATAGTCCTAAATTTGGTCAATAGAAAAAGAATAATAAGCGTACATGAAACACTGAAGAACTAATTAATGGAGCGATTGCTTATATGCTAGATTATAGCTTAGTTGATCGCTATCGTGTGTGTGTGTGTGTGTGTGTGTGTGTGTGTGTAGTATTGTTTATTATGGAAAAGATCTGCTCAACGGGAGCATTTGTGCCAAGCAGACACACGTTAAACTGACAAATTAGAAATAGATTTTTGTGCGGTATCTCCCTGCTTCTGAAATGCGTGCTCGTCCGCTGGTTTCCATCAGCATTCCGCTGTGCGACCATCCCTGTTGCATAATGCGGATTGCGTATGCCCTCATACATTGTTGAAATCATATGCTGGATGCTTTACTCTTTCTATGTGTTTTTTAGTTAATGATCGGTCTATAATAAGACCACGTTGGCTATGCAATCGCGGACAATAGGGGACATTTGAGCTCGGGACACGCAACTCAAAGGCCCAATCCCAAAGTGAGCCCTGAGGACTAAGGACTCATGGACTTAATTGATCTCAGGTGCTAAGTGAGCGAGTGTGTGAGGCCACATGGCCTCAGATAGGTATATATGGGATTGGGACAGCACTTCACGAGAGCACATGTTACCTTGACAACGTTTAATGACAAGGATGTTGCTGACACATGCCGGTTTGGGAATTCTCATTTTGACGTTTTTTTTTTTTTTTTTGTAAATGCAATGAAAACAATCGGCTACAGCAATTTATTGATATTAGAAAATATAATTTTTACTTTTAAATACTTCAGTATAAAGGATGTAATGAATAATTAAGGTGATTATTGGCCTAAACATTAGGGATCGACCGATATGGATTTTTCGGGCCAATACCGATATTTTTTCATCAGCCTTAACCGATAACCGACACGCCGATACCGATTTTCTTGAGCCGATATTTGGAGCCGATAATACCCTGGAAATCCAGAGTTCTCGCGGGGGCACAATTTGAATTTGCTCAGCGAGTCATTCTGGGAACAAGCAATATACTTGTGTATATTCTGGGCCTCCCCTGGCCCAAAACATTAATCAATCACATTGATGTATCAATATAGGCGGGCCAAAAGCGTTGCTGTTTTACCGACCGGATACGGAAAGAGTTATTGAACTGTCTGTAAATCATGCAGAAGAAAATAATTTTAAAAAAAATCGGCCGATAACTGAAAAAAAAATCTGCCGATACACGTAAAAAACGCAAATATCGGCCGATGATATCGGCCGGCCGATATATCGGTCGATCACTACTACACATACTAATCATAAGTCAGAACGGGCTACATTTGGCTGAATTATAAGTAGTAATATGAAGAGCTGTTTGGGAGCCAAAAGAGCAGACTCTTGTTGGTGAGCTGATCCAAAAGAGCAGGCTCTTGTTGGTGAGTTGATCCAAATGATCCGGCTCACTACAAAAAGGCAGAAATACCTATCTGGTCGCGCATAGAGCGGCGAAGTCACGCCCCTTCCGGTAGAGCCCATGGGACCTATGAGATCAAAAAATATGTATGGGTTTCAATGGAGAGAAAGTAATTATCTTCTGGTCCCAGTCTTTATTTGCCCCGGATTACACATATGTTGTTTGTAGATTTAAATGATAATTTTTCATGTCAAGAGTTTGACCGTTTATTGTGCAATTGTTCAGTTAAAGCTGTAGAGAAAACACAATGAGAAAGTCTACATGTCTCATATGTGACGTCACGCTCCCTGCGACTGCCATGGACAAGACCGACAATCTCCCCATCGGCATAACTTTAACTCTCCACATGCCCCAACTTATAATGGTTTTCACCTCTTTTGATGCTTTTATCCTCCCCTTGGAAAAAACCTAACATTATCAAACTTCTTCACGAAAATGTTTAGTTTTCTTTGCATGAAAAATTATCATTTAAATCCACAAACAACATGTGTAATCCGGGGCATATAAAGTAATATAAGTAAGTAAATAATTACTTTCTCTCTATTGAAACCCATTCATATTTTTCGATCTCATAGGTCCCATGGGCTCTACCGGAAGGGGCGTGACTTCGCCACAGTAGCGTTGTCTTGTTGGTTACCTTCCTAATTTTCGGATTTCCCTATGGTCTCCGCAGTAAACGTCACAACGCTTTGAACTGTGGGTAATTCCCTTAGGTGAAGTCTGCACTGATGTAGGGTTGGATTTAGTGATTCTTTTCCGCGAATCAGTTCGTGTCATTCAGTTCGCCAAGAGGAGTCGTTCGCGAATCATTCGTTGTTCGTTCAGTCAAGTTTCCGGTAGCGGTGAATCGAATCATGCACGGTTCTCTGAGTCAGTCAGACTCAGCCCCTCCCTTGTTCGTTCGTTCAGTCGAGTTTCCGGTAGCGGTGAATCGAATCATACACGGTTCTCTGAGTCAGTCAGACTCAGCCCCTCGTTCGTTTGTTCGTTCAGTCGAGTTTCCGGTAGCGGTGAATCGAATCATGGAATGAACGGCTCAGGCTCAGCGCCTCCCTCGTTCTCATTCTCATACGTCAACATTACAACTTTAACCAAACGCAGCGGGATGGGGGTGTAGTTGATTATTGGATGTTTAACATATCAGCAAAATAATAGACTTGATTTAGCAATGATGGTGGGTGTCCCGGGTGTTTTAGGCTCCCATAAACAGAACCCTGTGCAGCCAAAGACTAAATCTAGCTGCCAAAATTAACACTGCCTTCAAAACGAGAGCTGGTTAATTGTGAAAAATGCATTAAACTGTCATCAGACAACGCGGTTATACGCTATTGTAATGACCTCGCCGGTGACATAACGATGTCCAGTCATGAGTACTTGAAGGAACTTTAATGTAACAAACCAGGTCACTGAAACCCGTAACCAACGGCAAAAAGCCACACTAACAACAACCGGTTACCCGGGCAACCCCCCACCCTATGTATACTGTATACTGTCGCGATGTATACTGTCGCGATTTCCATTGAAACGAATTGCGCGGTGACTAGTATTCACAAACGAGAGCTGGTAGGTTGTGAAAAATGTGGTATAAAGGCTGGGCCAAATTTCGAATTATAAATATGTACAATGCATCCTTTAAATACGTCCATGCAACAGATGGCCAATGTGAATAATAGATAGCTCGCTCACTAAGCCCATTTGTTTTTTCCCCATTAAACCGGTTGATTTCTGTCTCTCATTGACTAAAATTCAAAGAGAGCGTCCTAGACTCAGTCCTAGAACAGCATACGATTGGCTGGCTCTCGTGAGTCGTGACGTCTCTCAGTCAGTCCCTCCTCACCACTCACACAGTGAGTGAACGAACTGTCAGCTAGTCAGCGACTGGGAGGTCTGGGAGGAGTCGAGTCTGAGAACGAACGAGGCGAACGAGACGAACGAGACAAACGAGACGAACGAGGCGAACGAGAGAGAGGAACCAGTTCAGTTCCTTCGTCTTAAAGATTCATTCACTCGAACTGATACGTTCGCGATCGAGTCAACACTACACTGATGCAGACTCACGGAAAGTGCTCGGTAAGTGTGGACTCAAACCCTCACGCCCTTTGGAATTCGACATTGGGACAGCCCTAAAGCCTTAATAATTTCGCGAGAACGCGCAATAAAGTCTGAGTCCGGACATTGGGATTGGGCCAAAATCTCACGCACCATGAAGAAGGAACAAATGTGTGGTAGGAACTAGGAACTAAAGTTCTCGCGTATGTTTACTGGGACCCACGCCGGTGAGATACATCTACATTCCGATTGGCTGGCGGTCATTTACAGCCGAAACGCTACTAGCTCATTTGCATAGAGTTGAGCTGTTTTCAACTCTTATTTACAGCTTTACAGCTTTAAAGCTATCGCTCAAGCGTTGTATCGCTCCTATCGCTTTATCGCTCATGTCTAATAGAAAGTGAATGGGCGTTTATCGCTCAAAACGCTTTACAGCTTTTGGTGTGAACGCACAGTTAGGTCAGTTGAAAAACCGAAGAAAAGGCAAGGCACAAGACTGTGCATTATTTTGTGAAGGAGTGAAGGCACTACTCATCCCAATGGTTACAACCCAACACGTTTCTTGCATCTTGTAACCTTTGTCATTATTATATTGTTTATATTAATAAAAAGTTGGGTCATATAGTACGTGTGTGTGTAGTGTTTCATTTAATGTATATAGTGTTGTCATCGTCATGGTACATTCCTTCGTTGCTGACCGCAATCACCGCTCGCGCATCCATCAATGCCGGTTCTCCCGGTTCCCAAAGAGTGTGGTTGCGGGTGTGAGTTTTAATACATGTGAATTTTTACTTCCGGAATCTGCTCTATTGTAGCCCTTGTTACCTTCGTTACGGATATGTATGTATGTCCTTGAAGATAACTACAATAAAAGTTTGACTAGTTGAAAAAGAAATTCAGTATCTAAAATTGAATTCTGACTAGTTTAAAATGAATTGTAATTGTAATTAGTAAGAATATACTTTTCCTGAAGGTACCACACATAAGATATCTGAAGGTACAACCTTCAGATATCTAAAATGCAATTGTAGATATCTGAAATTACATTCTTACTAGTTACAATTCCAAGCCTATCAATTATTTATTTTTGACTATTCAGAATGGAATTGGGAAGATCTAGAATTAAATTAATGATATCTTTAATGTGTGAAAAATTGTAGATATCTACAATTGAGATTTCCACTAGTGAGGATTGAACTGTTGATATCCAGAATAAATATTTTTACTGGTGAGAATTTAGTTGTAGATATCATTAATCAGAATTTCAACAAGTCAAAATTACATTATGGATAGGTCGTCTTGGAATTTTAACTAGTCAAAATGGATTTGTTTATCAATTACCGCTACTGATTAAATGTTAAAAGGACTTGTCATACCCTGCATGCCGCTGCCAAAGCACTCCGCTGCAGCAAGCCTCAATGACTTCCGCCCAGTTGCACTCACCCCCATCATCGTGAATTGTTTCGAGATGCTGGTCCTGACTCACCTTAAAAGCTGTTTACCTCCCACACTGGACCCCCTTCAATTAGCCCACTGCTAGAAGTACGGAGGATGCCATCTCCACAGTACTAAACTCCGCCCTCTCCCCCCTTGACAACTCCTATTGGTAGCTCCTATGTGAGAATGCTGTTCATTGACTTAAGTTCAGTAATCTCTGGGCGACAACACCTCCATCTGCAACTGGATTCTGGAGTTCCTTACTAATAGACCCCTCAGTTGTGTTGGATAACCACACCTCCTCAACCCTCTCCCTGAACACTGGCATTCTACAGGGCTGTGTGCTGAGCCCTCCCCTTTACTCCCTCTTTACCTACGACTGCACACCTGTACATGGTTCTAACACCATTGTTAAGTTTGCAGACAGCGAAAATTATGAGTCGGCCAAAAGGAGGAGGAGTACTAGCACCATGGTGCGTGACAACAACCTGGCTCTCAACACAAAGGAGATCAAAGAGCTCATTGTGGGCCACAGAAGGTTCAAAGGTGGCACACATACCCCCATCCGTATCAACGGGACAGAGGTTTCAAGTTTTAAACTGTCCACATTTCGGGGGACCACTCTTGGACCCTCAATCTAATAAACTAATAAACATTGCAGGCATCCCTCACTCCAGTTTACACTCTGTTCTTAGTATTTGTAAAGATAGGGAGAACAGACTGAAAAGTACATTAGCGAGTTATACAAACAATGTTTGACTTAGACACTAAATTAACCTTGACAAGGAACTACAAATTCCATTTACCTTACTAACTTGAACAGTTTTGTACTTTGGGTTTCAAGATAAGTTAAAATCGTTTTCTTTTGTCAAAAAATGTGCTCTTATTAGTTTACTACAGATAAAGTCCAAAGCAATAATTCAATAGTAATTTTAGTAATTTGTGGAAAGAAAAAATTGTACCTCACAACGTCTCCATGTTACCCTCAGTTTTCATGTCTGAGTATGTTTATATTTAAGCCTGTCATGTAATCATCTGAGTGGGCCTTCTGGTAGGTGCTCTCACGGCAGGCAGGTTAAGGTCATAGGGTTACAGGGCTCTGTGGAAACACTGATGGCCTCTGAACCCCATCACACAGGACAATAATGAATGCACTGGACCATTTATAAAAGGTTGGATCATGCCTTCCCTTCTTGTCCCGCCCCCTCTTCAACTAACTCTTAGCACATATACAACTGAAGACTCCGGCCTTAATTACATACTTTTTTAAGCGCCGCAGTTTGTGGTGGTCCTCTCCTTTTACTTCTCTGCAGCACCACAGCCTCATGAATATTTAACATACCCTCTTATATCGTGTCACCATGATCTCCACTTTGGGCAGAATTTGTTTCATCAAAGGCAACCTCAGAAATGTAGATCCCATCCACAGGGCCTCCCTGTTCACAAGTTCAGTTCCGATACTGTGACACTTCTACTTCCCTTTGAAGGGTATCAAGTGGCTAATATTGAATTATAATAACAAAATTATTTAGTTATTTTCTCTAAATTCTTAGTTATTTAAATTTTTACGTATTTTGGTATTCTTTTTTACTCTGTTTACTTGTTTACTTATAATGCTACTTTCCAGAGCTTTACAAGTCATACCAATCCTTTCTCACTCTTTTATGTCTTTGATGCCCTCTGGTGCACTATAGTTAATGTACTTATTGAGTTATTGAGAAGGATCTATTCATCTTTGATGCTAATAAATATTATATGTGGATTCAAGTATTTATGTGGTTGTGTGTATTTTTTCTAGACTGTGGCAATGAAATCTGCCCTCAAGGAGATGGATCTGAACATTGTGGAAATGACGGATGAGAATGCAACTCTGGATGGAGGCGACGTTCTTTTCACAGGTCCGCCCACACACACACACACACGCACATGCACACCCACGCACACACATGTACAAATACACAAACAATAACCTTTACACTAGTGGTTCTCAAACTTTTTATCGTCAGGCACCCCTTCAGCATATATATATATATATATATATATATATATATACAGTGGGGCAAAAAAGTATTTAGTCAGCCACCAATTGTGCAAGTTCTCCCACTTAAAAAGACGAGAGAGGCCTGTAATTTTCATCATAGGTAAACCTCAGCTATGAGAGACACAATGAAAAAATAAATCCAGAAAATCACATTGTCTGATTTTTTAAGAATTTATTTGCAAATTATGGTGGAAAATAAGTATTTGGTCACCTACAAATCAGCAAGATTTCTGGCTGTCACAGACCTGTAACTTCTTCTTCTTTAAGAGGCTGTTAACCTGTATTAATGGCACATGTTTGAACTCCTTATCAGTATAAAAGACACCTGTCCACAACCTCAAAAAGTCACACTCCAAACTCCACTATGGCCAAGACCAAAGAGCTGTCAAAGGACACCAGAAACACAATTGTAGACCTGCACCAGGCTGAGAAGTCTGAATCTGCAATAGGTAAGCAGCTTGGTGTGAAGAAATCAACTGTGGGAGCAATTATTAGGAAATGGAATACATACAAGACCACTGATAATCTCCCTCGATCTGGGGCTCCACACAAGATCTCATCCTGTGGGGTCAAAATGATCACAAGAACGGTGAACAAAAATCCCAGAACCACACGGGGGGACCTAGTGTGGTTAACCTTTGGTCCCAGCTCTCCAGAGAGCTGGGACCAAAGTAACAAAGGCTACCATCCAGGGTCCAAAACTAACTTTTTCACTTACCAGCCAGGCTGGCTGAAATTTTTTACCAGCCAGGCAGATATTTTACCAGCCAACCAAATAAAAATTGCTTTTAAGTGTTGTGAATTGCTATCAGTATTATTTAACATGTCATTTGGGTCTAATATGCGATTCTCAATCAATATTTTAATAGTATATGCACTAATACTAGTAGCAATGTATGTTAAAATATGAATCACTGTTTCTGATTTTAGCTCAACCAGACTGCAACAGCCCTATATAAACATGAATATCTGACCAGTGGTGGACAAAGTATTCAAAGACATGACTTAAGTGATAGTTCTTTTTTTTTAATTCATGTAAAAGTGGCTGCCGGGCAATACAGATAAATCAATTAAGAATAGTTTTGACCAAATACAGATATTTTGATAATATTGCAGGAATGACTGTCTGTGCTTTAACAAAATATTTACACAAATAACATACAAAAAGAATAATCAATAATGCAATTATGACTAAGTGGATAAAATGCAAATAACAAACAGCTAGGAAATCAGGAAGGAACACCTATGCTGTATCACCATATAAACATATACACAATCTAAAATGATATGTATACAGAGTATAATATTGTTATATTGTCCAGCTATATTGCATACATGACAACATGTATCACTGACTTCAGTCTTCATCGGACAGTCCAGTCAAAACACAGCCATCTTGGTCCTCCTGGTCCTCTGGAACATAATCTGGTCTTCTGGAACGGACAGTGTCACTGTGCCACAGCTGAATGGCAGTAGAGGGATCAAAATCATTGACATCTGGTGAGCAAAGCTGGATTGTCATGAGATCTGACAGTGATGAGGATGTGAGATTGGACCTCCAGTCAGTCTTGACCTATATTGAGGAAAAAAAGCATAACACATTGAGTCAGTGAAAATGTACCTTGTTGGCACACAAAGGAAAGTCAATCCTGTGTTACATCAAATGAAAATAAAAAACATCAGTAGATAATAGAAAATACTGCTTGATTGTTTATCTTGATTGAGATAAACATGTCACATGAATACTCTTCGACACACTCGAAGGAGGGATTTTGATTGAGTCTTTACCTGCTTCATTGTACTGAATCCCCGTTCGCAGTCAGCAGTGGAGGCAGGGACCGCTAGCACCAAATCAATCAAGTCAAGCACATCAGGACACTGTTCTCTGTCACGTTGGTTGACTTTTGACCAGGACGTCGTCTGCACCGTCTGTGTTTGTGCATAGATCCTGCTCTTCAATATAGTCCACTGATCTGGTATTTTCTCAACACAGACACCAGCGGAGGTCAGCACTGGTCCAAAATGTTGGCATAGAGCCTCAATCTCTCTATCCCCAAAATCTGGAAATGGCAGAATACATACAGTATAAGAGCCAGATTTGAAAATGGCATTCTACCTATTTTGAAACTGAAACTGCTCTGCTGTTTAAAATTCGGTATTTCGGTATTATTATTGGAACCTGTTCTGACACAAAGAACCAACCTGTTTCTACAGATTCTCTATCAGTCCAGTTCTTGAAACTCGCCAACATGGTTGCACGCAGGACTCCCTCACTAACATCCTGAAACCTGTCATTCAAGCTGTCCCTGAGTCTTGAGAGTAGAGTCTGCCCTGCGGTCTTGACTGCTCTGTCGTCATTCTTTCCCACACTTAACTTGACTCCTTCAAATGTCAGACCACTGGTGGCCTTCATCATTGGCCCTGCCCTTAAGTTGAAAATTATACACATAACACATTACTACAATATTTTTTCTTTTCTTATATCCTTTATCAATTAATTAATTGAATAGTTTATAGTTGCTCACTGCATATTAATGATCATTTAAATAATCACACTGACAAACCTGGTTTCATATTTATCCAGCACAGCCTGGGTGGCAAGCAGGGAGGCGTGTGCCTCTGCCAGGGTGATAGTAGGCTTCTGCAGAGTGGCAGAGAGGCTGCTGAGGTGGCTCAGCACATCAAAAAGGAACCCACAGAACTGTAACAGAGCACTCTCCTTTGCCAAACTGTGGAACTTCTTTGCTTTAGCTTGAGGCACACTACGGACCCCCTGTGCGTCAGGGGATTGAATCTGGAATATACACAGACACAAAAAAAAGACAATGAAGCTGCTGTACTTTATATTACATATTACATTAAGTGTTTGTGTAGGCCAACTATTAATTAATGTGTCAATAACCTGTTCAAGATGCAGCACAATGGCTGGGTATCCCCTCAGGTAGTGGTCCAGCGCTTGAAGAAGGTGGCCCACCCAACGAGTTCCGCCGATTCTTGTTGGCATGAGGGGCTTTGCTTTGAGAGTCGCGTAGCTCTTGATTAGATTAGCCATGTTTAGGGGACTTTTGTGGTAGAAAGAGTACAGTCCACCCAGTAGTTCATCCATTCTGCGGAACATGGCAGATTCCTTGATGGCATCAGAGAAGGAGAGCTCCAGACGGTGAGCCATGCAATGAACACCAATAACGTAAGTCTTGTCCCCTTTCAGTCTGGTCACAACCCCACTCTTCCCCCCTGACATGACAGCAGCCCCATCTGTGACACAGGCTACAAGTTTCCCCTCCCACCCTTTACAAGCTGCATCCATTTGATCTTTGATGGCTTGAGTAATGTTAGCAGAATCAGCTTTCTCCACAGCTTCAATGCCAATAAATTTCACATTCACATTCCCCTTTGTACAAAAACGTACATAGACTAACTCCTCCTCCTTCACGGCAGTATCTGTGGATCCATCTGATAAAATAGAGCAGAATTTGGTCTCCTCCAACTCCTCTCTGAGTTTGATTTGTTCCGCCTTTGCTATATATTTTGTGAATAACCTACACTCCACTTCATTTCTGTAGGTTTTCCCAACCTTCAGGCCTTTTTTCTCATCCAAGCTGTAAAGAAGGAAAGAGAAAAACATATTCAATTGCTATGAAATAATAAATGAAATTACATATAATAGTGCATCATACTTCATTCATGCTTATGCTGTGAAATATTAACATTCCCAAATCAATAAATTGCTGGAGGCAACAGCCAATAGTAACATTAGGCCACACACTTTACTTTTGATATAAATATCAACAACCATCATGTTCTATCTTGACCACGTTTGTTACATAGTGTGTGTGTGTGTGTGTGTGTGTGTGTGTGTGTGTGTGTGTGTGTGTGTGTGTGTGTGTGTGTGTGTGTGTGTCAGAGAGTGGCGCTTATTTAGCTTAGTTATTGATTAAGCTGTAAGCCGTTACATGTAGTTAACATATAATATAATATTTGGTGGGTAACAAAAACACAAAACATTAACACGAGGTTAGATCAACTTACTTGCACATCCATTTAAAATCTGAAAACGGCCGAGCATTCTTGGCAATCGCATGGGAGGTGCGGAACAGTATTGCCATCTTCTCCTTAGTTGCCTCCGGTAATTTAACCAGAGAGATAACACAGGGTGCCTGTTGAAGAGGCTCTGACACTTTTTCCTCAGCAATCAGGCAGTCTTTGTGGGACTGAGAATTTTCGTGGAATACGATTGTTTCTAGCTTCATGGTGGTGCAGCCAACCACAAACGCATTTCCCCTCCGCTTTCCCTTTGCGTGAGCACTGCAGACATGACAAAACATTTTTTTTTTCTTGGGCTGAATGCACTAGCCATGGCCTTGCGACCCGCCATCTCTCGAGGAAATGCCGGCTAACGTTAGCAGGTTTAGGCGGCTGAGACTGAGCGGGAACGGGAGCAGGAACAACAGCAGCGGCAGCATTATCCTCCGTCTCTTGGTCGTGGCCGCGGGTCTTCGGAGTGTCTGCCTCGGAATCGGCATGCTCTTTTACTTTTCTTTTTGCTTTTTTTGCGGGAGACTCCACTATATCCGGCCAGCATCTCCACATCCTTGCTTTCTTCTTCGTCTTCTTCTACTACTGAAATGCGTACGACCGTAATGACGGCGCGACGCACTTACGTGACCAAGATCGTCTCTGCCGATAACTCGAGAAGCATCTCGCTGCGGCCTGCGGGAAGGCGGGGCGTGCCCACATCACGGGCGAGTGCATTCTGGGATTGCGTCAAACAAACAAAACTGAGGACTTGAGCCAGCGAAGGAGAGATTTATGGCTGGCTAGAATTAATAGGCGAGACTTCAGCCGACTACTCATAGCGAGGTCTGTTCCCAACATTTCTCCACAGGTAACGAGAGAGTTACCTGTGGTAGTAGTTAGAGTTAGATCGGGAGCGTAAACTATGTTCCCCGGTCGCGTTTTTTCGTAGGTGGAATCCGGAAAAAGTTCCGCCTCAAGCGCTAGGATTGGACAGACAGCCTGTCAGGCAAACTCACACGCTGACTCCTAACCCTAACCATAACCATAACCGTAACCCTCACCCTAACCATAACCCTCATCCTAACCCTAACCATAACCGTAACCCTAATATTCATTCTTCCGGATTCCACCTACGAAAAACACCGGTCACATACAAAGCGGGGAACATAGGGATGACCCCGTTAGATCGGTCTAGCACACAGTCTATACATTATTTTATCACAGGGAGTAAGTTGTAACGTTACGATGGATGGTTTCCATTTGATAACGAGCGAACGAAGCCATAATATTGATAACTCAGAACGACAACTCACTTCACTCAGTTCAGACAACTATACGCTCAATATACAACAGTTAGGAACCAATCAGATTGCTTGATTTATGCCACCCGTTTTATATATATATATATATATATATATATATATATTTACGTAATTTACCATTAAAATATTATTAATATATTCGGGCGCAAACAATCCCAGAATGCACTCGCCCGTGATGTGGGCGGGGCGTGATGTCACGCCCCGCCTTCCCGCAGGCCGCAGCGAGACGTACTTGGAGAACTCTGCTGGAAAGACACGTTACTCTGTCAGGAAACTAGCAGTTCTACTGGGCGCGCCAAACAACACCAATGGGTACGCTGAATGGTGGCATCACGCGCTTACGTGCCAAAAGATCATCTCTGCTGAAAAGACACATTACTCTGTCAGGAAACTAGCAGATACCAGCGTCGTTCTCCTCCAGTAACGAAAAATTAAATTTTCGCCGGTAAAAAAAATAATAACTCGCCAGAGTGGCGAGTGGTCTTAAAAATTTACCAGCCAGAGACAAAATCTACTCGTAATTGGCGAGTGGCGAGTGTTAGTTTTGGACCCTGCTACCATCACTAACACACTACGCCGCCAGGGACTCAAATCCTGCAGTGCCAGACGTATCCCCCTGCTAAAGCCAGTGCATGTCCGGGCCCGTTTGAAGTTTGCTAGAGAGCATTTGGATGATCCAAACAGGATTGGGAGAATGTCATATGGTCAGATAAAACCAAAATATAACTTTTTGGTAAAAACTCAACTCGTCGTGTTTGGAGGAGAAAGAATGCTGAGTTGCATCCAAAGAACACCATACCTACAGTGAAGCATGGGGGTGGAAACATCATGCTTTGGGGCTGTTTTTCTGCCAAGGGACCAGGACGTCTGATCCGTGTGACGGAAAGAATGAATGAGGCCATGTATCGTGAGATTTTGAGTGAAAACCTCCTTCCATCAGCAAGGGCACTGAAGATGAAACATGGCTGGGTCTTTCAGCATGACAATGACACCAAACACACCGCCCAGGCAACGAAGGAGTGGCTTCGTAAGAAGCATTTCAAGGTCCTGGAGTGGCCTAGCCAGTCTCCAGATCTTAACCCCATATAAATCTTTGGAGGGAGTTGAAAGTCTGTGTTGCCCAGCGAAGGCCCAAAAACATCACTGCTCTAGAGGAGATCGGCATGGAGGAATGGGCCAAAATACCAGCAGCAGTGTGTGAAAACCTTGTAAAGACTTACAGAAAACGTTTGACCTCTGTCATTGCCAACAAAGGGCATGTAGCAAAGTATTGAGATGACCTTTTGTTATTGACCAAATACTTATTTTCCACCATAATTTGCAAATAAATTCTTTAAAAATCAGACAATGTGATTTTCTAGATTTTTTTTTTCATTTTGTCTCTCATAGCTGAGGTATACCTATGATGAAAATTACAGGCCTCTCTCATCTTTTTAAGTGGGAGAACTTGCACAATTGGTGGCTGACTGTAACGGTGCGGCGGCCCGTTACTGCAGGCAATGGATAAAAACAGGACTGACACCGGGATTTACAAGTACCCTTTTATTTAACACACACAGAACATTCAAACACATTCATGACGCCACCTGCAACACACAAAAAACATACGTTATGAGGAAGCCGGTCAGGGGACACGGTACAAACAAGGACAACGTAAAAACACTCACGTTACAGTTGCACTGGCTTCCGGGTGCCGGGGGCTGCGGGAGGACCCGACGTGAAGTCCGGAAGAACATTTGTGCGGTGTGGGGGTGACGTCAGACGGGCGAGACCAAGTGTGTGAGAGGAGAGGGGTGTGTTGGGGTACTTGGGGAATATTTAAGGTGTCAGGGAAGTAGAGGGTAAGGATGGGTTTTAGACTAATAGGTCTGGAGTAAGGTGGGTAACTAGGGATGGGGATAGGTAAATCGGAAATGTGTAGGGGAGGGTTAATTGAATTAAGAGGGGTATGGGTCAGGCCAGGTAGGATATATTCAGGTCCAAATCATGTAGGTGGGGCAGAAGGGTCTGAGGTGAGCGGGTGACACGGGTAATACCTGGCTCTTAGATCAGCCAAGGGCTGTATTAGTGCCGAGGGGAGGACTGTTGTTTTTTCGATTATTGAAAGTTATGTGGAATTATTGATTGTTTTTTTTTTTGGTGTTTATTCATTATTCATTTTTTTTGCCTCCTGATGGACATTTTTGTACCGGAATAAATTCAGGTCAACGGCCTTACTAACATCGTTCATACTGCCTCCAATCCTTCCACCGCCGCAAGGCTCATCCTGGTAACACTGACTAAATACTTTTTTGCCCCACTGTATATATATATATATATATATATATATATTATTATTATTATTATTATTATTATTATTATTATTATTATTTGGACCAAACCCCGATCCAAATAAAAACCATTATATTGCATACAATTTAATTGATAATGGATGAAATAATGGATATGAGAGATAATCATATTTTCAGCTTTTCTTGAATGTTTGGCCTTACATTACGGCACCTTATCTTGCTATCTCTCCCCCTAATTAACTATTGAGATATACCTTCTGAAATCTGATGCTATCTTCTGGCCAGCCCTCTTCTCATGGCTGGAAGAATTCTACATTTATGGGTCACAGACTTGCATTCATTCTTTATGGTTATTGTATCGCTTAATAGTGCATAAAATTCATCC